>NW_022987332.1:1204459-1804459 GCF_902827165.1 Trematomus bernacchii | reverse complement strand
AGTGATTCTTTCAGTGAGACAACAGAGCAAGCTTCTACAGTTGCACTACGTTTTGATAACAGTTCAATATTATTTTGATAATAAAATATATTTCAATGTTGATGAATGTCATACTGTTCATTCATAATCTGATTGTCTTTGTAGCTCACTGTTGAAATAAAAAATAAACATACAAAACATATAAAATAATTATATCTACAGCCCCTAAACACACAAACACACCGCTTTCATAAATAACACAATAATATGTTTTATGTTTCCTGTAATTTGTGTTAGGAAAGGACATGCCTGAAAGACACGACTCAACATCTCCTCTTTCTCTGAGGGTCAAGAAGAACATCCAAGAGGAAAATTAAAAGCTGATGTTATGAGATGTTAAGACCAGTACAGGACATTCACTAAGAAACTACTTTTATTGTGAAAACAAAGTCAGCTGATCGAATGCACCTATTTCCACATCTACACTCCATCAGCTGATTATTTCTATTTGCCTCACTTCATGAGCTTCACAACATGTACCTTGTACCGCAGAGTTTGCAACGTCACAAATAAATGGGGCCAATCTTCAGTCGGATGTGAATGTGTAATCTAACATTTTCAGTAGAATAATGGACAAAAGGAGTGCAAATACAAATTCAATTTATTGAAATGTGAACCAAAAGTTAATCAAACATGTTTTAAATAAAAAAGCACATATGGACAGAAGGTGTAAACCTATTAAATGTATAAGTAAACACATTTAGTCAAATAAAGTGACAGACTAGGCCTGATCAGGTGGTATCAGCTATGCCCAGCATGGGCTCCTCCATCAGGCCTGGTCCTCCTCGCTGAGGAAAGACCCTCAGTCCTCTCCAAACCAACAGACAGGACGTCCATCACACGGAGGTTTCTCCCTGAAGTCTCTGCAGCTCTCTGGACACCACGCTGTCTCAATCCGTCCACACTCCACACTGAATATGAGAGGGGAAAAATGAAAATAATAAATGCTTTAGACAATAAGAAATATAAAGTTGACTGTTGAGTTGCTCAGTTTTTTTAGATTGTCAATACTATTACTGTATAACTAATATCTCAGGTTAAGAGGCACATTCAAATAAAGATTGGTCTTTAAATACATTTTGTCTTTTGAATTGTTTGTCTAAAGTCAAGGATCTAGAACTGGTACTTATAGTTTTAATGGTACAGTCTGTTTATAATGCTGTTTGGAGGAAGCCTCACAGGTAAGAGCACTAACTAGCTATCATCACATGTACCTTAGCTTGACTTAAATGTATTAAACGTATAATTAAGTGATAGCAAAATATAAATAACTAATGTCATGCAAACATTAATATTTGCTTGATTCCAGTGTTGCATTTAGCACATTGCATACAAACATTAAGGGATTTTAAGATTCTGAAGTATTATGCTAAAAACTCAACTTAGATTATTATTTATAGTTTTGCTGAATAGTCTCATGTCCGCTTACCTTAGAAACGTAAAACGTGACGGCAGTGTGCAGATGGGGAGCATGTTAGCTTAGCTTCTTAGCTTGAGCTAGCTCTGTTACTTCCAGCTCAGAGGCAGCAGGTCCCGCCTCGGCTCCGCCTCTTTGCCCTTATTTGGAGCAGGCGGGAGTTAGACTCTGACGTCACTGTCGAGCCGTTAGTGGCCGACTCCGCCTACTAAGGGCTTCTCGGCAACTCTGCAGAATCCTATGGGTGACGTCACGGACCCTACGTCCATTTATATATACAGTCTATGTTTGCACGCCGCGCTGTTCCGTCTCTTCTCTCTCCGACGCGTTGCCATGGCAGCTCCTGATGCAACCTCTCCAACGTTGCTTCGTGGTCCGGGGCGGCGGACCCGGTTGGTCCCACGGAGAATCCCCGTTTCCTCATGTCACATGCTGCTTCTTGTGCGGATCCATAGAGCTTCGGTCCGTCGTCCCAGTGGATTCTCATTTTAGTGAGAGAAGTTTGAAAGCGGGTCCCTCTCTCCTTCAGAAGCTTCTTAATTCTGCTGTAAGCTTTGTGTTTCTGAACCACTTCTGTTGCATAATCATGGTCAAATATCAGCGGCCGCCCCTCCACAACGATTTTCTTTTGCCAAGCTTTCTTCAGGAACATCTCTTTAACCGTGAATTCCAAAAAATGTACGATCATAGATCGCGGTGGCGAGTTGCAGTTCGATTTTTGGGCCAGCGCTCTGTGTGCCCGTTGGATTTGCAGGTTGACATTTGGAGGCAGTGAGAGCTCCGTTGTGAGCAGTTGGTGTACATATTTGGGAGCAGAATCTCCTTCTTTATCCTCGGGTATTCCAAAGATACGAATGTTATTTCTCCTATTCCTCCCTTCAATATCTGTCAACTTATCCTGCAGAATCTGCTGTTGTTTTAGGGACTTACAGAGCGCATCCTTCACCTCCATATTCCACGTCTCTGTTTCCGCGATCCGACCCTCTGCCTCTGCGATTCGAGATCCTTGTGCTTGTAAAGTTTTAGTGTTGGCAGAGAGTTGTTGGTACATTTCTCGCTTAAGCTCGTTTATTCCTGATTTAACGTCCTCCATGACTTGCTCCTTGAGCGTGGTTAAGTCCTTTTTCATTTCGGTTTTGAGGTCGCGTATCTCTTTGCTAATTGCCTCAAGACCCAACCGCATTGTCGAGGTTAGCGAGTTAGCTTCAGCAAGTTGCACCTGTTCTTCGTCGTGGTTCTGCTCCATTGTTTTAGGATTGTGTCCTTTCTGTTGATCTAGTCTTTCCCTACCTCTAGTAACAACTCCCCCACTCATCAGACTTTACTATAACGTGTGTTTTTATGAATTATGGGGAGTTAGTTTTAAGCTAGCTATCGGAGAGAAGTTTTACGCAGCCATCACCTTCGCTGACCGGAAGTCTCCCCGCCTGATATCATTTTTAATGACATCACTGACTGCTTCTATTAGATGATTCTGTATCCTATTTGAAAGGCCAGAAAATACTGTGGATGTTTCCAAATGCCTTGCTAATTTCTCGTCTTTTTCAGCGAAGGCATGTAATAGCTCGACATAGTTGCCGCGATTCGAAGAATTTGCACTCTCATCATTCCCCCTAAATGCCAACTCCTGTTTAGCTAGGAAGCAGACAGCATTAATAAGGTATTTTAAGATCTCATGATTCTCCTTTACCTTGGCATTGTGGACGCTGACATTTAATCTCTGCTGGTCATTGAGGGCCAGATCTATCCGAGAAGTGCCGAAAGTTTTTAATGCGATTTGGCTTTGAATGTGAGTGATCGATCTCTCATGTTTGTTGAGGCTCCTTGGTAGATTTTTCAAGTCACCAAATCCAATGTTAGTCCAAACATTGTCGCAAGTGGAGAACAAAAGGCAAGGAAAGCAGTAAAGTCGATTCTTCGAAGCACAGCCAAACAGCCAGTCTTTTCTTTGGTACCACTCAGTTTGAAACAAACGTGTTATTTTCTGTCCGTTAGTTTGAAGACGGTCCTTAAGCTCAGGCATCGGTCTTCCATTGTTTATCACTGCTTGTTTTGATTGAAAGTCCAACTTTGAGAAATGTCTAAGGGTAGATATAAGGTTTTCCGTTTTTGAAGTCCATTTGGTGGGAGTAAATCCGTGAATGAAATGACAGTTAAAAAAAATTATATGGTGTTGTAGCCGAAGTGCATTTTTCAATGTTTTTATTTTTTTGATAGAGCTAGCTCAAGATCGCCCCCTTCAGTGCGGCAGAGGTTATGGCTGCCTCCCCTGGTGCTTTTTCAGTGCCGTTGTATGATGAGAACAGTGAGCCTATATATCATATCTATGTGAAATAAGTTATTTAGAGACTATGGGTGGCGAGGATAAATGTAATAAAAGGGATCTACAAACATTACATTGGTGACATACAGTGAGATGGTAACAGGCATGCGCTTAGGGCCCGCTTTCCAGACAGTTTCTGTGGGGTGACGTATTCTGAAGTGAGGCAGAGCTCATCTGTGCCTCACCTTGCCCCACAGTAACTGGCTGGAGCACGCTCACAAAATAAGTGCTTGCGCTAAATTAGTGCCAGCCAGTTGATGTGAGGGCTACGTGAGGCAGAGCTCGTCCCTGCCTCACTTCTCATCGCTCCCCGTAGTTGTAGCGGAGCTCGGCAAATTTGCAGATTTTTACTATAAAAAGCGATTGGAATCATACAGAAATCACATTTACAACACAGATCAGTGGAGATTTTATTATTATTATTATTTTTGTTTTTTTCCGTTACATTGGAGTACAGGTGAGGCTCTGCCTCCCCTGACTGCACGTCACTGTTGTAAAGTGATATGTTGATGCTGATACTGTTTTACTTTTACTTAAAGGTGACCTATCATGCAAAATGCACTTTTGTACGTCTTTTCTACATGAATATGTGTCCCCGGTGTTCCAGGGAACTCACCAAGTGTCAGAAAACACAACCCTCTCTATTTTCCTCCATACCCAAATCTCTAAAAAAGGGGCTGCAACGGATCTGATAAAAACTGATCCAGATTTGAACACTGTCCTGACGTCAGGACAGTGGCGCTACGGCTATTGGGCCAACTCCACCAATCAGGAGGAGACAGCCACGGCCATTGCCGTTCGAAAGCGCTGGAGACGCTGTAGTACATATGCCAGGCCTGTAGGTGGTGCTGTTCTCAAAGAATCTGCCCTTGGAAAAACAGGGCTAAAAAAGTGCACATTGAGCGAAATGAGGCATGGCTAAAATGCATGATCTGTTTGGTATTTTGAAAAAAAAAAAGTATAAATATGCCTTATATAGGTATAGGTATAGGCATGATAGGTCCACTTTAAGAAAAATGTTTAATGTTTGAAATTAGTTTTTTTACACTGTAGAATTAGTACTATTACTTAAATAAGTATTCTGAGTACTTCCAGCCTTGCTCTCTGCAGTCCGGAGCGGGCCGTCCTCAGGTATGCTGCAGGGTTCACAGTGCTCTGTACATTCAATGCTTGATCTTCAAAACTCACTAAAGCAGGGGTGTTTGTTACATGTCACTTGTTACTGTCACTGAGGGCCGCATATAGATAACCCTACGAAGGGCTTTGCCCCCCACTAGATGTTAGGTATATTGCCTCATAAGTTAGGTTATGTTAACTTATGAGGCAAAATTTGCTAAATCAATCAAATGTAGGTCAATTATGCTTGATACTTGAATATGCATGAGAAAAAAACAGCCTACATCACAGCTCTCCATAGGGTTTCATTTATTTTGTTACAAACAGTGTTGCATCTCATCCCTTAAAAACAGAAGCCTCAGATTGCTTATTAATAATAAGGGGAAATCTTCTTCGAGTCCGTAGCAATCTCAGATGTCGTTCTGCCAGTATCGGGCACAGGCCACAGCTGATGGGGTAGGTCTTCTGGACTGCACCGGGGGGCATCGGCACATTCCAGTAGGTGGGACATTGTCTGCACTGATCCACAGCTGCACGTGTCTTCTGTGGTGTAGTTCCACACTTTCATCAGTGCTTTGCACCTCCCCTGTTCCACACGCAGTCTATTAAGTGACTTCCAGGTTGTCCAGCCAAGGTCGTGGCCACTAGCGAGGCTTTCCGTTGGTGTGATTCCTCTGTCCAGCCATTCAAGAGCTCGTGTGTCATTTCTTTGCCATTCATCTTCCCAGATGGTGGTCCTTGCTGCTTGTTTGGTTGTCTGGAGGGGCAGGACTGTCTGCACAAAACTGGCTCTGGATCGGAGCCTGCGTGGGGGTGTCTGATGTCTGTCTCCTGTGTTCTCCGTTTATCTTGAGCGATACCTAGTCGTCTGATGTGCGTGGGAGAGATGCCGGCTAGTGCATAGAGGCACAGGACAGGTGTTGTCTTAACGCATCCCGTGATGATGCGGCAGGTGTCATTCAAGGCTGTGTCGACCAGTTTGGTGTGACGTGATCGGCTCCAGCTTGAGCAGGCATACTCTGCTGTAGAGAAACACAGGGCCATGGCAGTTGCACGGATTGTTGGTGGATCTGCGCCCCACTTGGAGTTCACTAGTTTGCGCAGGATGTTGTTGCGGGTGTTGACCTTGGCTTTGGTGTTCTCCAGGTGTTTCTTGAAGGAGAGTGTCCTATCCAGTGTAACACCAAGATACATGGGATGCGTGTGGTTGGACAGTTTGTGGCCATCCCAGGTGACGCTCAGTTCTTTTTTAGCGTCTCGGTTCCTCAGGTGGTAGCTGCATAGTTGGGTTTTTGATGGGTTGGGTTTCAGGAGGTTGTTATTGTAGTAGCTTGACATTTCTTGGAGGGCACTTTCAAGGACAGGCTCAATCTTCTGGAGGTCTACTTGTTGGGTGGTGATGCAGAGGTCATCTGCGTAGATGAAACGCTGGCATTCTGGGGGTAATGGCTGGTCGTTTGTGTATATGTTGAACAGGAGGGGGGCCAGTACGCTACCTTGTGGGAGGCCGTTCTTTGGCTTTCCACTTGCTCCTCTGGTCATTTAACTGGACGTAGAAGCGCCTGTTGTTAAGGAGGCTTTTGATGACTTGACACAGATTCAGGTCACCAGTCATGTCCAGTAGTTTCCTGACCATTGTACGGTGTTGGACAGTGCCATAGGCAGCAGAAAGATCTATGAATGCTGATCCAGTTATTTGTTTTCCTTCAAACCCATCCTCAATGTGTTGGGTGAGGTTGAGTAGCTGTCCAGCACAGGAGCGGCCAGGACGGAAAACAGCTTGGTCTTTACTCAGCTTGGTGTCAATAGCCGCGTTCACACCAAGTACTTTGCCGTACTCAGTCCCGGCACTTATTACCCCAGGGCACTTAGGCGCCGTTTACACGAGGACAAAACTGCTTGTATCTGCATAGTTTCGCGTGCGTATAGCCCTATTATTTACACGAGGCCGATAGAAACGGACCCCACAAACGATAACGGGTCCCAAGTTGGATAGATTTGCAAACGAAACGCTCTGGGGGGTCAACCGAGTCCGTGTAATCACCTCTATACGAATATTTCCTGAAAAAATAACGATAGCCCCACCTCTCCCCACCTCTGCTGCTCACTGCTGTAGCATGGCCAGTAGCCATCTGTAACGATCAACTATCAAAAATAGCTGTGTTCATTAAACGCACAAGGGGTTCTTGAATGACATAATATTATAAAAGGCAAACCAGAATTGTTAACGCCCAATATACTCCTTAAACAAAATAAACAGAGTCAGATTTCATGCATTGATCCATTATATTGACCATTTTCCAGCCAAACAACACAAACAAAATTAAACAGTCCGCTCTGCGATACACCAAAATTGTCTTTACTGCCTAATCCAGGCCATTATTGTTCATTGCTCACCCGGTGTTTGTAGAGAATATCTCTCTTTCTGAGCGCGTCCTCTCCACGGAGACGTGCTTCTTGGTCGGTCGATGCAATATCCACAGATTCGGTTTCTTTCAGTTAACTTCCCCGTTGTATTTATCCATATATTTACATGCTGAGGAAATGACTATATCCCGCTGAATACCAGCAATCGCCACACACAAAATAACGATAGCCCCACCTCTCCTGCTCACTGCTGTAGCATGGCCAGTAGCTACTGTCAGTAGCTACTGCTAGTACTACTGCTACTGACCATGCTACAGATGTTAGTACAACATCTACAGCTCCTCTACCACAACCATCAGCAACAAGTGGACATGGAGAATTACATTAACTACTACATGTTGCTAAATCCACCGCGGGGCATAAACAGAAGGGTAGCCATGGCAACATTGCTGCGGGGCTGCTCCGGGTCTTCTTCGCTGCTTTTGGTGTATTTTGGCGGAAGTTACAGCGCCACTTACAGTCCCGGCATATGTACTACAGCGTTTCCAGCGGTCTCGTTTGAACAGACACGTTAAATGAAACGAATGCATGTGAACGGAATACTTTTTTGAATACGCATACTGTGCATAAACGCAAACGTTCCCGTGTGCACAACGTCTCAGTATAGATCGCGTTCACACCGGAATAAATTCCCTGAGGGAAGATTACGCAAATGAGCCGCTGACGTCACTTGTCTTCTTCTGCTTTGGGTTTACTGGCAGGCCGCAAACAACTTCACGACGTATACTGCCACCCGGAGTCCCCGGCCGGAAGTCCCCGGAGTTGGGGACTGGCTTCAGTAGAAGCTGCTGGGACTCCCAGCAGCTTCTACTGAAGCCTTCCGAGGAAATCGCCAGAACGCCGACACCTCCTCATCTTCACCGCTCCCATGTTTTATTTTGTGTTGCCATAAGTTAGTCTCTCTGCGTTTGTGCGCTGGGCGAATGCTAATGCTAATAATGCTAATGCAAGGATAATAAAATGGCGGCTCTACAAAACATTTCAGAGTTGTACGGGGCGTGGTTTGCAATTCGCCCAGCCAATCAGAACTGGGGCACTTTTTTCCCCCAGGAAAGTACCATCTCTCAGCAGGCACTAAAAATGGGGGTAAAAGTTCCCGGGATTAAGTGCTCTTTTTGGTGTGAACGCGACATAAGGGGTACTAACGGAACTAAACGCGAAAAGTACGGTGAAAAGTACTCCGGTGTGAACGCGGCTTATGAGTGGCATGAGGCGTTGGAGTAGCATCCTCTCGTAGAGCTTGTAAGTGATGCAGAGGAGGGAAATGGGTCGGTAGCTCTTTGGGGATGATGGGTCTTTGCCGGGTTTGGGGATTGCAACCACTTTGGCCTTTCTCCAGACAGGAGGGATGGTTTTTTGTGCCATACATGTGTTCAGCATCTCCAGGAGCCAGGTCTTTGCGTTAGGTCCCAGCAGGGCCGTATCCAGGATTTCCTAAATACCGAGGTCCAAACATGCAAGGGGGGTTCCGGGGTATAGATTTTGGGGATTTTAATGATCTAGTTAGGTGCTTTTTAAGTCCTGTGGGGGGTCACAAATTGGATAATATATTGATTTCAAACCATGTCAGTGGGCTGCAGCATCAATTATCTTTGAAAGTGTAATGCATAAGAATCAGTTGATTGTTACTATGAATGATCTGGACGTGCAGAAGAGGCTAAAATGATCACAACACATTGTCAACATTCATTTTCCATGTCTCTCTCCTTTCCATAACCTGCCCCCTCTCTTCCATCTTCTTTAGTCTCTCGGTCTTCTTCCTGTTCATTACTCTCTCTGTCCTCTACTCTTTCTCTTTGTTCAATCTCTCCCTCGTTGTTCACTTTTTGCTCCTCCTCACTTGTCGCTCCTGCCAGTGAATTAAAAGCAATTCAGCAATTTAGTTCATTTCACTTGTTTGTTTGCATTATTTTTTTATATAAATCTGTTTTGTTTGATTCTCAAAAGAGAACAAAGATGTAAGCAAATTGTGTTTTATACAATTGTATGTTATTATGACATCATAACTGCAATAGATGTATGTGGTTTTAAAATTATGCCTATTGTCTATATTGTAAATGAAGACTAAGTTATAGATAGATAAATAGATAGATAGATAGATAGATAAATAGATAGATAGATGGATAGATAGATGGATAGATAGATAGATAGATAGATAGATAGATAGATAGATGGATGGATGGATGGATGGATGGATGGATGGATGGATGGATGGATGGATGGATGGATGGATGGATGGATGGATGGATGGATGGATGGATGGATGGATGGATGGATGGATGGATGGATGGATGGATGGATGGATGGATGGATGGATGGATGGATGGATGGATTGGATGGATGGCTCGGCTCGCTCGCTCGCTCTCTCGCTCGCTCGCTCGCTCGCTCGCTCGCTCGCTCGCTCGCTCGCTCGCTCGCTCGCTCGCTGCTAGCTCGCTGCTCTCGCTCGCTCGCTCGCTCGCTCGCTCGCTCGCTCTCGCTCGCTGCTCGCTGGCTCTCTCCCTCTCTCTGCTCGCTGGCTCGCTGGCTCGCTGGCTCGCTCGCTCGCTCGCTCGCTCGCTCGCTCGCTCGCTCGCTCGCTCGCTGGCTGGCTGCTCGCTCGCTCTCTCGCTCGCTCGCTCGCTCGCTCGCTGGCTGCGCTCGCTCGCTCGCTCGCTCGCTCGCTCGCTCCCTGGCTGGCTGGCTGGCTGGCTCGCTCGCTCGCTCGCTGGCTCCTCGCTGGCTCGCTCGCTCTGGCTCGCTCGCTCGCTGGCTCGCTCCTCGCTCGCTCGCTGCTGGCTCGCTCGATAGATAGCTCGATAGATAGATAGATAGCTCGATGGCTAGATAGCTAGATAGATGGGGGTTATTAAGCCTACATTCTTTTGTGTGACTGTACCTGCAGTTCCTCCCTGACTTCCATCACTTTCTCTCTCTCTTTCTCTCTGCCTGTCCTGTCTCTTCCTTACCAAAGCTGAGCTTCAACTGACGTAGTCTTTTCATTATATCTGAGTCAGTGTAAAAAGAAAACAATACAATGTTATATCTTCAATGTTTTACTCAAATTGAAATGAAAGAAAAGCATTACAACGTTTGTTAAAAGGTAATCCTTCTGACATTGGATGAATGTAATTAACTTTAGCTCTAGCTAGTTTATTCACGCAATGTAAACCAAAGTATAGCCTATAGCTGCAATATAAGTTAGTGTGCATGTTGTCGGACGTCCACTGACTAAAGTAGTGCGTTCACACAGGATCTGCTGGTCATATGATGTCCTGTGAGGAACAGAAACACAAGCAGCCCACTGGACTCAGATCTCTAGATACCTCATCACTCCTCCGCTGCTCCCATACAAGTCCGGGCTGCGGTGGTTTGTTGATACATGTCGTCTTCTTCTGTTTGCTTTAATCCAGGCTACGTAGTTATGAAGCGCCCCCATCGTCAGGAAATGGAAGTACTACAAAGAACCCTGTTTCGTGCGATTATTTCACAAGTTTAGTTATATACACAGCTCGGAAAAAACTACCGAGGTCCGGACCTCGGTGACCTCAATGGTGGATACGGCCCTGGGTCCCAGGTGCTGTATCATTTCTGCTAGTATGTCATCAATCCCTGCTGCTTTTCCGGGTTTCAGCTTACCCATTGCAGTTTCGAGTTCTTCTATGTCGAGGGGTTTGGTGAGAGGGCTGGCTGGTTGTGGTTGGTCTGATACCACTGTGCGATGGTGTTCTCCTGTGGGTTGGCGGCGGTGTTGGTTACGGCCGTTGGCCACCAGCTGTGATGCAACCGAGTTTGCTGTGACCGTTGTGATTATGGGTGGTGTGGTCTCGCCAAGACGGCGGATTGTAGCCCATGCCTTCCTGCTGTTATTTGTCATATTGGTGTTCTCTATCATTTCCTTCCAGACTTTCCTTCGTTCTTCCCCAACTTCACTGATCAGGGTCTCTCCAAGTTCCATGGTGGTAGAGGAGAAAGGGTCCTTATTATATTCCTCATAGTAGGCTTTCAGCAGGTCGCTGGATGTTTCTGATAGCCCAGGAATATACTGTGTCTGGCATCCCCTGGGTATGTGACGTCTGGCTGACCTTTTTACCAAGTCTGTGAAGTTGGAGTAGTTATTGGGAAATGGTGGTATGTTAGATATGGAATGCTCTATCTCCTGTTGGAATGACAACCAGTCGGCTTTCCGTAGGTTGAACCTCCTGCGGAATGGGACGGTGGTTGCTTGGAGAGCGGATCTAACGGTGATGGCAATTGGCCGGTGCTGGGTATGGGGGATAGGGGCCAGGACTTCCTTCTCAGTTCTGGATGCGATGTCACTGCTTACACAGGCGAGGTCTGGGTTGTATCCTCGTTTCCATCTGGCATTGTGGAAGGATTTGGGTAGTTTAGCTTTATGGATAGGTGTCAGGTGCTTGGACTCAAGCCAGGTCTCAACTTCATCTCCATCTTGGTTGTTGTTCTCATAGCCCCATGATGTACTGTGGGCATTGAAGTCGCCGATGCTGATATGGAATCTCCTCTTGCATCTTTCTGGTAGTTCTGTGTACAGAAAAGGGGTTGCGGGTGGTTTGTAGACTGATGTGACAGAGACATTTGGGAGGGCAACTGTGATGGTTTCCATGTTTCCTTCCGTAGTGTGGGTCCAGACTTCCTCAATCTTGAGGTTTGGTCTGCTGAAAACAGCTGATCCATACTGTCTGTGTCGGGTGTCAGCGACCAGTTTCATTCTAGGGATGGTAGGTCGGTGTTGTGCAGGGCCGATGTGGGTTTCCTGCATGCAGAGTATGTCAAAACGATTGGCCATCTTTGCCAGTATCTCTGCCTTGCATCCGGAGAAACCTTCGATGTTGATTGAGACGATTGACAGTGCGGGTCCAGAGAGGGGCAGGTATCTGTGACGCTGTCGAGATCCGGCAGGCATCTTCACCAATTTGATTGCGTAGGTAAGTATACAGAGATTGGCCTACTGGCAGTATCAGATTATATCCTCTTGGATGTATATCTCATTCAACCAGCGTTTCCCAGGCTGCACCACAGGGAGGTTTATGTAAGTTGCAGCCCAAGGGGAAATATGAAGGGTATATTTCAAACTTGTTATGTAAATAAGTTATTGGGCTTTTTTTTTATCAACTAAGATTTGCTAGACATTTTTCACAACTCTAATTGGCTGAATTTATTGAAAAGGGGGCTTATTAACACATGAATACGGTCTAATCTATTTTTACATATATATTTAAAAAGGACAATATAAGACAAGCACAAGTTTCCTGTGTGGGCCGTATTCCACTACACTCTTAGAATTGGCTGCGGGCCAATTAAAAATGGACCACAGGTTGCAGTTGGTTTGGACACCCCCACAATAAAAAAAACTCCTACAGTCTCTCCTGAGTGCGTGACACATACAAGGAAGTGTAGCCTTATTCTTTCAGTAGCTCTCTGTGACCTTAACAAGGCACGTTAATGAATCTGTCCTTTAATATATACAGAGCATGAACAGCACAGACACAGTTCTGACAGGAAGAGGACAGAGTTTGGTCTGAACAGTTATTGGATTTTATATTTTCACTTTAGACTTCACCTGCACATTATCAGCGATGTTCTAGAAGCAGCTTGACTCATAAATCATATATAAGTATGAGTCCTGCAGCCCTTCAGCAGCCCACTCAGCCTGCATCAGCTCCTCATAAGCCAGGAAAACTTTTCCTAAAGCTGTCATGAGTGTGTGGAATGCCAAAGCTCAGATCTGTTTTTCTCACCAACACAAACTGGCATCCTCTCCTGCTTGGCACTCTCACACCTTTATTCAGTCTTGAACAAACTGGATGGTGATTTAACATAAAATAGTTTCCCGCATTCCTTCCTGACATGACATGCACTCCGATTAGCCTCTTAAATTCCCCTCTGACATCTGCAAAAAGCTCTGCAGCATTCGTGATGGACTCGCACGGAACATTTGGTTCCCGGGATGTTTTCATTCTGCATCTACATGCTCCACGTCTCCTGGCTGATTGTCGTAAGCTAAAGGTATTTATTTAACAACTCGAGTGTTGTAGATAGCATTGGAGAGGCATCTGGTCTTTATACAGCACCCTGCCTCGGGCCCCAAACCATCACACAGACGCTCTGCTGTGCTGTGTGTCGGAGTGTGTGTGTGTGTGAGATAGTGTTCAATTTGCATAAGCCACTAAGATGTTATGCAGTAAGTGTGTGTGTGTGTGTGTGTGTGTGTGTGTGTGTGTGTGTGTGTGTGTGTGTGTGTGTGTGTGTGTGTGTGTGTGTGTGTGTGTGTGTGTGTGTGTGTGTGTGTGTGTGTGTGTGTGTGTGTGTGTGTGTGTGTGTGTGTGTGCATTGTGGTTGGCAGAGCATAGCTGCATGCTTGTCTGCAGTCAGTGTGTCTCCATGCTGACAGCTCTATCTTAAATCACGCTGCTGTGAATCTCCTCCTAACAACAGCATTCAAACCACAGGGAGAGAAAAACAACCCACTGCCAGTTCACCTGCAGACACACACACACGCACGCACGCACACACACGCGCGCACACACACACACGCACACGCACACACACACGCACGCACACACACATCACAACCTGATTATTCTCACCCGCTCCATCTTCCCTTCATATTCCCATCATGCCCAGGCAGCGCAGTGTCCTGTGGGATGACAGCTGAGTGTAATGTGTCTGACCACAGGCCTCATGTAGAAACGCTGAGTATGCTCAATAGAAGGTGAGCGCCAATTTGTTCTGTAATTATTAGACATTACTTACATGTTGTGAAAAGTATTCTCATAAATAATAAGGTTAACAGAAGGACAAATTCAGTTTACACCAGCACTTTACAGAGAGAACTGTCTGACAGGTCAGGCCTATCTCAGCTAACCTTTAGCTATATTTTTTTGCTATATATATTTGTTTTACCTTTCAATGTCAGACACACAATACGTAGCAATGTCTGCTCTTACCAAATGTAATTGGCATCTATGACTGCACTCATGTTGTTTCTAGCACACCAAGTGAGAATAATTTGCAATCATTAATCCAAAGCATTCTTCATTTGATTAAAATCCTGGACACAATAGCTAGCGAATGAACTCATTGCAATTTAATAAATTGCAATACATCTTTACTAGACATTTTTTTCTTACAGTTCAGTCATGAGCTATTGCCTAAATGGCTTCCAGTTAGTCGTACTGCTAACAAGCTAGCACACAACCGAAGGCTTCTTCTTCAAGGCTTAGGAAAACAGACTGCAGTGCTTAGAGAATCTGCCTGCTATCAGAATCAGAAATACTTAAATTAAGGGAATTTTGGAAATAGATTTTTGTGACAGCTGTTTCATTTAGGAATAAAATAAAGGGAGGGAGACGTTCAGGTAATTCAGGTGGTCTGAGAAAAAAACTAGACTCCAGCCATTTATCTTTGCTTTGTTTTCAGGATTAAGATAATCTAGGCCATAACAGGAGACTTTGGCTAATCAGAGATCAATTCAGAGAGGGCATTCCTATTGGCTGCTTTATTTCTGTGTGTTTTAAATGCAAATACATGTATGTCCTATCCTATCTTATGGTGAACGCAGGACACAACAGAGTAACATCCTGCAGGAAAAGTTGCTATTACAGAATTGGCAACCTAAAAAAGTAAGACTGATATCAAATCGGTGAAGCGTTGGAGATGGAGAGAAAACGTTGCTGATAGTTTAGCCTGATGGGGCTGAGAATGGCTGCCTCTTCCAATTCAATTGCCTATTCCAGAAACTACCCACCGTGCAGATTCTGTCCTATCTCCCTCACCTAAATGCTCATGTGGAGAGACTGTTGGTGTCATTAAAACCAACTCAGGAATGGTATGCCTCTTCAGACCACAAGCTCCCTTTTTATTCATTTCATATGGTTTGGCTGGTTGGATATTGCAGGTATTTGCCACTTGAGCTCATTCATTAAAGTAATGTCACCCTGCACCACCCAGCACCACCCAGCACCGCCTCACAGGGAGAACACTGAGGGTTTGGATCAGGATGCATTTGGTTTCAGAACCCTCAATAAATCATATCAGAATTAAAAACAGGCTTACAATACTGTTTAATAGTTGTTTTCCACATACAATATATTTGACTTAGTGTAGTGAGAAAGGCTTTGACAAAAAAAAAAAAAAAGTAGGATATAAACAGAGATGGGGTCGTTACTAAAAAAAAGTAATATATTACATATTACATATTACTTTAAAAAAAAGTAATATATTACACTACTTCGTTACTCTCTACATAAAGTAACTCGTTACTTTACTCGTTACTTTACTCGCAGGGCCGGCCCGCCCCTCCCTACAGGCAGATCACGCAGACTGCTAAAGTTTCAAATGTTCTCTTTAGTTCAGTTTCCATTGTCGCATAAGACTGATCCAGATAGCTCTGACTATGGCTGTCCTCTGTCTCCTGCTATCTGTATTTTGCGCAGTATATCTCTGAACGATGCGATGGTGATTCCACTATGCAAATGGGCAACATTACCTCTACTATGAAGGATGCTACAAGCCTGTCCATCTCTGCTTTGGTTACCGGTAATTTTTGCTGCTTCGGAGTCGGTGGCGGCGCACTGGGTTCGGGGGTCCTTAGCTATTAGCTTCACCTTAGCATGTGTTCTTTGCAGGTGTTTGTTGAGGTTTGACGTGGTGTTTGCAGCAGTGGATAACAGCTTCTGGCCTGGACACAGTTTGCACCTCACCGTCACATTCCTGTCTATTCTTCGGACGAACTCAAAATAATGGGCATACCTCCACCCCTCGAAAGTTATCGCTGACTCAGCCATGTTTATGCAGCACTGCACGTGGAGATGTGGGCACGCAAGTCAGTTACTTTGTAACGCGTTACACCCAACTCTGGATATAAACATATACACCCTGTGTTTAAAGTTAGGATAGAGAATTTAATAATTTAATTATAGAGAGATTTGCAAAGAATGAAAACACTCCAGTAAAGTACATGTATAGATTTCATTGTTTGACCCTGGGATGAGTGTGTGACCAGACGCACACTCACACCATTGTCCCTTCTGGTCACAAATACACATATCCTGAGATCAGAGCAAACCCAGTTACAAATGATATTCCTGAATGAAAACATAAAAAACAATTGCACTCTACTGTCCTCTGTGAGTCTGTCCTGGTCTAACCTGTCGCTTTCCCCCCGATTATGCTAAGTCATCATATTACATATAAACCTATATAGACTGAGAACATACAGTTTGGAATTTGGGTTCAGCGTCTTGCCCAAGGACTCTTTGAAATGTTGACTCTTTGACATGTGGACAGCCAACCCAGTCTCACGGCATTTCATGTTATTAGTCACGAAATTAATTTAATCTATTGATTCGTGTTCACCAACACGATTTTCACATTTTTTTCATGTCACACAGAACGATTTTAAATGCAATATATTTCTATTGGTAGTATGTTTCGTGCCTGCAACACGTCTTTTTGTCCGGTCGGGTCTTGGAAGACCAGAAGCTGTGTGGTTCATAAAAACATGTTCTTACTCAATATCTTACCCTAAGCCTAACCCTATCCCTTTTATTTTAAATTGTATAATGTCTGAGTTTTTTTGCCGTCAGTGAGGAAAAGAAATGGCTCAGAGCCTCAGAATACTGAAATCTGTATTTTGTCATCTTTTTTTCCTTCTAATTTGTTATTATTTGGTGCAGGCACGAAACATACTACCAATATAAATACATTGCTTCTAAAATCGTTCTGTGTCAGAATACTTAAATCTGTATTTTTTTAAATGTCTTTTTCCTTCTAATTTGTTATTATTTACATTGCTTTTAAAATCGTTCTGTGTGACACGAAAAAAATGGCGAAATCGTGTTGGTGAACACGAATCAATAGATTAATTTCGTGACTATAACACGAAATGCCGTGAGACTGTGTTGCGACAGCAGGGGCCGAGATCAAATTGGGGAGATTTGTCTAAATTCAGTCCATGAGTATAAGCCATTGGCTGGAGGGTGGTGGTTGTTAGGGAAACAAGAGGTAGAGGTCCATGGATTATATTCATGAGATTATTAGTTTGTATTTATGTAAAATTATTTCAATTTCTCCTTTTACAACTGAGTTTTTCATGTGTTTTTGCCACTTGTTATGAGTGGTCAGATCAACGCGCCTCCACATTAGTCGTCCATTTAGTCAGCTGTTTATTTAAAGGAAGGAAAAGGATTCATAGCCTTATGGCGTATCAAAGGTAGCTTGTGTTTCATGCAGGTGAAAAGTGTTTGCCCTTTCACTCTTATGGCGCTTTTCCACTGCAGCTTTTTTTTGCTTTGCCACTACAGACGTTACTCAATCTCATTGCGCATGAAAAAATACAGCAGGGAGCTCGACGGCGCAACAAGAAACGAAGCCTGGACTCGGCAACGGCGTCCTGCATCCATGCAGGATGGTACGTTTTTGCTAACGCTCTGTTCTTTGCTTGAAAGCGCTGTGTCGCTATCTATTGTAAAGCTCATTTCTAACAAACAAACCTATTTTATCCTTACATTTATGTTCGACAACCCATGCTTTTATGGAGCCCCGAAGAGCTACGGTTAGCACAGAGAGCATTAGCTAGAGCTATTGTGTGCTAACACCATATGCACCATTGTTTACGTCCAGTTTTCTAGAGTTGTTGTTGCTATTTAGTATTGTGCTGCAGTAGTTTGTGGAATTAACAAGTCATGTATGCTGTTCTAGATACCGTTGTGACTAGCAAGGAGGAGTCCCGTACAACGAGTGATGGCAGTGCTCCAGAGCACCGTTAGCCTCGAGCACCAGCAACGCAGACAGCCAGCATGTGGTTCTAGGTACGAAATAGGCATGGCAAAACGACTGGAATACCACTGTGTGGAAATGCTCTGTTACAAGTAAAGTAACGTACCAAAAGTGGTTGTACATCCTTGCAAGAAAAACCAGGGGATTGTGATCAGTGTATACCTTAATAGGTTTTACACTGGAGCCAAGATACACCTCAAAGTGCTGCAAGGCAAACAATAGAGCTAAAGCTTCTTTTTCAATAGTAGAGTACTTCAACTGATGTTTGTTAAACTTTCGGGAGAAGTCATTCACGGGGTGATCGATGGCCTGTGCATCATCCTGTAGAAGAACAGCCCCTGCCCCAACTCCACTGGCATCGACCTCGAGCTTGAATGTCTTTGAAAAGTCTGGTGCAGAAAGAACAGGAGTGCAACACAGAATACCTTTTAGGCTCTCAAATGACTGCTGACACTCACCGGACCATACAAAAGACTTTGAGGGACTGGTCAACGTAGTGAGTGGGGCCGCCACCGAGGAGAAGTTTTTGCAGAAACGGCGATAGTACCCTGCCATTCCTAGGAAGCGGCGAAGTTCCCTCCTGGTGGATGGCACTGGGAGGGAGGCAATTGCCCAGATCTTTGCATCAGCAGGGCACACCAGCCCTCTACCAACCTGCTGACCAAGGTAGAGAACGGTACCTTTTCCAAACTCACATTTGACAAGGTTTAACGTTAGGGATGCGGCCGACAAGCACTTAAAAACTTCTGTTAAGGTAGACATGTGGCTAGCCCAGTCATTAGAATAGACAACAATGTCGTCCAGATATGCCTTACAGTTTGAAACATGTCCTAATACAAGATTTACAAGCCTCTGAAAGGTGGCAGGTGCGTTACACATACCGAAAGGCATCACAGTGTACTGAAGGAAACTGTCAGGTGTCACAAAGGCTGAGATATCGGAAGCACGCTGTGTTAAAGGAACTTGCCAGTATCCCTTTAACATGTCCAGCTTACTGACAAATTGTGCAGGACCAATTTCATCGATGCAGTCATCAAGTACACTCCAAAAAAAAATACACCGGCTCTACTTAAATAAATTGAGGTAACAATTACAATAACAACGTCGATCTTTTTAAGTATTTACAACTTAATCGATTATTAAATTAATCCGAGTACCCATTTATAATCTGATTAACTCAATTAGTTCAGAACTAAACATAATTTGCTTTCACCTTTTAAAACTAAATTAAATTGAACCAACTTAATTTTAATCGTAAAGATGGAGTGATATTAAGTTGCATTTTGTTTAATTTGTTTGAGTATTAGAAATTCATTTATTTGAGTCAAAAACAATATACACATTTAAGTTCCACTTTTTAACAGTTTATTTTAAAGTGTTCTTTACACAATGACCTTTTTATAACAATTGTTCTCAAATATGAAAAAAAAGTAAATTAAAATAATGGCATGAACCTGCTTCCAACGTTGTTAACATCTCTTTTAGGTAGTTTAGGTTGAGTTCGTATATATGAGCCCCAAGCACAGGCTCTTGGGGCATCCGAGATTTGAAGGACTTCTGTTCCTTCAATCACTATTCTTGCATCCGCACCCCTGGTCAAGACAGTCTTCAGCACCTCATTGCTAACTTCCACTTCACCATCCTGGAATAAGTCGATTAGAAAATACATTTCAGCGTTTTTGGTGCAATCAGATTTGAAAACATGCATTGTGTTTCAGGTTAACACAAGTTACAGTATGATTTAAGCATCGTTTTTACTTACTTAAGTTTTTCTTGAAGAGATCTTCCTTTTCACGAAGACACACCACCAAGCACCGGATAGCAACCTCTTTTATTCTTTCCATCGAATCATCCTTAAAAGGAGAACATTTTAATGTTGAGAAAGAAAAACAAAGGCTTGTTTGCAAAAACTGAACATTGTCAGTTGCTGTTCATATTTATTTTAAATCAGTTTTTATCAAATGTAACGTTAATTCTAACAAGAAAAAAAAAATATATATATACATACTGTAATACAAATAATGAAATTTGACTGCAACTGTGAAACAAAGGATACAGGAGGATACAAACAGCTAGCTATCAGTATGCTATGCATGCTACAGTTAAAAGGCAGGTCATGGGCATTGTCAGGTTCGCTAGTGCAGGTGGCGCCGGCGGCTGTGGCCGTTGTTGAAGCCTCTTCAGGCTCTGCATCGGCAGACCTCTCCCTCGGTGTTGTTGGAGCAGAACACCTCTGCTACGCGCCGTTCGTTGGATGAGGCTGGATCTCTATTAAATTAAGAAAGGAATTGAAAACACCGGAATCAAAGTTATAACAAATTATCTGAGTTTACTTCTAGTAGGAAACCAAACACATATACAAGTTATACAGGGTACTCGAGTACTCCGGACTTTTAGATTTGTGATGCGATGCGGATAAATGCGTCAGGACCAGACAAACTCATCAAACGAGAAGAAATTGGACTTCAAGTTTGTGATGCGATGCGGATACAGTTATCAGGACCAACAAACTCACCAAACCCAAAAGCAATTTTACACACACAAACATCAGTATTTCTATCTGTCTTTGGGGCGGAGATGGGTCATCTCTTCCTTCCCACTTTACTCCCAAGCGAATCAGAGAGCCCCTGGGGAGGAGCTGTTTAAACTGACCACCTCCTCCAAGTGTCCTGATTGGCTGGATTCGCTTCTGGCCGAGGTCAATCAGAGTTTCGAACAGAGTGAGACCCCAAACCACACTAGGTCAAAAGTCAATGTTTATCTTTACCTTATCTTACTCTACATTCCTTCCCAGGGGATATTTTCACCTAAACCATTCTCCCACAGACATTTAAACTCTTCTCCACTTATTTACGATGTCTTTTAACGACTTAGTGACCGCATCTGGCTCTTAGTGGTGATAAGGATCAATGTTGGTGTGTGAAACACAGAATCTCTAAGTCAGTGAATTTAAAAGTGAGAATAACATTCTTTTTCTAAGTGATTATCAAAACCCGTTTGTGATTACATAAAACAGTTCAAACAATATATGTTTACTTCAATACAGTGTAGAATCATATCTTTTTACTTCAATCCCCCTTTTGATCTCACCTCACGAGATCAACATATAGCATTTGAAACATTACCACTGTCAATTTTCTTCTTACTGTGTCTGTCCCAACATTTATATAAACCCATCAGAAGTTGGGATATAGAGCACTTTAAACCTTTAGGAACAGTCCACAACAACAACTTATTATGACAGTGGAGGGAGAATAAAATATGTCTAAAAAGCAAAGTCCTTGTCAGCTGAGTCATCTTTACTCTTCCCTCAATGGTGGAACTGATGAGTCTAACACACAGTGAGCAGATACAAGGCACACAACAACAACAACCACATGTCACTAAAATGGCAATAAAAGTAGCCACAGAAATTAGAAAAGACATTATCATACTTTTCCCTCTTTTGGTAACACATAGTTCTGTAGAATAAAAAATACCAATCCCTTATATTGTGGGATATAAAAATAAAGTTGAAAGTTCCTCAAAAAATGGATTGTTCAGACAAAGTTCCACACCGGCTATATCAACCTGTTTCAGCGGGAAATGGAGTTCCCTGTGCCGTCTTGGTTTGCCATATCTTCGTCCCCCCAGCCCGCTGACGGCGGCTTCTGAGCTGCCTGCTAGAGAGATGTGGCCTGATTGTTCTCCCCCGGCCCGCTGATGGCGGCTTCCGGGTCGATGCTGGAGAGATGTCCTGATCCTCCTCCTCCGGCCCGCTGATGGCGGCTTCCGGGTCGACTGTTGGAGAGATGTCCTGATCCTCCTCCTCCGGCCCGCTGATGGCGCCTCCTGGGTCGACTGCCTTGACGAGAGCCAGATCTGTTCTGATGTCATCCAGGGTCCTCGCGACGAGGGCCAACTCTGTCCTGATGTCGTCCAGGGTCCTCGCGACGAGGGCCAACTCTGTCCTGATGTCGTCCAGGGTCCTCGCAGGTGTTTTTCCCGACCGCACACTGGCTCCAGTGGTACCAGTTGTCTCCCTTTCCATCTAGGCGAACGGCATGGGAGGTCCCCTCCAACCAGACGTAATCTGCTGTGTTGGCCTTGTGTTTCTCGGGTCCCCCTTTTGACGTCAGCAGCCTGTATGGAGAAGTCTCATACCAAGCCCTTAAGTTGCTGGAAATATGGTTTTGAAATAATCTTTTCTACTTCTTTAGTGTTTATTGGCGGCACCAACTAGACTGGAGTGTGGACAAGAGACTATGCAGAAAATAATAAACAAAAATAAAAAAATTAAAAATTAAAATTAAAAATTAAAAATTAAAAATTAAAAATTAAAAAATAGAACAAAAATAAAAATAAAACAAAAAAGGAACAAACTAACAAAACAAAAAATAACCAAAGCTAGATTATTTTAAATGTATCAATTTCTCTTAAAAGCAACAAATTAAACAAAACAAAAAATACCATAACTAGTATTTTAAATTGATAAATTTGTCCTAAAAACGCAATAATCTCACATACATATTGTCTGATGTATATCCTATCCTTTTCCCCCTTTTACTGAAATAGAACGCCGTTAACGGTGTTCCCATTTTCAGAAATATCGAGCCTTATACATCAGTTATTTAATATCAGCTATATATTTATTATTACTATTACTTATATATCAGGCATTAAATGTCAGCCTTCTTCCACGATTGACCTCGTCTATATTATCTGACTTATATTGATACGTGTCCGTTTGTATTTATTTAATATACTGGGCAATTATTGATAACTTTTTGAATCTCCCTCTTTTCTTAACAACTTGAGGTATGGCCATTTTGAAATCTGACTTGGTTAAGAGATGATTTGTTTATTGGTGAGAGGCACACTCTTGCCCTCGTGATTGGGTGGGGGTGGATATTTAGGGAGAGTTCCTTACAATCTCCAGATCTTCCTCTCAGTGTAGAGGCCATAAAGCCTTTTAATGGGCTCTGTGGTCTGTTCAGATTTAGATTTTCTTCCTCTCCAGAGGTCACGCCTGTCTTTGACCCTGTGTGCTGCTGTGATTCTGCAGCACCTCAGGACAGAGAAAGGGGAGATCTCTTCCCAAAAGTGTAAGCTCCCTTTTGAGCAACATAGCAACACATTAAACTCTCCCTGACTCGTTTGTAAAGCGTTCTTTAAGGCCTGAATTGAGTCTTCCGTTGTGTAACGGAAAATCCCATTTCCAAAAAGGGTCAGTTTAATAGCCCTTATCATATTATCGCTCTGTGCTTGCATGCTAGGACCTATTGTCTTTGCCAGAGCTGCTGCTATTCTTTCTACATGTATTAGCTCCATATTAGCAGGGTTCACTAACATGGTTGGTTGATCCAGTTTAAGATTTTCAATATCTTCCATTACTATTTCCAACATTCCTTATCCCTGAATATCAGGTCTGACAATGTGTTTTCCTTTAGGAGTATTAGATGGGATACTCATAAGTGGCATTTGTGAGCCCTTATCTCCGTAGGGTGGAGGTAGGGTCTCAGACATTATACCACCTTCTTGTTGCTCTCTGTCTCTCAAGTATTACACAGATTTGACTTTAAAAAAAAGAAAATCACACAGAGCTTCTCATACCTTATCATATCACATTCAGGCAAATTATTATTGTGCGATGTTTATTTCAACAGATAGCGTGACTTCCAGAAGTAGGCTTCTACAATCTCCTCACGGTGATTGCGACTTCAGGTCAAGAGTTAAAAACTCAGTCAACAAAATCTCTTTATCGTCACGTTTAATGAGCCTGATTATCCCCACAACAGTTTTGTGATGAGATACGGTCGTTCCAAATAATTAGTTGGAGGTCGCGTCTCTCTCCTCCTCTATCACCCACCATATAACAATTACAGACATTTTATACATTTAAAGCACCACGAAAGGTAACCGCATTAATCAATCTTATCATGATCTGCGGGGAATGCAACCCTTTTTTACACCTTTTGCAGCCTTTAATAGACGCACTGCAAGCTAACCGCATTAATCAATGTTATTTTGACTTGCGGGGAATTTACCCCATACATCTTTTACAGCGTTACAGCGTTCGTTGTTAGTGGGTCATAGGACGGGACTGAACTACCCGCCTCTTATGAGCACTTTTGTGCCTTAGGTAAGGACTGAACTACCCGACTCTAAGCACTAATAATCTAATTTAACTAGAATATGTATTGTATTTCCCACCGTGACTAAAAACACTGAGAACGCTGCTGACAACTCTAAATTTTTTAGTATAATCAATCACAGATTTTTGATAATCAAAACAGGTGTCTGCTCACCTTTTGTATATTGCCATGGTCTTAGTTGTCACCAGTATCTCTGTGTCCTCCCCCTGGACTGGATTCTGTCCCCCGGCTATCGGTGTTCCTTTCTAGAGATCAGCTCACAAACGTCGGGAGTCACCACTTGTTGGAGCAGAACACCTCTGCTACGCGCCGTTCGTTGGATGAGGCTGGATCTCTATTAAATTAAGAAAGGAATTGAAAACACCGGAATCAAAGTTATAACAAATTATCTGAGTTTACTTCTAGTAGGAAACCAAACACATATACAAGTTATACAGAGTACTCGAGTACTCCGGACTTTTAGATTTGTGATGCGATGCGGATAAATGCGTCAGGACCAGACAAACTCATCAAACGAGAAGAAATTGGACTTCAAGTTTGTGATGCGATGCGGATACAGTTATCAGGACCAACAAACTCACCAAACCCAAAAGCAATTTTACACACACAAACATCAGTATTTCTATCTGTCTTTGGGGCGGAGATGGGTCATCTCTTCCTTCCCACTTTACTCCCAAGCGAATCAGAGAGCCCCTGGGGAGGAGCTGTTTAAACTGACCACCTCCTCCAAGTGTCCTGATTGGCTGGATTCGCTTCTGGCCGAGGTCAATCAGAGTTTCGAACAGAGTGAGACCCCAAACCACACTAGGTCAAAAGTCAATGTTTATCTTTACCTTATCTTACTCTACATTCCTTCCCAGGGGATATTTTCACCTAAACCATTCTCCCACAGACATTTAAACTCTTCTCCACTTATTTTACGATGTCTTTTAACGACTTAGTGACCGCATCTGGCTCTTAGTGGTGATAAGGATCAATGTTGGTGTGTGAAACACAGAATCTCTAAGTCAGTGAATTTAAAAGTGAGAATAACATTCTTTTTCTAAGTGATTATCAAAACCCGTTTGTGATTACATAAAACAGTTCAAACAATATATGTTTACTTCAATACAGTGTAGAATCATATCTTTTTACTTCAGTGTGGAGCTGTCAAACTCGACCCTAACGCCGCTTACAGCCGGCCAACTAAAAGTTGTTCCGTTCACGTTGTCATTTTTACTCCTTCGCTTCTTTGCTTGTGAATCCAAAAGCTGCGAGGCTTGGCTGTTTTCGTTTCGCCATATTTTTTATTACAAAGCCAGGGTTAAAAAAAATATCAGTATGAAAATATCAAATACTGCGCCAGCATCGCCTGCCGTAACCATAGCAACGTAAGTAGCGTAAAGAATGCAGCGCCGCCACGTAAAGATGGCAACACCCAGAAATATTCACAAATATAAAACAAATATTCAGAAACTGTAATGAACAATAACTATTATTTATTTCAAGATATATACGCTTTTCAGCATACATTATTAAAGGTAGGGTAGGTAAGTTTGAGAAACCGGCTCGAGATACACTTTTTGTTATATTCCATGGAATGCTCTTAACATCCCGATAGCAATGAATATATTAAGTGCTTTGACAAAAAATCCATAAAAAAATGTCATCTGTGGAAGCCGTAGTACTTGTATCTGCTTTGTTTTTTATTTTTGCACTTTAAACTGGTCTCATATTTATTCATACTTATATTCATTTGTAATTATCCATTTACTTCATGACTGTATATTTGTACATAGTAACTCATACATATGTATACATATCAACATCATTATCAACAGGCTGGACATAATGTAATTCACTTTCACAATCATTGTAAACATCTAGTTCATCCTTACTGTTGTTCTGTTTATACTTATATATTTTATTCTTATATCCTTATGTGACCTGTACCTGTCCTGTGTTTTTTATTCTTGTTGCTGTTGCTGCTTTAAAGGCCCTGACACACTAGGCAGTCACCAGAGAACTCGCCGACACCGACATCGACTGTTGCATCGGCGAGTTCTCCTGCGTCTTGGTCATGTGTCGCACTGGAACACACCACAAAGACTTCAGCCGAGCACGTACGAACTGCGCATGCGTGAGTGACAATAACTCTCCTTACCAGCAGGCGGCGGTAGTGTGTATTCGTCATTCAAAATAGGCAACAACCGGAAGACAGAGAAGAAGAACAGACTGATATAAACAAACAAATAGCGTGTGCGTTCCATTTTCACTCTCGTCCATCGAAAACATGTTTTAGAATATAAAAATACATGAATGATGAAATGAGCACATAAAGTGCAGACATACTATAAAATCACAGTTAATAGACCTGCATCTGATGATCGCAGTGTTCTGGCGGGTGTGTACTTTATTGAGTCAGCAATGTAGTAATGTAATAATGGCCACTTCTTGCTACATTTCCATTTCCATGTGATGCTTTTATCCGAGGCGACTCACAATAGGTAAATGAACAGCAGTAGACAGTATCTCATTTACTTAGACACTGTACTTAAGGACAATGTTGAGGTACTTGAGACTAATCCTGCAACTTTATACTGACAAATAAACCCATGAGATGAAAAACCGGACTTGACCAAACAAATCACGGAGCTCTCAGCAGAGGACAGCCAGGGACGCTCCCGCCGATATCAGAGATGTCCCTGCTATGTGTTGGAGGTAAGAGAGGACATTTAAGGGCTATGTTTGATGTCTTTAAGTATCACCTGCTGGGGTTTAGCTGCTGTCCTGTGCCTTCTTAAATCGTTTGTTTACGTCCCTCACTGCCGTTTCGCTTCTCATTTGCTAGCTGAACAGCTGATCAGAGTGGTTTCTTGGCCCGTTAGCTTGTGTCCGACAAATGGCCGATTCAACATGTTGAATCGGCCATGTGTCGACCGTGAAAGGCCAAATAAGGCGTGTCACGGCCGAGGGTTCGGGACACACCAAATTGACTTTGGGCGACAGGGCACGCTTTGTCGCCAGACAACCGAAGACGGCCGATATCGGCCTGGTGTGTCTGGGCCTTAACACCTGAATTTCCCTGCGGGGGTTAGGGATTAGTCCTGAGGGAGATGCACAGTGCAGATCTGGCCCAGCAGGAACGGCACCTGCAGCTGGCCGTAGTGGCCTTTTACACTTGCATTTATGTATATAGTTTTGCTGTGTTTTACACTTTTGCATTTATGTATATAGTTTTCTGTGTTTTACACTTTTGTATTTATGTTTATAGTTTGCTTTGTTATTTGCACTTGTTTGATGATTAAACTGTTTGTTTGCAACAAGTATTTTTATCGTGATTTCCTCTGTGTTAATAGTAGATCTCTAAACAAACAAGACAGACCACAAAACAACTTTCTTCATTTATTAGAAAGATTTTCTTTTCATGATCTGGTATTTTCTCAAATGTTCTTATTATGGGGCAGTACTTACAGGTGCTTGAAATTCAAATATTTACTAAATAGTCAATTCTGATAACATTTTTTTTTAAATCATTTGACAAACATGTATATGTGAAAGACTAAAACATATTTATTTATGTTCAATACAATTTACAATCAGTACAATGAATGTGTTGCTATTCAAGTAGCACATCATACCCTCTCGTATGTCACTGCCCTCCTCCTCTGCACCTTGTGCCACTGCTACCCCAGGCTCTGTTGCTGCTGCTGCATCCCATTCATCATCATAGGCCTCTCCATGACATTTGTTGCACAGATAGGTGTAAGTTTCCTCAGACGTCCTGAAGTTCTGCACCCACTGAGTGTGTGTGAAAGATGGAATAATCACACCCCACCACTCGGTAGCTCGGTTGAACGTCCAAACACAAGGTCTGCGGCGGCAACTTTGCAAATGGTATAACTTCTGAAATACACATAAAAAAGCATACATATTTTAATACATAAAAGTGGTAGCTAAAATTAATTAAATACTTGAAACACTGGTCGTATAGTGAGCTTAACACATTGCTAGTTAGCGAACGTTAGCTTACCAAGTAGCGTTGTCGTTTTGTAGTGATCAGTCGTCTTGTCGTCTCTGCTGCGTTGTATGATTGCGCAAACTCTCCTGTTAGCTTCTTCTGTATTTCGTCTTGCTATACGCAGCCTTTTCCAAAACAACGTTTGCCTCCTTGCTGTGATAAAAATCAAGAACCAAGTAAACGATCGTCTCCATATCCTCCATTGTTGTGGTGTTTTGTGAGTTGTGTCGCATTGAACATGACGTCACGGCAGTTTTACGCAGCGTCGCTCCGCCCGCTGAACAGCCGATCGCCCCGCCTACACTGCGTTACTATAGTTACTACCCCAGTTACTAAACTGTAATGGAAACGCAGCATAAAGTGAGCCTGGCCTACCAAGGCCTAACCATACCGTACTAAGCCGTGCTAGGTCCTGCAGTGGAAAAGCGCCATTCGTGAACAACTGTTCACCTGTCTTACATTAAAGGGCCAATACCCCGCCTACAGCTTCGACACTATTATTCATCGATAATCTAGGTAATAGCAGCATGAATCACTACAATAATTAACATCAACACAGGGTCATCCAACATATAATCAGCATAATAAAATGATACTACAAAAAATGCATTAGATCTCATCAGAAATAAAGATTAGGCAAATGGCTTCAACACCACTTTGAACACAAGCCAACAAGGGCCAACTATTTTTATTATATTGGAAAGACAGAAGAGATCTCTACAACTGATATCTCCAACACTCTGCAACTCACACCAAAACTATAGGGATTAATAAATAGCACTACATGTAAGAGGGAAAATAACTATCATCCTGGTACAATGTGAACTTATAAAAATAAGGTTAAAGAATGGAGGTAATTACAGATGCTGGATCTTTGGTTGTTGGGTCGGTAGGGTGTGGACTATTGGAAGGGGGACCCTCATTGTTGCTTTCTAATCAAAACTCTTATTAGATTCACAACAGAAGAACAAAGGTCTTCCTCTCGTAGTGTTTGATGCAGAGCTGCTGTCTTCTCTCACAGTTTCTCAGTTATGATCCTCCCTCCCCTGCTGCTGATCTAAGACACTATGATGACAGGGGAACATTGTCTGTGTGTGTGTGTGTGTGTGTGTGTGTGTGTGTGTGTGACTGCTGTGACTGCTGTGAACCAAAACAGTCAGTAATCCTTGCTCTACGATGATCATAAACTGCTGAGTGCTGATCTGCCATATATGCAGAGATGCTTTTATCGCAGCTGACTTGGGTTTAATCTCATTATGCCAATACGGCTGGGGTTATAGCACTAGAAGCTCATCTACTCTGACATTGTTGTACTGAGTGATGCAGAAACAGAGGTCAGGTGTGTGTCACACATCTGACATGATGATGGAGGTGGACAACATTAAACACTTTAAAAGACAACACCAAACCCCAGGAAGAGCCCAGGGCTCGTACGTGTAAACCTACCTGGTAATAAACCTGTTTCTGATTCTGATTCTGAAAGTTCACTTTCAGGAGGATTGTACTTCTTTATTTACCTCTATGACATAGTGACATCACTATGTAACACTCACGCTTCCAGGGGCAAGGGGCGGGACATCTCTAAGCGGTTGACCAATCACAGAGCCGGCCAGCTAACCAATCAGAGCAGACTGGGCTCTGGTTTCAGACAGAGGGTGAAAAGAGGTGCTGCAGCACAGGCAGTATGAGAAAAATAAAGAGCTTTTTGAACATTAAAGCATGGAGACATGTCACAGTAGAGACACTACATACTGATATGAACCTGAATATGAGCTGAATAGAGCCACTTTCAAATCAACAAGTGTTAAGAGTCCCTTTACTCAATGAAAAAACTATAGGTGATAGTGGTGTAGTTTACTTTGGTGTGTACATTATGATCAAAAAGGAAGTTCATTGTGGGTGTTAAATCGTGAATTATTTTTTCTATACAAAAGAATATTAGCAATATATTACAGGACTTACAACATAAAAAAAAAAAATCATCTTTAGTAATGTTCATTTTTACTTACATTATTGATGCATCCACAGTAGCTACATCTGCATGGCTGGAAAGTGTACTAACTAACTAGGAAGTTAAAGGTAGGGTAGGTACGTTTGAGAAACCGGCTCGAGATCGCTAGAATTTGAAAATACACAACCGGAGAAAATCTGCCACTTCCTTACAGAGCCCCTCCTCCAACACACACGAACGCGCACATGACCAATGAGGGCACGAGATAAGTTTGTGCACAGATGGAAGGCTGACAGGCAGGTAGGCCATCCAGTTATTTTAGCCGAGCCGGCTAAAATGATTGGTCGTGCTTTTTACAGTACTACGGCTTCCACAGATGACATTTTTTTATGGATTTTTTGTCAAAGCACTTAAGATATTCATTGCTATCGGGATGTTAAGAGCATTCCATGGAATATAACAAAAAGTGCATCTCGAGCCGGTTTCTCAAACTTACCTACCCTACCTTTAATAAGGCAAATAAAAATCATATATTCGTTTCCTTCTAAATAAACTGTGTCTGACAGCAGCATGTCTGTGCAGAGGCTCTGCTCCAGACTGTGGTACACAATATATTTGCAAGGGTGAGACATAGGTTAGGTGTCAGACTCATAAATATTCTACTAATGCTTGGAAAAACATAGCTTTACCCTATCTTCGCCAAATATCAGACATATGGTGTCGAGCAATTGGCAATTTATTCTTCTCTACTTGTTTTAAAGCTTGGCACAAACTCCATCTCTGCAGTCTGTTACATTAGAGCACATTAGACTGCAGTGATTGCTCCCCCAGGCTATGACAAATGGAGAGGACTCCTGTTTCCATATGGACAGTAGTGACTGTGTAGATCCTCTTCTCCCTCTCAGATGGCTTTGAAATGCTTCAACAGTCTAACGACACATGCATCGCATACCGTTTCCAGTAAAGGTGCGAATGGCCCACTGAAGGCCCAAGGGCAAGGATCATATGCAGTCCTGACCTGGATGTAGGAAGAACCAGATCCCTTCACAGCATAGTAGGCCAATAAACCAGTGTCTGGAAGAGAACTCTGGCAGCCACTGGCAGCCAGTGAAAGGAGTGGAGGAGTGGTGTATTGTGGGAGAACTTAGAGATGTTAGAAACCATGAAGCTGCTGCATTCTGAATGATCTGCAGAGGTTGGATGCCACTTGCAGGTAGAGCAGTCAAGATGGAGTTGCAGTCACCAAATGATGTTATACTTAGGGTTGTCAATCGGTTCAAATATGTAATCGCATGGTTGTCAATACATCATAAAAATATATTTGAGGTCCATTCCTTCATCTACAACAAACAATACTACATTTACTATTTGTTAGAAAAACATGAACAAGTCCAACAATGTCTTCTGTGATTTTTTTAATCCATTTATCTATGTTGATACACATTATGCATACGTTGAAATCCTTTGACTGATGTGTGTTTGTGTATATTTTATTAAACTTAATATATATATATATATATATATATATATATATATATATATATATATATATATATATATTGCATTTTAAGAAAGGATTTGATTACAAGGAGTACATAACAAAATAAATACTTAGATACATTAAATAACTACATAACAATCCACAAATCAGGAAAAGAGAAGAAAGAAAAAGAGAGAGAAACAAATGTGGGTAAAAAACAAGGTATAGTTTACACATAATCGACACTACATTAATATTGTAATGCCTAAACACACTGCTGATCTATCTATCTATCTATCTATCTATCTAATACTCATACATACATTATTAGTGACATCTTACCACCTGATCAATATAAAGGTTTTGTGTTCTATAACTCACCCTTTTTTCTAATCTTGCATCAAAGATATGAACTTGGTTTCTGATTCTCATTGTTATTTAATTGTTTTCCATTCCATAAATCTCCTTTACTAGATTCTTCCATTGTGAGTTAATGAAGCTATTAAGTAATTATATTTAAAACAAATCCTTGTTATTTGTTTAATAATTGCTATTCTTAAAACAAGAAATAAGTAAGATTTTTCTTTTAATTCCCTCTGGTGTTTTCCCAAAAAGTTTGTGGGTTCTTGTTTAGAGACATTTCTCTTGTGTTTCCCAGAAGCCACACAAACATTTCAAGACCAGAATATATGACAATGGTTTGCCATCTGCTCACTGTATTCTGTACAGCATTTTGAAGTAGACTTAAAGGTGGGGTAGGTAAGTTTGAGAAACCGGCTCGAGATACACTTTTTGTTATATTCCGTGGAATGCTCTTAACATCCCGATAGCAATGAATATCTTAAGTGCTTTGACAAAAAAATCCATAAAAAAATGTCATCTGTGGAAGCCGTAGTAATGTAAAAAGCACGACCAATCATTTTAGCCGGCCGGCTAAAATAACTGGATGGCCTACCTGCCTGTCAGCCTTCCATCTGTGCACAAACTTATCTCGTGCCCTCATTGGTCATGTGCTCGTTCGTGTGTTTTGGAGGAGGGGCTCTGTAAGGAAGTGGCAGATTTTTTCCGGCTGTGTATTTTCAAATTCTAGCGCACTCGAGCTGGTTTCTCCGAAATTACCTACCCCACCTTTAATAGTATGAAAAGATGCAATTAAGTATTCTAAAATAACATCCATCGACAAAACCAAACCAATCCGGATATCCGGTTGTAACGGAAGGCCGGCTTCTCTCCATCCCAGAGAAATGGCCGTTCTCATTCTTACAAACACACTAGCAACATATCTTGACGTTTAGCAGCTAATGTGTTCCAGGGACTGAACTTCTCTACCGAGACTCGCCGCTTCACCGTGTTGTGCTGTACAATACCGTGAATGTAAATGTTGAGTTTTAGGTTAAGTATTTTCCTCAGGAAGGCTAGTTCTGCTGTTAGCTACCTGCCAGTCTGCTAGCGTTAGCCCGTTAGCTGCCGAGCCACTGGTCATCCTACTCTGCTCGGTATAGTCTGTTAATGGGAAATACATAGGACCTGAACCACAAGAGGACCGCCTTTCCGTTTTAATAGGAGAGTTAAATCACCGGGTAACCCCGAGCCTAAATGCCCGAACAAGGTCCCAGGATGAATGGCTTTTCTCTTGGCGAGCTGTGCTGGTTGTTCTGCTGTCCGCCCTGTCCGAGTCGCATCGCGGCCAAGCTAGCTTTCCTCCCCCCGGAGCCCACGTACTCGGTGCACACGGACACTGAAGGGGCAACTAGCTTACATCTAACCGAGCGGGCGGACTGGCAGTATTCTCAGCGGGAGCTCGATGCGGTGGAGGTGTTTACCACCAGAAGCAGCCGGGGTAACCGGGTCGGGTGCATGTTTGTGCGGTGCGCCCCGAACAGTCGCTACACGCTGCTGTTCTCCCATGGCAACGCCGTGGACCTCGGGCAGATGTGCAGCTTTTACATCGGCCTCGGCTCCAGGATAAACTGCAACGTGTTCTCCTACGATTACTCAGGCTACGGAGTTAGTACAGGGAAGCCTTCTGAGAAGAACCTGTATGCGGACATCGAGGCGGCCTGGCAGGTCCTGAGGAACAAGTGAGTATGAACCATGAGTGTGTGGTGCACGAGCAAATGTCCTCCTTTAGCGTTCATGCAATACGCTACCCCCTTTACATATTGATGAAGATATAAACTAAACTAGGCTCAGATCCCATCCAAACAGTCAACCACTTTACATAGTGACGTTGATAGGTTTTCAATGTAGTGACTCCCAGGGTCATGTGGTCAAATTTGGGCTATATGACAAATTGTGGTTTGCACACACTTTCAGGGCTTACATTTAGCACATACTAATTGCTAGAAAAGCAATAAATAGCTTTATATCTCTGTGGCAAAAAGTCTAAATCATCCACCACTATGTATCTCTCAAAATGTGGCAGCTGCATAGGCGTCATTTGCGCTGGGGATGCTGTGGACTTGTCACCGCCACAAGTATAACTTATAATTGTTCTGAAAAATAGCGTGCACAAAGAAATGTAATAAACAAGAACACTGGTTTAATGTCAAGATGTGCAATTTGGACATGTAAGTAAACTTTCAATAGAAAATGTAGTAAAATAAACATTGCTCCCGCTGTGCAGCAGCAGGCCAGGCACACACTTAAAAAAATAAATAATGTAAACTAAAAATAACTCCTTACGCTACTGACTCTTAAAGGTCCTCAAACAAAATGTTGTTTGGCCTGTTTCCCCAATTAAGTGTTGTCTTTTTGCTTTATTTTCCAGAATGCGTAGTTAAAAAAAACTCCCTTCAGTAGCAGTCTGTGCCTGTGGCAGGGGAGAGACACCTGTTAGGCACCGATGGCAGTTCACTGCTGAGCTGATATGGTCACAGTGTTACCTTGTTCACAGTTGAGGGACATCTATGGCTTGCTGCTATCTGCCATTAGGCGCTTTCACACAGGAGTACTTTTCCCAAGAACTAGGCCGATAGTTCTTGGGATTTTGGTTTCACACCAAAAAGATCTGGAACTAGAACCTAGTTCGCGCGAACCTTTTCACCCCCAGATAGCCCCTGCTAGAGAGGTGGTTCTTTCCTGGGGAGGAAATGGTTCGTGGGTGTGTCGGCCACACTAACAATTTCTGTTCGGCTGGGCGAATTGCAAACCATTTCCCTTAAAACTCAGAAAGGTTTTCTGAAGCCGCCATTTTATTTGCTCGCATTAGCATTAGCCCAGCGCACCAACGGAGAGAGACTAACTTATGGCAACACAAAAGAAAACATGGGAGCGGTGGAGTGATGAGGAGGTGTCGACGCTTCTGGCGATTTACTCGGAAGGCTTCAGTAGAAGCCAGTCCCCAACTCCGGGGACTTCCGGCCGGGGACTTCGGGTGGCAGTATACGCCGTGAAGTTGTTTGCGGCCTGCCAGTAAACCCGAAGAAGAAGAAGTGACGTCAGCGGCTTCATTTGCGTAATCCTCCCTCAGGGACTTATTCCGGTGTGAACGCGATCTACTAGGACAGTTCCGCAAAGTTTCCGTTAGAATTTATAATCTTTCCTCCCTCTCTCTCTCTCTCCTGACAACCGGTCCGTCTCATGCAGCTCGCTGATCCAGTAATGAGTGAACCGACAGTAAAGAATAAACATATTTATAACTAGTTTGGGTTGTTCCAGAGGTAGACAAACTAGCTAAGTATGTTAGGTCTAACTTGAAGTGTGTGTTTTGCTCCGCTCACCGGTCCGTCACAGCGGGCGCAGCTGTGATCATATAGAGCTGCGTGTCTCCGTCAGCAGCAGCTGATCTGCTCTCTGATCTCTCTCTCTCGCGACCGGTTATACTTCACTCGCGTTTATGTCCATATCGATCAGATCTAGCTAGTTCTAGCTAATGGCAACGGGGGTGTGGCGGCAAAAGTATAGCGCAGCATTAAGCATTTGTTTACATGAGGCGTCAACATTTCCCCTTCAGGAGGATAAATCTCTTTCTCCACATTAAATGTCAGACATTAGAAAGGAAGTGACTGTGCATGTAGCGTATTGACTCTTCTTGTCTGTCACATAAGTGGCGCAACTGATGCGGTATTGCGCTAAGGGGGAATTATTTTGACCGGACATTTTGACCGGAGAGATTTCGATTTTCAGCATATTTTACCGGTCATAGTCCGGTAATTACCGGCTAACGGAAACTCTGAGTTCCAGGACTAAAGAGTTCGGCGGGACTAAGTACCGGGAAGTAAGTACCGCAAAGTACTTGGTGTGAAAGCGGCTATTGTCAGTAAGAGATCTACTGTCATGTAGTGCATTATGCAGGTGCTAACCAGCTAGTTGGGATGCCCCCTGCAGAGGCTGCATAATGGAAGTGTCCTGCATCTGTCCTGCCTGAGCACAAGCACACCGACGAGCAGAGAGGGACATTAAGCTTTGGCTTTCATGATACAGGTGAACATGTTTCATTCTCTGGCCCTTCTTGCTAACAACCCTAATTTTCAGCAGCCTTTTTGTTTTTGCGTTCCTCAATCAGTTCAAGATGATGCCTTCAGGTGGTCCTTATTAACCAGCAAAGTAGGACATATAATGTGACAAGGGTGTATTTAGCAGTTGTGTCTGTTTAAGTGGTCATCAGTCACAGGTGTAAAACATTATGTAAACCGGGTCAAAGCAGTTTCTAATACAAATGCATTGTGGATGCTTATAAAAAAGAATTATATCAAAATAATTGTTTTTACAAGTATGAATGTTATTGCTAAGTTAAATAATAGCAGTGTATAAAAGCAGCTGAAAAGTAAAACACTAGTAGATGTTTAATGCAATTTGCAATTTCAGCAATATCTGCTGCCTTAAAGTGGACCAATCATGCTATATTTGAATAATATAGTGTAGGACCATACCTATATAAGGCATATTTATTATTTTTTTTTTTTTCAAAATACCAAACAGATCATGCATTTTAGCCATGCCTCATTTTGCTCAATTTGACATTTTCTGTTTTAGCAAGGGTTGATTCTGTGAGCAACAGCACCATCTAGAGGCCTGGCATATGTACTACAGCGTCTCCAGCGCTTTCGAACGGCAATGCCGTGGTTGTCTCCTCCTGATTGGTGGAGTTGGCCACGTCAGGACTATTCAAATTTGGATCAGTTTTTATCAGATCCGTTGCAGCCCCTTTTTTAGAGATTCCCTGGAACACCGGGGACACATATTCATGTATAAAAGACGTACAAAAGTGCATTTTGCATGATAGGTCCCCTTTAAGTTAAACGCAAGAGAAAAAAAAAAAAACATCTCGGCAGCTTGTATCCGCAATCTCGTTCTTTCGGTCATGACCCATCCTTCATGACCATAGGTGAGGGTAGGAACAAAAATGGCCCGGGAGACAGAGAGCTTTTGCCTTCTGGCTCAGCTCTCTTTTCGTCACAACGGTGCGGTAAAGCGACTGCAGTACCGCTCCCGCTGCTCCGATTCTCCGGCCCATCTCACGCTCCATTGTTCCCTCACTCGAGAACAAGACCCCGAGATACTTGAACTCCTTCACTTGGGGTAAGGACTCATTCCCTAGTGGACAGTCCATCGGTTTCCTGCTGAGAACCATGGCCTCAGATTTGGAGGTCTGTTTCTTACCTTTTTTTAATTAAATTGTTTTCCTGTAAAGAAACTAATCTGAGGGATCATAATTTAATAAATAAAGAGTATCTCTAAAATGTATCCTAAACTTGACTGATGGGGTATATGAGTGTGAAATTTGACTTGGTGAGTCATGCTTTGTGGTGGGACTTTTTTGCTGTGTAATCACCACAATATACAATCAATTTGTTTAACAATAAGAATTTAAAGTTTTTCATAGATCTATCCTCTTGATTTGGCTCTTTAAGTGCAACAGATTCATTAATTCAAAGCAACATAATGTAGGATTCTGGATTGACATCAGCACTGCTCCCTGCCAGCGTTCCCTCCTGCCCCGGGTCTACATCACTTCTCCTCCCATCATTCCAAAGCTCCTGTCCCAGCAGTTCAAACCCCAACATTCCCCCTGTGACTGGAGCTCCAGTGCCTGGCAGCACAGCTAACTGAACTAAAAGCTAACTGGCTGACCGCACATACTGTTAGCAGCAGTTAGCGGTTTAGCATTGCTCTAGCAACAAGTAAAAGCTTTCTGTCGATCAGGAAACTCCATAAATCACATAGTAATAGCAGCATCCGGAGGTCATCAGAGGAAAAGCCATAAAATATGAGCGGTTTTCACCAAAATCAATTTTGTCCCATTAAAGCCTCGAGCACTTCTCCTATGAGAAGTTTTGTCTCTGCAGAGTATGGTTGTATTCGGCTTGCACTATGTTACTTTCCCATTAGAAACAGTTATGGATAGTACCTGGTACTTTTTCAGTGCCACCAAAGCTGAGCTGAGCCGATACTAAAAGGTTCTCTGGAGAGCAACCTGCCCAAGTGTAGAACACTGTTAATCATTAGGCTGTCCTTTGGGGAGCTAAGCACCTAAGGAGGGGGTTTATGTTTATTCAATTTGTTCATAATTACACATTGTGGAAAATCATTAGGACTGTGCCCTTAAACAGCAATTTATTTTCATAGTGGTAGTCCCATTGCTCAGCCTTCAGGGCTCTGCTGAAATACAGCATCTAGAAAGACTTTGGAGGTAAAGATCTGTTGCTCAGTTCGCTTGACATTTTGATAATTGCCCATTGATTTTATTGTATTTGTTGTTTATGAAATTACATCTTCCCCATCAGGCTTTAAATAATCCCTTTTTTGTGTTGTAATGCCAGACTGTTCCCTGTAACCCCCAATCGTTTCTAAATGACCACAGTTACAGAGCATCACTGTGAAACAAAGTGATTTGGGTTGCAACGGCATAACAAGAGAGATTGTCTTCAAAGAAGAAATCACTGTGAATGTGATTGAAAAGCAGCCCAGACTAAGCTTCCTCTGCTTTTATTAGGAGATAAAAATAAAGCATTGATTCTGTCCGTGCTGGCCATGGCTCTGTGTCTGCTAGTGTTGGCCGAACAGGGAGTGTCACCCTGCATTGATGATGTGATCTTTCCCAAATGACCTAAACCAAGATTCCCGTGCAATTAGGTATGAGGCTGGTATGCCGGCAGACCCTGAGGTAGACAGACAGGATGGAAATAATTGGACGGCTTCTTACAGTACCTGCAACAGCCACTTTTATCCAGATTTTTTACCTTGTTCACAGCTTACATGCTGTTTTCCATGAATCCAATTAAATAGAATCCAAAGATTTCAAATCATTCTATCTTTTGAAAGCATTCAACAGAGCATCTTTGGCGTGTCAGTGTTTAGTTTACTAACTCCTTTTTCTTTTTGGGATTATTGATGTTGGTGATAATGTGCTGTTACTGATTTTATTTTTAGGCAGGGTTGTTTTAAATCAATTTGCACTTGGTCTCAGAATACGGATGCTGTTTCATCCTTCACAATGTGGCCTCTGGCAGTCCACCTGAATGCCTCAGGCATTAGTCTGGGCATAGCCACCACCTAGAACTATTCACTCACTTTAATCCAAAGTGAGTTGTAATGCTAATGTCACTTCTTTTCTAAAGCCTTTTTATGCAATGCCCCACAAGGCTGAATTGAAGCAGCACGATACTGGCCAACCGCTGATAATACGTTTCACAATTGAGCCCTTCTCCTGTTCAACTACACTTGCGGCTTTTTTCTATTAATATCAATACATCTGTGTACAGAGCATTGAAAGATGTTGCTGTTTGTTTCTGTTTTTGAAACATGACTCAAATCATTTCTCAAATGACGCAAACATTAGACTGTTTTGACAGATGGTATTGTTCCCCAAAACACGTGTGACCGACCTATTATCTTGATCGCATACCCCCTCTTAAGTTTTGAATCCGGCCGCAGTGTGTCCGGGTTAGTTTAGCAAGCTACCTTTTTTCAAGACATATTTGTTGCTATTGAGTGTAGCTTGGCATTTTAACTTTAAAGTTGTGTAACACACACATGACTATTCTCTCCGACCAATCAGTGTTATTCAGAGTTGTAACCTTTGAAAGCACAGTGCAGTGTCTATACAGTATTTGTTGATGAATACATGCTACAAGATCCTATTAGGGTCTCTGTGTCTTTACCACTTGCTGATAAAAATGAGCCACACGGCCAGCTTCAACAACGGCTCAGGCTCACCTAAGGTGGGCTGACCTTTTTAAGAGCAAACCAGTTATATTGCATTGACAAGCTGCTCACCAGGGCTTCTGCTCATCTGATGTTTTAAAGTAAATCTGCTTTATTCCAGTCTTGCTGAAGCATCCCCAGATCATCAATTAACTCCACTATATCTCTTAGGCTGCTTTTACACGGGAACGTTTGCGTTTATGCGCAGTATGCGTTTTCAAAAAAGTCTTCCGTTCACACGCATTCGTTTCATTTAACGTGTCTATTCACACGAGACCGCTGGAAACGCTGTAGTACATATGCCGGGACTGTAAGTGGCGCTGTACTTCCACACGAGACCGCTCGAAAGCGCTGGACACGCTGTAGTACATATGCCGGGCCTGTAAGTGGCGCTGTAACTTTCGCCACAAAATACACCAAAAGCAGCGAAGACGACCCCGGCGCATTGGTTGCCATGGCTACCCTTCTGTTTATGCCCCGCGGTGGATTTAGCAACATGTAGTAGTTCATGTAATTCTCCATGTCCACTTGTTGCTGATGGTTGTGGTAGAGGAGCTGTAGATGTTGTACTAACATCTGTAGCATGGTCGAGCTGTAGATGTTGTACTAACATCTGTAGCATGGTCAGTAGCAGTAGCACTAGCAGTAGCTACTGACAGTAGCTACTGACCATGCTACAGCAGTGAGCAGCAGAGGTGGGGAGAGGCGGGGCTATGGCTTCATCTATCGGGAAAGGATCGTATAGAGGCGATTACACGGAGCCGTTTGACCCCCAGAGCGTTTTTCATTTGCAAATCTATCCACCTTGGGACCCGTTATCGTTTGTGAGGTCCGTTTCTATCGTTTTGTTACGGCCTTGTGTAAATGAAAGGGCTATACGCAAGAGAAACTATGCGGATACAACCCATTTCGTTCTCGTGTAAAGGGGGTCTTAGTAGGTATAGAGACTGTAGCTTGTAAACCTCTCTATTGTCTGTTTGACTGTTAGAGGAACAGGTGTTGAAAGAGCTATAAAAGTTTAATCTGAGAACATTTCGTTACTCTAGTCCGTTACAGTCTTCTACAGTCCAGTCTTTCTGACTCAGCCTGGCACTAGTTTGTTTCTCTTCTGTGAACTCCTTTTTTCTCCAGCTTTGCACGACTTAGCCCTGCACTTCGACTCAGCTGCCGTTTATATTAGTGCTGTCAATTGTTAAAAAAAGTACATTTTAATTTTGTTAATCACAATATTAATCTGTGGTTAATCATGATTAATCACATCTTTAAAATACCATGTTTAACTTGTATTTTGGGGAATACAAAACATATGCACATGTGGTGTTTTAATGCAGAAATGCATGACAAACTGGTAAGAGAAATCAGAGTTTTAAAAATAAATTATAACATGCTTTTTGTATTATTGGCACACTTAGCTAAAGGAGAGCTGCCTTGAATCCCCTTTGAGTGTAATGTGCGACACAATGCGTGTAGTATTCATACTGCGAGCACTATCTGCTCTCCCACTCCTGTTCAACTTAAAGGGGACCCATTATGCAAAATTCACTTTTTGATGTCTTTTATACATCAATATGTGTCCCCGGTGTGTAAGGAGACTTACAAAGTTTCAGAAAATACAACCCTCTCTCTTTTCCTCCTTACCCACATCTCAAAAAAAAAAAAAAAAAAAAAAAACTGGAGTGCAAACGAGCAGATCCAGGATTTGGCTCCTATGACGTCATTAACAAAATGTGGCACACGTGACACGTCCCAACCTATCGTCTCCGTAAACAGTCATCTAGCTGAATCCCCTCTCGCAGCTGTGTGTCTGTGTATTCAGCAGGATGTCTGCAGGAGGCACTTAGAGTAAAGTTGTTATATATATATATATATATAAATATAATGGCAGTTTTCTGAGCTAACACTGTACTGGAGAGAATATGTGTAACGTAATGTCCTTGTGGTAAACCCTGCGAGAGAGAAAGGTTTGAGCTCCATACTGTTTCAGAAATAATGCTTGAAGTGGTTAGGAACATAATATGGCATTTAATCACGGCAGTGTGTAGCTGAGTTTCTCCCGGTAGAAAACTCTATTAGCAGGGGAGAGCTGTGTGACGCTACAAAGGGGCGTGGCTAGCAGCATCTGTTCCATTTAAAGCTACAGTCACAGAATCAGCCTTTTTGGAACAGGGCTGCAAAAGAGGGGTATGAGGCATGGCTACAATGGGTGTTCTGTTTGGTATTTTAAGCAAAAAACTTCACAGACATGTTTTGTATAGATATGGCCCTACAATATATTTTTCAAATATAGCATAATAGGTCCCCTTTAAGAAACTAGAGCATGCTTTAGCAAAATGCCTGGCCCTTTTCTTCGTTTTCACCGCTCCTAAAGATAGAGTGCATATTTGTTATTTATTTAGTTCTGCTGTAAGTAATCGTTCTTACTGATGATCAGTGGTCTCCAGTCGTTCCAATACATGTTCCTTGTACGGATTTATCTGCATATTATTTATTTTCACTGCCAGGCAATTCATGGTTAACAGCCAAGCTTGAAGGGAAGAACTCACGGTCAAACTTGGAAATGTGATTTAAAAACAAACAAACATTATTTCCTTGTCATGTATGTATGCATGAGCCCTTTTTTACAGTAGCATAGCCCTGTTATGGCTATAATCATAAAACATTTGTAGGGACTCTCTGGCCCTAACAGTGTGCTGCATCAAAGTCCATGTTTTGTGACTCAGCTGGCAGCCAGCTACTTTGTCCATCCATGTGTGGGGTCATAATCTTCTATCAGGATGACTGCTCAGTTTAGTTGCTGCTTATCAGAGGCAGGATTTGTCTAGGCCAACAGATTAGTCACACCCTAGCTGTTATCTGAAGAGCTCTTTTGATGGCATCGCTTCATAGGACTCATCCAGCCATTCAACCAGGCGTTTGTTGTACAAGCTTTTGACATGGTTGTCCGTTAAGCTAGGGCCCAATTTTTCTGTGTGTGTGCAGATGTGTGTGTCTGTGCTGTGGCAGAGGGCTGCTGATGTTCTGCTAGGCCTCTGCACTCCCAGCCCTGTCAGGATGGGAGGTTTGCTCAAATCTTCCTCCCTAGATTGGGAGTTCTGGCAAGGAACATCCCGTCCCAGGTTCTCCCTCTCTCTGCCTGACAGGCCTGTTTTCTGTCAGCGCTGATTTTCACCCTGCAGTCCTTAAGAGGAGAAGTCGGGAGAAACCATGCCCATGTCCAGGTCATATATCAAATGGTTCTGTATTGTGCAACACACATTCTATACCTGACCCTACCTGACCACAGTTTTTTCCAAGTGCGCTCTAAAGAATTTAGATGTAGTCATTCATCTTTAGATGTTTGGGTTATCAAGTTGCTGCTGAACACTGCACTACACAGATTTACACAGTTTTGTAGGAATGCTGGTGGATCTAGGGCTGCCTAAATGATAAGCAATGTGGGAATACAGCGGTGGTTAGAGCGGCGATATGTTGTCAATATATTGTTTCATAGAAACATAACCCATGTGCAACAAGATCATTTATGATAAAGTGCTCCCCTGCCAGAAAAAAAAGCCTTTTGGACACACACTCTTAGGCTACAGATATTTGGGGGCCATGGGGGTTGCCATAGATTCAAACTGGCCCAATCCTCAGATTAGAGATCGTTCAGTCAGGCCGACTAGACTAACGTATCCAGCTATAAGGTTTCCCACAGGAAACTGCTGGGTAGACCTCAGACCCTTTATGGTAAAAATAATGCTCTATAAATAAATAGTAAACACAATGTTTATATTGATATAAAACCTAATCATTTGCACCTGACCCCACCCCAACACACCTCACACACGCATGTATGCACAAACACTCAAAAGGCTTAAAGATGCCATGTCTGTGATTTTCAGAAAGGTCTAGGTGCTATATAAATACTGTGAAAATCTAAAGACGCTTTCTCTGTGGAGAGCGCACACCTTTTTTCTTTTTTGAAACTGTGCCTTTGCACAATTCACTGTCAGGACGTCCATAAGGCTGTCATGTCTGAACTGTACAAAATATAGGTTGAAAGTGCCACTACAGCGTTGTTACAGTCGTCAGAATACAGATACAAAGGACCCGGAAACACTCACCAATCAGAGCAGACATGGATTTTTCCTTGAGGGTGTCTTAAAGAGAGAGGGTGAATCAGACAACAATATGAAAAAAAGTTATATTCCATGTTTAATTAAAACTATAACTATATAAGTTATAAACCTGAAAATAAGCATCTCTTTAAACATATATTGTATTCCCGGTTTAAATGCATGTTTTTTCTTTTTCTATATTAAATCAATTAACTAATTGTTCTGGCTTGTCCGTATGCTGTGTACAGGTATGATGTAGCTCCGGAGAACATCATCTTGTACGGTCAGAGTATTGGGACGGTGCCCACCATCGACCTGGCTGCCCGCTATGAATGTGCTGCTGTCATCCTCCACTCACCACTCATGTCAGGGCTCCGGGTGGCCTTCCCTGACACACGCAAGACATACTGCTTTGATGCCTTCCCCAGGTGAGTCTCACACACACGCCAGTATACATGCACACGGTAGCAGCGGCAACATTAGCAGTTAACAATCAAACGTACCTTAAATCCTGTCGTCACGGTTGGAAAAGCGACCAAAGTATGTTCCTACGTCAGAGATCAGTCTTACTGGTAAGCAGTGTTATTTGGGCACCTGATTTTCTTTAGTTTTAACTGTACAGGTGCATCTAAATACAATTGAATATCGTGGAAAATGTAATTCATTTCAGTAATCTCATATTTCTGTATTAAAAATCATTTTAATTATCAGATATTTTTGTAATATTCAAATTTTCTTAGATACTGAATTTGGGTTTTTCATATACTGTAAGCTGTAATGATCAAGATTAAAACAAATAAAGGCTTGAAATAATGTACATTGTGTGTAATTAATCTATATAATATACAATATACGAGTTTAACTTACTTAAACTCATATACTGTCCGTCACGGACTGACGGACAACTTCTCACTTCAAAAAATGTTTAAGAAATCTAGACCGCAAAATAATTAAACAAGCGAGTGCCTGTTTTTCCTGGCCAAGGACAGGTTCCTTGAACACAACACGAGTTCCCCACCACTGCTGTAAATAATAATATAAACCCTTGATCTATAACTTAACATCTCTGTCTCCTATTGATCTGAGTATATTATAAAAAATAGCCAGTTAATTGAAGCATTATAGCACCGGCCTTTGTCAGGTGGTATATTACGCTGTTTTCTTTCTGCTTTGAATTGTTCTCTCTTTTTTCACCATACGTGTGTTTGCATCCCTGTATTTACAAATATCACAGCCTTCGTATAAACATACAGAAGTAATTTGTCAACTTTTTAATAATGCTTCATTCCAATAATTATTTTTAAATAAAAAAATGTGTCATTATCTTTCCAAAAAGGAGCCTGTTTTATAATGGTAGCAATAACCTTTAGCCTTGACCAAAGGTATTCAATGAAAATTCAGAGAAGGGATCTGTTTAGAAAAGACTTTGTCAAGCCTAATGTCTAACCTGCGTTATGATTCAGTGCAGTATGTAAATAGTTCCAGATGTTGTATTAACACCTCTGTCAACGAGGCTATCAAATCAAATACAGTTCAATTCAGTAATATTTATTTTCAGCTTTCATTATGAACTGGAGTGATACATGAATAATAAGTAGCCTATTATAATATTAATATTTTTAATTTCATTGGTAAGCCTGGAACAATATTTGGTTTGAATAATGTACAAAGTGGAGAAAGCTACCTCATAACCGTCGAGCCAATCATGGTCAAGATGTACAATTCTACCCATTTGAGCTTTGTCTCTTAGTGGCGCAACAATACCTCCTATAATAGTTGCTAAGAAAAGGAACGACCCCCTGGAAGAATGAACATGTGAATGTCTTTCCATTCTTCAGTATAAGTTCTCTTTTTGGTGTCCACATTTCTCTTTTCAGAGCATGCTATGTGCATGTGTGCCGAGTCGCAATACTTTGGTAGTAGCGTTAAGAACATTTATAATGTATGCTATTCATACATGGGCAGGGGTGCACATAACTTTTTTAGTGAGTTACTCAGATGAGTACCAGGAGACAGCGTTTGGTACTCACCCCACATGAAGCGTGGTTTTAATAAGTGCAGTCTTCCTCACTGTCCTCCTCAGTAGAATAGAATAGGGAGGGATGAAACCCTCTTTAATGGTCACACATGCAGAGCACACAGCACACACAGTGAAATTTGGCCTCTGCTTTTAACCCATCCTAGTACAAGGAGTCTAGTACTAGGAGCAGTGGGCAGCTATTGTACAGCGCCCGGGGAGCAATGGGAGTGTGGGGGAAGGGGGGTGTCCGGTGCCTTGCTCAAGGGCACCACGGCAGGGCAGGAGGTGAACTGGGACCTCTCCAAGTAGAAGTCCACACTCCATATTTAGGTCTGGTCGGGGACTTGAACCAGCGACCCTACGGCTCCCAGTCCAAGCCCCTACTGACTGAGCCACTGCCGGACAGTGTCTCCTTCACTGTCCTCTATTTACACTTCTTGCATGCTAGATGATGAAGATGCACCTCCCTGTCTCTTTGTAAGCCTCCGATTTGCTTTCTCCAAAACTTGTTGCCAAAACTGTGAAGTCCTTGCATTTCCTGAGGCCAAGTTGAAGGATCAAATACTAAGAAATTATCACATGACTTGTAGTCATATCTGATTTCAGAGGAGGGAAGTAACAAAGTACATTTATTCAAGTACTGTACTTAGGTACAATTTATGCTACTTTGTACTTCTACTCCACTACAGTTCAGAGGTAAATCATGTACTTTTCCTCCACTACATGTAGTTAATACATTTTAGTTACTTCACAGATGTGGATGAATGATGTGAAATATAATCAAGTCTTAAATCAGACTTTAGTTCCACCTGGAGTAAATTCACAAGCTACCCTGCAGTAGCCTATACAAAGTCATTCAAACTAATTTTTAAACACTTTAATGATCAATAATTATAAAACATATCATATACATTATTATGAAATGGACCAATCTGCAAAATGACTACTTTTACTGTCGCTACTTTAACTAGGTGTTGATGATAATACTTTTCTAATTTTACTTGAGTAACACTTCATCCACCTAACCCTGTCTGATTTCAAACTCTTCCATTAACAGCCTGAGTAAGTTTGCAGCTGTGTGTTTTACTCCACTTTGTTGTAAATAAAACTGCAGCAGCTTGACCACAGAGCGTGAACGTTGTGATCAGCTGATTTTGCGCAGTTCTCCAGTGTGTGCGCGGGGCACAGAATGTGCACAGGGGAGTCTCCCACTGCAGCCAGTTGATGTAGTTTTGGTACAATTCTGTTGTACACACCGACGTTAACAGCAGCCCCGTCTGTGCACATGGCGACCAACTCTGTCGTCCAGTGATCTAAGCCTCTTTCTCCTGTGAAGCTTCACAGGTCCGTCGGTTATGTCCTGCGCGGCACGGCCAGCACCCAGTTCAATCAGTCATAGAAAGTCTGAAGATTTTTGCAGGGAGCAAAACGGCAAAGTGGCTGCTTAATGTCTTTGTTTTTTTTGGACAGGTCTAATAATTTACTCCACTGAGTGTTGACAAGAAACACGTATAGACGAAATATGTGTTTTTGTTTTGATGACCTATCAGGTACGCAAAGGCGCGTTGTGACACAAGTGACGTTACGCATTTCAGATTGTTGCCGCGCATGCGTACCTGCGTACCAGTTATGTGCACCCCTGTACATGGGCCACTAAACCAGTGCCGTAAAGGCTAGAAAAGCTGCAGCAGGTAACATGGAATGCTCCTGAATATTGACTCATTCTCAATCATTTATCGGCCATAGGTCCTAGTCCTACTACGACAGCCACCACAATATTTTATGTGAGTGTCCTCGGCCCTCCTGGCCCCCCTACCTGCCATTTGTCTAGTTCTCTGCTCTGGCGCCACTGTACAGCTGATACTCAAACCCTATTCCCTCAATAAGAGCTGGTGAGTTCTTTCAGGTCTGTTCCAAACATAAAGTAATCGGTACATTACTAACAACTTTTATTCTATTATTTTCCACTGCTCTGTGCTAATCACACTAATAATTGTCTCTGCATACTGTAGATGGGCTACTACTGTGTGTTATAGATTCACAGTGTGTAGACATTTTGACAGGCGAAGTGCTCAAACAGCAGTCTTATTTTACTTTTTTGCCAACGACATGGCAATTTCGCACTCAATTATTGTCATAAACATGGTCTTATCAGTGCTTATCACCGTGCATTAGCAAACAAGCTTTCCTTCTAACAGAGTGACTGCTTGATGACTAACTTTCATCCACAATATTAAGTGCTGCTTTCTACTTGTAGGCCTACATTTATTATACTTATTCTTATTTTGTGGCTGACTGTTTAGGATTGTGATATTATATATTTCTGCACAAACCAATAATCTTAAAATATTAATGCAACAACGATGATTCTGTCAGAACCAACTAAGACTTAAACAGCATGTTGCAGCTCAACAAAAAGCGGCCGATCTAAACTGAAGTTGAATGTGGAAATACTCCACTCTTATCTGACATACTCCATCCTAACCATATGTCATCTAAATGATAAGTGAAGTTATGATTGGTGAGTGCTTGTGTCTTGTATCTCTACTTGCACACAGCTCCATATGGTGTCAGTAGGGCCAACTCTTATAGTGTGTCTTTTATTGAAACCAAGCACAAAATGAACTAAGCACACATAAAGCATGTATATTGTCATATTTGGGATCATGCATCTAAAACCGGTGGCGTCAGCACAAGCCTCTGTCCTCTCCTTACCAGGATATGTCTTCTGCAGAGCCCAGAGATTCATTATTTCCTTATTAGTGTTGTCGAAGTATCATGCCGACTCACTGCGCTCATAATAAGGTCACACAAAGGATCAGTGCTTGTGTGACCAAATTATGAACAGTCAGACGATGTTAAAATCGAATGAGTCTGCAGTGATTAGCAGTCTGCATATGGTAAGGAATATTAAGTGTAGTTTTCTGGGAAGTGTTGTAAGATTGTGTATTTGTGCGTATGATCTACAGGTGTTTGTGCTGTGTGGTTAAGCAGTTCATCTTTGACAGGTCTAGAAATGTCTGATTATAATCCTGATGCTAACTCTAAACTAGGATCTGAAATGGAAGTAGATGCTGGTTTAATGCCGGCTAAGAGTTGATAGTCAGCCCGCAGGACTCTGATTACACATGCTTCTCACAAGAATAAAACAGCTGATAAACTCTGTAAGCACAACTCTCCTGGCTATAGATACGTATACATCTGCATATTCATATTTAGTGGTAGCAGTAAATAGAAAAATAAAGAGCTGGGGAATCTGTTCAGCTGAGCAGCTGTTTCGAGGGGCTAACGTTAGTGTGGGGAGATTAATGTAACCTGAAGACAGTTGCTCAATACTTCAAGTGGATTTAAATGAATGTCCTGTAATGTAGCGGAACATTTGCAGCTGTTAATACCGAATACAGCAGATCCACAATTTAAAATAAGGTGTTATTTTGTGATTTAGATTTTATCATTCAAGTATTGTGTTAAAGGGATCCGTTTCTTTAACTTCTAAATTAGCCTAATCTCTGATTTTTATGTTGAATATGTTATGTCAGTGCTTAAAATGTTTTCTAATTGTAAAATGTCATATTTCATTGATAAGGAATTGTTAAAGCAGCCACCTATTGGGTAAATAAATGGTTTAGATTTCAATTCCTAATTGAATTGTATAATTCTAGTGATTCAAAGCTGCTTCTAATCCAATATTGAGGTACCATTGGCTATTTTTAATTGTACAGGACCTGTGTATGGATTTTGTCTGGCATGAGAATAAGCAAAGAAATGATCTATATACACTTATTTGCCAGTTTATTAGGAACACATGGCTAAAAAGTGTCATTTAAACAGTCCTGCAATAAAGCCTATTTTCATAAAGGTTATAATGTGAAGAACAAACTATATTATCCAAAATCATCAAGATTAATAAACACCCTTCTATAACAATAAATGAATGTACCTAATCATTAATAATTGTAATGATTTAAGAGGTGAGATTTATAAAAAAGGTTGTGCTTAGAGATGTCCCGATCCGATCACGTGATCGGGGATCGGAGCCGATCACGTGATTTTCAAAAGATCGGAATCTGGAGAAAAAAATCGGGGATCGGAATCTTTTTTTTTTTTTTTTTTATAAAATATTTTTATTTTATTGAATGTTACAAAACAAAAATGACCATGCTCACGTCTTAAAGTCATCCTGAGGCCTTAGTTTTGGTTTAAAATGACACAACATCATGTATGTGTTGCTTCTTTTGGGCTTGTTTTCATAGACCTGGTTGCTTATTTCTCTCAAATCTGGCAACAGAGTGGGCGCAGTGTCTAATAGTAGCAGTAAGCTAACGAGAGGCTACGTTCAGCTGGTGCCTCGGGAGTCGGGACAGAGAAAATGTCAGGAGTTTGGAAGTACTATAAAATTGAAAGCGAAGGCAGTGTAACAGCCAGATGCAATGTTTGCAAGGCGGAGGTTCCGCGTGGTGGAAAGAACAGAGAAACGCCACCTGAGAAACAAACACCAACAACAACACGACGAGTACACAGCGGCCACTCAGGTAAAGGCACTGAAACAACCAACACTTTCAGAGACTTTTAAAAGGAAAGAGAAACTGCCCCAGAACAGTGTTTTCACTGTTTCACTGGCCAACAAAATAACAGCCAAGATAGCTGAATTCATCGCGTTGGATGACCAGCCGTTATCTGTTACCTTTTTGTTCTCTTAATGCATTGCATAAAGATCGGATCGGGAAAAATCGGTATCGGCAGATTGTCAAAATCAAATGATCGGAATCAGATCGGGAGCAAAAAAAGGTGATCGGGACATCCCTAGTTGTGCTCTATGAACACATAGATCTACAAATCTAATCTGCTGTCCCCACTCTGAACCACCGACTCATACACATGCAGATGAACCACTCTGACCGCACAGTCAGACATTTAGCAAACACTGTATACATAGAATATTAGAGAGATCTCTCTTCTGTATATTGTATTTAATGTTCTTTATTTTCTTCCATCTATATTTGTGTTTGCCCACATATACGATTGAAGTGAGGTGCAGAGTAGGGATTACCTTGTATAAGGACATTTATTTTTAAATATGCATGACAAAAACCACTTTGTCTTGACATGTATGCTGACGCACTAAACAGTTGCAAACACTTAGCATGCTAAATGAGAAGGCTCTGTTTTTAAATGTAGTTGGAACAGAGGACTTAATAACACACAGTCAAAATGTAATCTCTGCATTTAACGTTATTTAAGCCCCGGCCACACAAGGAAGATAACGGTCGTATCTGCTACAGTTCACTATCAGTTGGACCAGGGATGGGCAACTTTGATGGTGGTGGGGGCCACATAATTGATGTACTGGCCACCAGGGGGCCGCAGATTCACTTGGAACACACACACGCACAAATTCCATGTGTTGTATGTAATTATTAACAAACATACTAAGTCTGACATCTTCATTGACATTTTACAATCTTTCAGGGAACATCCTCTAAATCACTAAACAAATATCAGTTCACAGAAATGTTATTTAATTTTTACAAGTGGCATGCTTGTATTGAACAGGTTATTTAACAGTGGAATAAAACTATTTTAAACTATTGGAGAGCACGGAAAATGTGTGTGCATTGAGATTAAACATTCAGATGACATAAACATGAAGTCATGAACACTACCCAGACGCTAGTTGTCTAACTTGAACCTAAGACACTTGTAGCCTGTCTCTGCATCAACACAGACACCTGTCAACCCGCACTCTGCTGTTCCTCAGCGCCGCTCCCCCTCCCTCCCGCTGAAATTATGAATGAAAATCAGAATCAGAAACAGGTTTATTGCCAGGTAGGTTCGCACATACTAGGAATTTCACTTGATGTCATGGTGCATACATAAAATATAAAAAACAAGAAATCTAATATAAAACACAATCTTTTACACCGTAATAAAATACAGTTAAATAGCAATAGCAATAAACTATCCGCCTCGCAGCGGCGAAACTGTGGCGCGCTTACACTGTAGGTGCGCCGCGTTTCGGGGTGCGGGTGCTAGTGGAGCCTCGCAGATGGGCGTACTGCAGCCCCCTCGGCATCCCCTCCTTCCTGCGTCCATTCGCGATGTCTCGCTGTCTCGCAGACCCCATGCAGCAAGCAGGAAATGAACCCAGCTCACACTGTCCCGCCAACACGGCACCCAGACCCCACGCAGCATTCTCATCTGTTTGTCATTACTGGTGTCATTTTCTGGTTGCTAACACCATTGTAACACATAATCACTGATGTTCCGCTGTAACGGTGGTGATCTCATCAGCGTGGGCGAGCTGACCAATCAGAGCACAGTGGGCTCATAGGGAGGGGGGGGGGGGCAGGAGCTCCAACAAGCCATTTAGGACAGAGTGAATACACATACTATACAGAGATGCTGTATGAGAAACCAATGTGAGTTTGGAACATTACACAATATAAAACTATTCTAGTATACCTCAACAATGGAATTATGATCAGTAGAAATGTTCATGACATGGGACCTTTAATACAATCAGTACAGTGTCTTGATTTTTTGAATAATTCAGCGATCCTGGATATAACTTCCAGAATCATTTAATGTTCTCCAGCCTCCCTTGTATAGGTTGGCTTTTAATGTTAAAACAAAGTATTTGCTGTTGCATCAATTAGGCAAAACTAGTATTTAATACATGACAAACATAATTCCTGGTAACAAAATAGTGGACCAGAACACCAGAGTGTTGTTACTGCACTGGTTATTGAATAAGAGTTGTGGAGTTGTAGTTATCAAGTATTTCATGCTTCTCTCACTTTCAGCTGTGTCTTTTGCAGTTTTACTTAGTCATGTAGAAATAATAATACTGTGACGCAGTATTGTTTGAGATTAAAAAAACTACAATGACAATAGCTGGTCTACCTCAAAGGTCAGCCCAGCTCTGGTAATCTAACCATTGTGGTTGTTGCAAGCTTCAAGGCTAAATAACCCCTTTTTAAACGGCTGTGACCAGCTGACACAACAGCAGCTCCAGTCTAAGGTGAGTGGAGTTTAGAGGAAAATGTGCTGCTGCAAAGAGTTGGAGTGGCTTGAGTCTATCTCTAAAGTCCGCTCACCTTAGACTGGAGCCGCTGTTGTGTCAGCTGCTCACAGCCTGTTTAAAGCTAAGGGGGTTAGTTAGCCTTGAAGATGGCAACAACAACAAAAACAGGTGAGTGCTGTACGTGAATGAGGAAAAACAGGGAATGAAGGCACACTGAAGCGGTTTGAAGTCTTAATTGAATACAACATTTTTTTATATTTACTCTTTTGGCCCTATTAGGCTAAATAGGCGCGTTCACACCGCAGTACTTTTCCCACTTTAGTTCCGATATAGTTCCGAAATGTTGCGTTCACACCAAAAAAATCTGGAACTAAAATGAGTTCATGAGAACCTTTTTACCCCATTTTCCGTCCCTGCTAGAGGCCCAATCCCAAACCACGCCCTACACCCTACCCCTACACACTCCCCCTCCGTGACGGAGTGAACTCCGTGGAGTGACACATGAGGCTCCCTCCTGTCAGATGGAGGGAGTAAATACAGCGGAAAGCTTTGGGACAAACTCCCCTCTCTCCGGCAGAAACAGGAAATGCCGTAACTGTATGTAACAACAGTTTCAAATCAGCATCTCTTAGACAAAAAATGTAAATTAATAACTCAAATAAAACTCCAAACATCTTTAATTGTGTTACTTTTTTGTAAAGCTCTTTTAGTTTTAAACCTGATGTTTATAAGCTTCTTAGTTTTTGCAACAGTCTGTAAATATACACAACTTTATAATAAAATGCACACATTTAACTTTTTCTAGACTAAACACAGGTATGATCCTAAGTAAAAAAAATATATGAGGTTATCATGAGGTTAACATCGCAGTTTATCAGTGGATGTTTGCTGGAACTACTTGTAAACCGCGTGTTTCCTGACGGACACACACAGCGTTGAGACCGGTCAGCACCGCTGCAGACTTGCTGTTTGAGGGCTTGATAGCCCACTCCCCCTCCACACTCGTTGGTTTGGAACAGCACTTAATGTGGCGGACCCTCCGCGCAAACGGAGGGATAGAGATTTGGCCAGAGAGCAGGGACTTTCGTGGGAGAAAAAGGTTCTTCTTTCTGATTGGCTGGGCGGATTGCAAACCACGCCCCGTAAAACTCCCAAAAAGTTTTGTGAAGCCGCCATTTTATTATCCTCGCATTAGCATTATTAGCATTAGCATTAGCCCAGCGCACAAACGCAGAGAGACTAACTTGTGGCAACACAAAAGAAAACATGGGAGCGGTGGAGATGAGGAGGTGTCGGCGTTCTGGTGATTTAGAACTAAAGAGTTCTCATGAACTAAGTTCTGATGAACCTTTGTGGGAAAAGTACTGCGGTGTGAAAGCGTCTAATGTTTTCCAATCTTCTTTATTTTTTATTTCCTACCTATTTAGGGTTAAAAAAACATCTAGCAATTTAGACTTTCTTAATTTAATTTAATTTTTAAATGTTACATTATGTCCACTGTAGAGGACGTTAGGACCATTTTACTTTGAAAAGACAGCCAGAATGAACAGATAAACTATGTAACGTATTATGGTTATAGAGTGATATTAATACAATAATACATTCACCTTTATTTAAAACATAAATAGGTAATTGATCTGAACATTGCTGTTTATTTGGTCTCTAAAAAAGTAGTTTGGTTTTTGGTGAATCTTTCCAGATCTTCAAAGACTTTGTAGTCAATGTACTGGGAAAGTACCTCATTGACTCCAGTCGGCACGGGCTGTAGGGTCATCTCGACTAGTTTTATGGATGTGGTCTCCATTTGACCATGCTCATAGAAACAAACTTGGCATTCCTGAGGCAATTCTCATTTGTCCTGGCTCCACTTAAAATAAAAACAACAATAAGACATACGTGCTACTCTTGGCCCACAGAGGGCCATGTCTTGACCCTCTTCTATCCCAGGTGTGAAATCCTCATCTCTCTCATCATCTTAAGAGCTCCAAATCTGAATCTCCCATAACTATCTGAGGATGAAAATGTCTGCTTCAGTTCCGTCTCCTGCAACAATATTGAGTCATTAAGTCCATGAAGACGGTCCTGACGTCCACTAGAATGGACATTTATAAAAGAGCTGTTATTTCAAAACTTGAATTATTTAATTGCTTTCAGAACTAATGATATAGTTCCTCACATGTTAATAAACAAGAACATATATTATTTTCATGGTAGAAATTACAATTATTCACCAATATTTGACTTCTCCTGCTTCTATAAAATGTTGTTTTTGGTATGCCAGCCATTTTGGATGAAAAGAAAGAGGAACTTCCCAGCATGCAATTTTAACCAATGACATATCACTGGAAAGACCAGGATGTCCTCTGTACAGTACATCAGGGATTGATAGAGTAGCTCAAAAGAGTATAAGGTAGGGGTCAGGGCTCTCGACTAACCTTTTTCACCTCCCGGAACCGTCCCGAAATACAATCTAAACCGTCCCGAAATTAATGTTGACCGTCCGGAATTTAAAATATTTGTTTTTCTACATTATCATTAGTTAAAATCATTCAAAGTGACCTTTAACATAAATAAAACATCATACAAATCATTAGATGATAATTCATCAACCTTTTTATTTGAGTAAATCAGTCAAACACATAAACAAAGGCCAAATATATTTAAAAAAAACACACAAGCGAGAAAGTTACTCTAATATTGAATCCAATCAAGTCCCATACCGGGGCTCGGTACCCATCCCTACATGGGGAGAGGCGCAGCATATTGCTAAGGACTAAATACGATGGAGAGTTCTCATCTCCCCGGGACGACGGGACGTCCTTAAGCTCGAGCCTTGGTAGGGGTGTAACGGTTCACATAATTCACGGTTCGATATGTACCTCGGTTTGGGGGTCACGGTTCGGTACGGGTTCGGCACAACAAGAAAAAGTCCCAAATGCATAATTCCAGGTTTGTTGTTATTTATTTTGAACAGTAGTGCAAGTTTCAGTATAAAAATAAGGAACTCTAACATTTTGAATAATTAACTTTATTACACAGTTAAAAACAAACCACAAACAGTACCACATACACTCAGATGGCCGTATTATCTATAATGGCTGATGTCAAACAAAAAGGTTCAATAAGCTGTAAAACTAAAAAGAATGTCTTGAAAATATTACAAAATAAATAATAAGAAAGTGTTTCAAGGGTGCATAGCCATTGAAATATATATGCCAATAGCTTCCGTTATTTATTTTGTTTTCTCGGCTTTCATGTCTATTGGCTTCTTAAAAACAGCGGGGATAAGCTGTTGAACTGCTGTTGTCTTTCGTCGGGCTCCGGTGATTGGCAAATCTGGGTGATGCCTTCTGATATGATTCAGCATGTTTGGCGTGTGTTACCATTAGCATACCGCACCGCTGTCGAACAACGCCGACACACCGTCCTCCCGATCCACCACTCGCGCTCCATCATTATTGTAGTCCACAGGGAACCCGAAATGTTCCCACACAGCTGATTTAAAAGAAGCAGGTGGGTCTTCTAGCTCCTGTGTGTTATCTGAAATCGCCATACTAACTTCTCTTCTTCTTGTATTTTGTTTGTTTTGTTGTGTTTTCTTCTTGTTCTTCATTTGTTGTTTAAGGGCGGCAGGCAAACAGCTTTTAGGCACAATACCGCCCCCTGGATTATATATAGTGTAATGGATACTGCCCTGAGTGACAGACTTTTTTCCCTTCATAAAAAAAGGCGTATTCGTCGTGGGACTGCATGTGCCGAACCGTGACGTCCTAACCGTGACGGTTCTGGACGAAGACGGATACCGTTACACCCCTAGTATAAGGAGATGCATGTTAACTAAATGTCCACTACAGTGGACATTTTCAATGGGCTGGGTCCCAGGAGGATAGGTCAGTTAAAGCTAATATTTAACACAGTGGCTCTCAACTGGTGGGTCGCGACCCCGTTTCAAGTGGGTCGCAGATGTGTGAGTGAAGAAAAACAAATTGGAAAAAACAAATCTTTTTTTTATTTTTTTTGAAAAAAGTCAAACTTATTTTGAAGGTCTGATTTTCTAACGCTGTGCATGCAGTCGGCGTTGGACTGGAAGTACCGGAGACCATAAACGGTTTTGAAAACTTCTGTCACGTAGTGATCATCTTCTCAATAAAACATCTTTGATGATGTTTTTTCGAGTCTTCTGGCCAATCAGAATCAAGATTGTTGCCGGAAGTCCCCACGGAGAATAACTTTGCGGTAGAATTAAGCAATAGCTCACGACAGGCCGTGGTATATGGCCATTATATCACAGTTAAGGGGAGTGGTTCGGCCCGACAACCCCCTTAACTGTGATATAATGGCCATATACCACGGCCTGTCGTGAGCTATTGCTTTTATAAAACGGTTACCAAGTGTGGCAATATGAATGAAAAATACACACTCTAATTTAAATAGTTGTTGTTATTAAATAATGGTGTTCAAAATAAAATAGTCCCTCCGTTGCCTTCTGCACAAAACATAGTGCGAGGTGGTTGCTATGCAACAACACTAACAACAGCTAGCGAACAGAGAGTGTTGATCCATTATTTGGCTATTTATTTACATTAATTTGTATGTTGCCGTTTATTGTGCACCCACTAAAAAACTGTCCAGCATCAGTAGAATGGCTTACGTGGTTACTTGTTGAGGTTGTTCTAGGCTGAAGCTTGGCGTGGCGAGAATATTGCTCCACTTTCTCCGGTCCCCGAGATTCGGCTTCCAGTAGCTCTGGAGAGAGCTTTCACACCTGTGGCCACTAACGGTCATCATTTCTCTGCTTTGTTTCAAGACCCGCATCAGAAAGCTTTTGAATGGTGATACTTTTCCAGTTGGTCTACCTGCTCTTCACGTAGCTCTACATGTCGTCGTTTAGGTGCTTTTTGTTCCCCCCCCCCCCCCCCCCCCCCCCCCCCCCCCCCCCCGGAGGTCGAAGTTAATCTTAAATGTTTTTGCGGACCTTTTTGATTACAGATTTAAAAACATCGTTGCTTGCTTTAAAAGTAGCACAATTCATTATGTCAAACCTTGGAAAGTATCTAAACATCCCTGCCCTAATGCCAATGGAACTGCACACTGAATATGTTTTTGCCGTTTGATGTCTATGTCTGGACCGCTGCGTAAAAAGGAGGGTTTCTGCCCCGTTACTTCTCCGCTGCTTTCTTGTTCCAGTTAGAAAAGCAAACTGCAGGCAGTTTGCTTTTCAGCCCAACTGTATACTGTTTATCTCAGACGCGGAGGGATACTGACTTGTTGTGAAAAGTAACTTACAATTCTACCCGTGGTATACGCTCAGTATACCACGGCTAAGAACCAATCAGATTGCTTGATTTGACTTGTCCGTTTTATAACTATTCTTTATACATCCATGGGTACAACTTCAGATGAAAATAAACACATAATGAAATATGACCCCCGGTTTGATGATTGACAGGTCACAGAACAATTCACCCAGACTATCTCCTCTGTGAGGAGCAGCAAGTTCAGCTGTCAGAACAAAGTGAAAAACAAACAATGGCATAAAATATTATTAATATGTCGGGTAGTAATAGATTTATTTATTTTCTTCTCAGAGTGTACCAGAATGCGTAGTTTATATGTTAGTATTTCTAAAAATCTAAGGCGGGAGAATCCCCCCAGACCCCCCTTCTGGGGTTGGGTTTTCAGCATGTCACATTTTTCACGTGTGGTGAATTTGCTCCAAGTCTGATTGGCTCCAAGTCTGCCTTTTTATTTTAATTTTAAAAGCATTCTTTAGTTCTGTGAAGGGATATAAGGGATATATGCACTGTACTTCACTTTAATTAATATTGTATGCTGAAAAGTGTATATATATTACAGCACCATTTTTTTGTTGAATAGATTTGAGTGGTTCAGAATTGATTGACAAATGAAAAAGTGGGTCCTGAGGCCTGACCAGTTGAGAACCACTGATTTAACATATGGGGAGGAATCAAAATAGGTCTTTTTTATTTCCAAGGTGCACTGCCTACACATGCCCCTGTATTTTCTACTCCTCTTCACAAGAGTTTAGTGTTTCCTTTTGTTATAACAAAAATAACAATAAACAGTAGTTTTCTTTAATTTGTCATTCATGAATAAATGAAACAAACTGCAGTTTTTGTATATACAACTATATAACTTTATAAGCTGTGTTATCAAATATGTTTTGCGGCTCCAGACACATGCTTTAGGTAAAAAATGGAAAAGGAAAGGGGGCGAAATGGCTCTTGTGATAATAAAGGTGCAGACCCCTGCCAGAGGCCTATCAGCTGTTCAGTCAGAAACCCTGCTTTAACCAATAGGTTGCTAACAAGACACAATGGGAACTTGGCCTGGGTCTTCAGGAGTTGTATCCTTTTTCTCCAAAACAGCCTAAACTGCAAACACTGCACATACGGTGACTGCTGACTTCGTACTCATCCTCATACTCACACTCTTTCTCTATTTCTCTCACTCTCCATCCCACTTCGCTTCCCTCAATCATAGATACGCTCTGAATCCCGAAGTCAGTCTCTCCAAACCAAACATTTGCCAGTGTAACAGGGCTAATTTACTCCTGGGTGAGAGATTGCTCCGTGTAGCTGTGAGCTCATATTCATACAAATGTTGGGAGAGCATGTGTGAGAGCCACATCCGCCATAATTCAGTCAGTCTGTATACCCAGCTGTGAAGAAATAGTTGTATTCCATCTGGATTCAAATGAACTCACAATGATTTCCCTGCATTCATCTAGCAGCTAACCTCTATCTGAGCAGAAGGGCACGGCGACGCTGAGCTGCTCCACCCAGTTATGGGCCAGGATGATTAGTGAGGAAATCGTATGCTCTGCTGAGTACGGAGCTTTGCATAATTCCACCCACAACACATAGCTGATCATCGTAGAGTCACCCAGTGAGACACGAACACATCCTTCATGTTGGTGTTTTTCAGTGTTTCGACTCCCCAGCTTTTCTTTACATTAAGAATGTAGGATTAAAACATGTTAATTGGAACAAGACAGACTCCAACAAGTTTTCCCAATCTGCAAATACATGCTAATATTGGTGAGCAAGGGTAGTGCAGTGAAAATGCCTGAAAGTTTGCTTGTCGTGCCAACTCATCAATTTGAAATTGGACTTGTATGAACAAGTATCCCAGCATGCTGCACTGTTTTCGCATCATGTAACATTGTCATCACATTTTTGTTGACAACATTTTTGAACTCCTGGTCTAAGATCCTACTCCCAATATTCTTCTGTTTCGAAAAACCTTTGCTCTGAAATTAGTTTTGGGCAGAGGTACATTTATCATGATCAGTTCAAATGTGGTGTTTTCACAGTTTAGTCAAATATATGGGAGCAGTTTGGGGTTAATATATTGAATTTGAATTATGCCCATTTAATCTTCCTAGTTTATCATTTAAAGTTAAAAGTACTGCCATTTTTTTTTTATTAAAGCAAAAGGGCTTTATGAAAATAACAGATTCAACATTTTTGTATGTTTTAAACTGACTTGGAACATATTTTTTTAGGATTGGTTAAATACGTTAATAGCTTATTGAGCCAATAATGAAATGTGGCACTTAAATGCTTTAAATGGAATACGTTTTGATAGATTAAGTTATTGTATAAAGCTTTAAAAATGTACACTTTTCTGAAAAAGTATGGCCTTTTTTCTCTTGTATATTTACTATTGCTCCTTAATAAAGCAGATTGAATTTGTTTCCAATGAATCTATGTAACACCCAGTGGTCTGAACATAGTCCCTTGATCCTCCTCAGCAACGGTCTGTTCTCCTTGGCAACGGTTGCTTAAGGAAAATGAACAGACCTCTAAAACGTCCAAAGGTCCAGAATTGAGTATCCAGTTTAGCCGTGTAATTAAAGATGATCTATTTGTCAGCCCATTGTCACAGATGAATGTTTTGAGTCGTCCCCTGACCCCCTGCTGTCTCTGTCTCCTCTCAGTATCGACAAGGTGTCCAAGGTGGCGTCCCCGGTGCTGGTGATCCACGGGACGGAGGACGAGGTGATCGACTTCTCCCACGGCCTGGCCATGTACGAGCGCTGCCCCCGGGCCGTGGAGCCCCTCTGGGTGGAGGGGGCCGGGCACAACGACATCGAACTGTACGCCCAGTACCTGGAGAGACTCAAGCAGTTCATCTCCTTCGAGCTGCCCTCCTCCTGAGGGGGTGGGGGCTCAGCACTGAGGCCAGGGATCATCTCAACACACTCCTTATCATCTCCCAACTTCTAGCATCGGGCAGGACTGGTTCTCTGTCCCAGAGCCCTTCTGGGGAGGAATGTGTAGGCGATTGGAAAAAGAGGGTTTTAGATTGTTGAGGTGCAGCCAGGAGTCGGGGGCCAGGGCGGCCGGGGGGGGGGGCTCTGGCTGAACACGAGCTGTCCACCCCCTGGCAGCTGCTTTTCATGTGGACACTATGTCTGGATTCATTCTGAACTCTCCTTCCCTTCCTCCTCTCACTCCGCCCCCCCCTCCTGCTCCACAGCTCCAGTTGGTCACATGTCCATATTTCCCTCTTTTTCTCCTTTTTTTTGACCAAGTCTTTGCAAGATTGATTTTTGTATTCTTTTATACCAAGTGAAGGAAGCATCAATTTTTGCACCTTGAGACAAATGAAGTTTTTTACTTTTTCTGTATTTTTAAGTTGCCATTCAGGGTTTACCAAACAATTGCACTTTTGACGTGCACATATTTTCAGGTAATGATTTTTTGCTTTTGTGTTTGAATATGAATGTTGATTCTCTTTTGTTATCTGCATTCCACGTTTTTTTCTTAATTGCAGGTAGAACCTTTTTTCCGTGGGTGTGTACAGAAGCTGTTGACGAGAGTCTTTGTAGTCCTGATGCGTGCTGCTCTCATACAGGAAGACGGTAAACCTAACTTTATTAAACAATCTAGCAATTTCTCTAGCTCAAAGGTGCTCAAACTGTTCTGGGAGAGTCCAGTCTTTGAACATTTGAAGCTCCTGGTTAAATCAGCATACAGACAGCAACTTAAACACAAAGACATTTAGAAAGAGTACAATAATTGTGCAGATGGTGCTTCATGGAAGTCTGCAGTAAAGACGGATATGAATCGAAGTTGTTTATTGAAATACATTTTGATTGGTGGATTATCTAAATGCAAAATGTAATGCTGATTTTACCAGACCACCTAACAATTAAAGTAAAATGCCTCAAAAGGTCATTCAGTGAATGGATCTGATCAGCCTGTGTTGCAGAGTATAGATACTCCTTGCCATCTCAACAAACACAGACATATTGGTCCATAGCCCACAGTCTAACTAGCATGGATATTTTGGGGAGGCATTGACATCCTCACTAACTGTACCTTTACTGAAGAGAGAGCAGCAGGCACCGAGCTACCATTCTGTTAACTGCAGATCATGTGCTGATAAGACTTGACAAATGATTCAAACAGAAACACTTGACTCAGTACTGTCGGCTGAAGCTGTTCACCTGCAGACTGAACTGTGATCCTGCTCCATGTGAAGGTGTTCGAGGTCTGGGTGTCTTCACTCATTTCTCACTACTACTACTAAAAAGCCTTATGTTCGTAAACATTTCAGCCAGTCCTGTGAACCACAGCAGGCTCCGTGGTCTTAAAACTGCTGCTATTCATCAGAGGTATCAGTCAATCACTGTGGAAGCCAGACGGTTGAATACTGAGGTGAGAGCAAGGTACTAAAACCAGATTCAGCCTCTGAGCCGTGTGGGCTCTCCTCCACCTCCTCCGTCTGCTGAGCTGTGATGGCGTTATCTTCACCCAGCTGGAACTCCAAAGACCTGACAGAACCACCGTGGGGAAATCTGAAGTGAGCAACGCATGCAATCACCTCCAACCTTTGTATCAATTGTATCTCAATCATTTCTTATTTCCCCCTTGCAAAGTAAAACACTAAACCATTAAGCTAAACACTAAATCATGTTAAACAATCACAATGGAGTAAAAAGAGACACTTTCCCGTGCCTGCTGATTAGAGGGATTGTGTTTGAGGGATATTTCAAAGCAACTTGTGTGATCGATGATTGGTCTGTGTACTGCTGTGAAGTGGTTTGTCATTTGAGTGTCTGTGTTTTTATGATTTTAATGTCGGGCTGATGTTTTTGAATGACAAGCCCCTGATCATCTCTACTGTTAGTCCTGTGGCTCCTCTTTTTTAAACTGATGAAGACCCCGCTCCAGTCCTTATTATTGTTTTGATACTGACATTTTTACGAGGTTTTTCCAGTCTAACTGTTGATAGGTTTACACTGTCTCCGGAGCTGGTTTGTACGATACTCCTCTGTAATGATATATCTTCTCTATACATATTAGTATTGTTGCTTTTAACACTGGAATCACAATATGCAAATGAAAGGCAGATGAAGCTCGCAGTATCAGATGTTGGTGATGTGTAAATCAGATGAGCCTTAAACATGTTGTGAAGCAGATTGTCATACATGTGGTAGTTGCAGGAAGGCAGCACAATGGATGTTTTAATGATTATAATGGAATAAAGAATGCATGAAAGTGTATGTCTGACCTTGTTTTTTGCTACGTTGAAGGCCTCGCTTCACACAAGAAACGGTGAACACTGAACAGTTTTGAGATGGCTAACTATTTAGATAGGATCTTTGTAGGAAAGGGAGAAAATATACTCTTCATATTTTAGCTGGAGCAACCCCTTTTTAAAAGATCATCATCTTGAGTATTGGGTGCATTTTATAATACTCCCTAATCTGTAATAATACATTGCAAAAGAGCGTTTTACCGATTGTTTCTAATCTATACGCAACGCAAGTTACGACTAACTGGCTACATCAGCACAATTTGACGCCCACAGAAACTGATCAGTATCTGATCAGGAAGGCCTTTTCCATAAAAACAATGAATGAAAATACTTTTAAATGTCAATATCATGTACTCCACTATACGATTGGACTGGGTGACTCAGCTTTTATAGTTAAATATTATATTATTAAGAAATGTATCAATATATGTGGGTTGCATTCCATTAATACTTTTGACCAATCCAGTATACTGGCTAGGCTTTAAATTAATCTATTCAAGCCCTTTCAATGAATGTGGATCCTTTGCATTTAGTTTAGGTTTTTCTTGAAATGCGCGTACGCAAGGTCTGAGGCAGTTAATGAACTCTGAGTACAAAAATGTCTCTTTAATTTATCACATAAAAGAAGCTTTGTCCTGCAGGGGCAGAATTATGCCCTAAATTCAGTCTTCAAATGAAAAAGAAGAGTTATATCTAGGGTCTGAGTCTCTTCAGACATTCTGGATCCTCACCTGAAGTCGTTCTGATGTGCCAACTTTTAGGCCCCGTCCACACGGAGACTAAACCGATTTCGAGGTCGATTTCAAAAAAGTCTTCCGTCCACACGGAAACGGCTCAAGAAACGTGTCCGTCCCATGGCTGTATACAGCCATGGGACGGACAGGTTTCCATAAGAACTTGATACAGCGTCGGAGGCGGGGTCTCGTTCTTTCCTATGAGAGCTGCTCATTGGCGCATGAAGGCAAAATGGCCCAACTTTTGAGAGAGCGAACGTCACAGATTACCCGTCATGCCTGGCTGTCAGAGCAGAAGAACCCGTATGTTCAGTCATAGAGCATGCGCACCCCCGAGCGCCCACTCTCGGCTCACTAGAATGAACGGAGAGAGAAAATAAATCTAGATTCGGCTTTTAGTGCATTTTACAACTTTAAGGACTTTATAGGCGCTTTCACACCAAGTACTTTTCCCAGCAATAGTTCCCGGAACTTAGTTCCCCGGAAATCTTTAGTTCCGGAACTATCTAGTAGATCGCGTTCAGCCGTTCACACCGGAATAAGTCAAACAACTTCACGGCGTATAATGCCGCCAACTTCACGGCGTATAATGCCGCCCGAAGTCCCCAGCCGGAAGTCTTCCGGCTGGGGACTTCGGGTGGCAGTATACGCCGTGAAGTTGTTTGTGGCCTGCCAGTAAACCCAAAGCAGAAGAAGAAGTGACGTCAGCGGCTCATTTGCGTAATCTTCCCTCAGGGAAAAGTACTCCGGTGTGAACGCGATTGGTACTTAGTGCCCTGGGGTAATAAGTGCCGGGGCACTAAGTGCCGGCACTAAGTACTGCAAAGTACGCGGTGTGAACGCGGCTAATGGGACGTCCTTTCCTCCGGAGTGTCACATGAAGCGACGTCCGTTTGTGAACACTCCGCACAGCTGATCGTCTGACAGCAGCCAGCTCTGTCCCCGTTATTTTCACAAACACCCCCGCCACACATTTACCGACATAAACATTTGTATCATCTGTTCTAGACCCAAATATATTAAAGTGGACCTATCATGCTATATTTGAATAATATATTGTAGGGCCATACCTATATAAGGTATATTTATACGTTTTCTTTTTCAAAATACCAAACAGATCATGCATTTTAGCCATGCCTCATTTCGCTCTATTTTGCTCTCCTCCACCCTGTCTTTGCATGCGCTGCAGCTGACCACGCCCCCCTGCAAAGGAGGGGGCCGAGTTACTAGCGTCGTGTTACCATGCTGTTACAATGCCACGGCAACCTCTCATTCCCCTGATAGGTCAGCTCCGCCGTCCTGACGTCAGAGGAATGTTCAAATCTGGATCAGTTTTTATCAGATCCGTTGCAGCCCCTTTTTTAGAGATTTGGGTATGGAGGAAAAGAGAGAGGGTTGTGTTTTCTGACACTTGGTGAGTTCCCTGGAACACCGGGGACACATATTCATGTATAAAAGACGTACAAAAGTGCATTTTGCATGATAGGTCCCCTTTAAATAAAATAAGAACTCATTCTCAATAAAGATAAACGCCATTCTTAAAATGTATAAACGAACGATAGTTTGATTAATATTGATTAGAGTGCACAATATAAATAAAATAATTGAGAGAAGAAATTCAAGAAAAAGAGATATGTTATCTATCAAAACCCAGTTAGACTAACATTCATTAGATTGCACACTTTGTTTGTTTGTGTGGATATGTAGCAAATGAACATTTTAAATAGCACTTAATGACTGACTGAATGGAAATGACAATAAATGAAAATGTAAAACTAAAAAAGCGATCATGTGTTTTCTTCACTCCGCTGGTAAACTGCTCTCATGTCAAGAAGCAACAGATCAGTGCATGCGCTGCATCGTCCAATCAGTGAGCGATACACAGTAAGGGGGCGGGGCGAGTGTCTGAGGATTTCACCGGAGAATGGTCCGGTAGTTCCTCGACTATCGCTCCTCCGTTATCGCTCCTCGCTCCTCGATCCTCGGTCCTCCGGCACAAATAAGGCCACTGGGACGCTACTCAAGATGGCGCAGACAAATCAACTTTCGGTGATACCGAGACCGAGGAGCGAGGAAATGAGAAATAACCGAAGTGAGACGCAGCCCATGTCAGGTCCTCAGTGATGTGGACAACGAGGAACCTGAAGCTGCTGACTCTCTCCACCGTAGTCCCATAGAGTGGCGAAGTCCCTCCCCTTCCGGTGGACCTCCATGGGACCTTATTTCGGAAAAATTATGTATTGAAGTCAATGGAGAGAGAAAGATTATCTTTCGATCCCGTTTGAATTGTGCCACGAATTACACATATGATGTTTGTCAATTTAAAAGATAATTTTGCAAGTCAAAAAAAAAAAAATGTGTCGTAAAACTGTGAAGTAACACATTTGTTTGTGTGAAACGCTCAATGAACTACATCTCTGGTCAACAACACACGTCACCAAGATGGCCGTCACTACTGTCTTGTCAACAAAACGATTGACTACCCTCACTAACACCACAATGAAACACGTCCAGAAGAATGTCATGCAAAGCTGCCTGCCTGCCTTCCTTTGATTCTCTCTGAACTGCCTGGTCGTTTTAATGTTTAATGTCAACCATTTGTGCAGATAGCATGAAGTAGAGAAGATCGCCGATGCTAACGTTAGCGTTAGCATTTCTCCCCCGGGCTTAAATGGTGTATTATAGAATGATCACACTGGTGACAGTACTATTCAAAGGGTTCACGAAATATGACTACTACTCTTACTGTTTAACATTTGGGTTACTTAATGTTACTTCATGTTAAGGCTAATAAAAATGACAAGGCTGTAATGCTAACTAACGTGCTAGCTACTAGCTAGGTAGCTAACTTGATCAAGCCACTCCTGGTCCTTTCATCAGACGGGAAGCAAAAGAACGAGCAAGACCCATTGCTGGTATGATAACAACCTGGTACTAAGCACACAGGCATCTTGTTAAAGTTATTTTATCTTAGCCAGCGCCATATAGATAGATTATATCTATATTGCGCTGATCTTAGGTATCTGAATGGTGGAGGAAAACAATTGTGACATCACTTACGCGACTCTGGGATTTGTAGTCTTTCTAGTTACGTATTTTTCATAGTCTTATATTTCAACAGTTTTACGACAAACTGTGACTTTTTTGACATGGAAATGATTTTTTAAGATTGACAAACATCATATGTGTAATTCATGGCACAATTAAAATGGGATCGAAAGATAAGTTTTCTCTCCCCATTGACTTCAATGCATAATTTTTCCGAAATAAGGTCCCATTAGTAAGTGGGCGTGACTTCGCCACTCTATTGATGGCGATAGGGGCGTGTCCCTCTCCCTGCTGCTTCCTGTAATCCACAATCAACTCCTTGGCTTAGCGGGGATGGAGGTTGCTGGATTGGCACCAAGATGTCAGGGCTCCGTGAATTGTTTGTCGAAGCTTAAACGATCTGTTTAATACCTTTTTTTAAAAACGGTACATAATATTGAATGAGTCATATTCTAATCTGTCCTCACCTTAATAAAATATGCCAGTAAACACAGAAGTGGGTTGTGTGGCTTAAACTCACGATTCAAAAGAAAGAATGACATGTTCAGCCATGTTGTATAGACATGTGTTTACCCTCAGTAATACCCTTAATCAAACTAAGCTTAAATTGAAATAAACTTGTATGCCGTGCATGGTCTAAGAAAGTATGCACTGTACTGTATAGCAGATCTGATATAAGTAATGGTATAACGACACACACATTTGCTTCCATATGATATTTTTTACCTGTCTATATTCAGGTATTTCTGTAAAGCCGGCAGACAAGATAAGACTTGAAAGCTGGTGTGTGTGTGTGTGTGTGTGTGTGTGTGTGTGTGTGTGTGTGTGTGTGTGTGTGTGTGTGTGTGTGTGTGTGTGTGTGTGTGTGTGTGTGGTGTGTGTGTGTGTGTGTGTGTGTGTGTGTGTGTGTGTGTGTGGTGTGTGTGTGTGTGTGTGTGTGTGTGTGTGAGCTTTGCTCTCTGTCAGGAGAGATACACAACTAATGCTGGAGATGCAGTGTGTGCATGTTTTTGACGCTGATCATTCAGAATTTGGGATTATTATTATTATTATTATTTGGGATAACCAGGTTATACATTCTGGATAGAAATATTGCTACTGAGTTTTTAATGTGTTACTTTGGCTTTTTGCGCACCACTGGTCAAATTCTGTGTCGTCCCATTATATGCAGAGAATGCAGACGATCTATTGATTTAATAGAACAACAGATTAGAGGAAAAATCTTTGCCTTGTGATCTGAAACGTGTTTAACTGTGTGGGAGAGAAACTCCCTCTGGAGGGGATTCTAACCTCTGCAGACCATTTATGGCGCATTTCCACTACACGGCCTCGCTCGGCCTCGCTCGGTATGGCTAGGCCTCGTTAGGACTGGGTCACTTTATGGCGCATTTCCATTACTGTTTAGGAACTGGGGTAGTATCTATAGTAACGCAGTGTAGGCGGAGCCGTGACGTCATCTTCAATGAGAACCCCAGAAAAACAACACAGCCGTTAGCTGTTAGCACTCAGAGCTCACAGCTCCTTATATATGTTCAGAAACTAGACAAAAGTTAAACAAGTACAAACCACAGATTGTCTGTGTCATGGCGAATACAGTCGCTGCTTTATTTATGTCTGTATAGGCCGTTGTTGTGAGTGTGGACGGTCGGAGCATATACTGCGTTAGCTTAGCCAATCTCCATTTAGAAAACACGCATTTTAAAAGGTTTTTCGCCTGCCGTCTGTCTGCAGACTTGTCAAAGCATTAATTCATGGTTTTTACTAATCGGTATCAGTATGTTGTTACTTCGGCATCATTTTGAAACGTGTATTACAATTAAATCACGGTCAAATATGTTCATCTTGTTGTAGTTGTAGCCCCCTTGCCAGCGATTCTCTCTCTAGTTTAGCATACTCAGCCCGACTCAGCCTCGTTGTCTCTGGCCCTAGAACCACGATTTTATGGGGCCAGAAAAACTGTGAATTAGGACCCGCTACCCGGTACTAGGCCAAGTGGAAACGCAACCAAAGACGGGCCGCTGACGTCACAGCTCTCTTAAACGGGGCTCCGCGCTGTAGTGGAAATGCGCCATTACATGCACTAAAATCTAGAACACACTACAGGAAAGAGAAAAACCCAAAAAGCAGAATATGGCCTCTTGACAAAATAAACCAACATTGAAACAGAACCCTTTATACAAACACATTATAACAAACAAGACAAACAATTACAAAATCTTAATCTAAAAACAAAATAGTAATTTCATTTATTTAATAAACACACACACACACACACACCTCCACAGCACCTCTTTGACAGACACATCTCCCTCTCCACCCCTTCCTTGAAAACCAAATGTGAGCCAAATATTGTGATAACATCCTGTTAAACTCAATGAAACACTTGATCGCTTTTTGGCTTGTGACTAAAATGAGCCTATTGCACACGAGGAAGTGTCAGGGTTGTGTGTGTTCTTTTAAAAAATAAAGCTTGAATCACAAATATATCTCAGGGAGATTGGCAATCTAGAAACGTGACACATTCCAGTAAATAACAACAATGGGGGTGGGGGTGGAGGCAGTAAACAGCATGAGCATGGAGTTATCAGTGGAGTCAGGTTATATAATGAGTGTGTGGTTAACCAGCGCTGAGACCTTATTATTTGGCTGGTAGCCAACACGCTGATGACAGAGATGAATGAAGTGCCTGTGTCCATCACATGACCGTCCACATGTGAAAGATTAGCATCAGACTCAGGACTATTGGATTGGTTGTGCTGACATTTGTTGAGCTAACTGATTGGTTGCTCATCAGAGCATGTCTTTTAGAGCTGTATTGTAAAGATCAAGAATATCCCAAAACATTCTTGTGACAGCCCCATCTAGTGTCCGTGGGATTGGTGACTATTTTCCATCTGAAGCAACGCTTTTTTAAAACTTCAAAAGCCATGATGACCCAAGTCCACTAACCTTTCAAGATCCCATCCCCATACCACTTTGGGATGTGTGCCTCCAAGAAGAAAAAGGACCATGTAAGACACATTAGTGGGGTTAAAGTTGCATCATGACACAGCCTCTACAGTGACTCTCTCCAAACTGTGCAAATGGAAATGCCACTTGGCTGTGTGGAGCTGAGCTGGGCGCTGGCACTGGAGGAGAGCATTCAGACTGCATGGCAGTGGCAGTTGCAGTCCCTCACAATGTGGCCCTTTGTGTTGCATCTCCAATGTTTCAGTCTGCATGTGTCAACCGGACATGAGGAAAACCAATCAAAGCTGATCTTTGTGAGTTCTTTTAAAATGCCACAAGAAAAGCAACGTTCAAAGATGGTTACATTAAACATACTTTTAAAAGTGCAGCAGTGTATCTATAACAGTCTTCTGAATAAAAATGTCCTATAGTAAGCTACAGTATTGAGCAGATTGAGCAGATGTTCACTGACACAGGAGGACTCTCAGCTCTGAGGTTACTAAGGTTACTGAGAGGGTCTACTCTGTCACTCTGTTTGCACAGATTCTGCAGTGATGTCAGCTGGGTAGCCGTGGCTCTGCCATGATGTGCCATCTCAGGATGTGTCAACGCGTATACATCAGTGTTTATGTAAACTACATTTTGTTTATGCAACTCCAGCCACTGTGAGATTTTTAGAAACTACATTTGGTGTGTTGCTGTTGGTGCCGTGAAATGTAAATGCACACTAAATGTAAATGTACAGTTAATATTCCACTATGGTAAAGAACAGAGGTGTCCCAATGTACTACTAAGGCTACTCCAACAGACCTGATATGTGTGTGTGGGTGTGTGTGTGTTCCACTTTGAAAGCCCTTAATTGATTTTAGGTTTTCATCTGCAAAGAGATGTGGACTAGAGCTACATTTCCAGCTGGTACACCCGACATAATTATACAAAATAATGAATGAGGTTCTTCCCATAAACGCTGTCTACTGCACTCATCTCATTGGAGTCCAGTTGGCTGCTTTATTTAATTACTTTTTTAAATCAAATCAAAAAGTTTTAATTAAAAAGTTGATATGTGTTTATATTAAATTAACATGCATCTCCAGTGAAAGCAACAGGACAATTGCACATCAGCATGGAGGGGCCGCAGTGTGTGATGGTGTGTGTGTGTCCAGCCTTATCTCCTGTGTACCTGTCTTGTTTCAGTCTCTTGCTCTGCCATGTGTTGAAGCCTACTGCCGCCCCCCCTCGTTGTCCCATCATTAGCCAAACATGAGCTTCCCTCCTGCCTGCCTACTCCAGATGTGTACAGCTGCATCTTATGTGAGTCGTAAACACATTTTATTTCCATGTCCTGTTGCTGTACTGTTGCTTTTGCATTTGGGTCCCCCCCCCAAAACCTCCCTGCCTCCCAGAGCAGGCTGTCCTCAGTGCGGGGGTCAAACCCCCTGACCCTGCTTGTCAGACAGAGCCTGTCTCAATAAACATGTTTGTTACAGTGTGTGCTGTTTGCTGGGTTGTGATCATTCAGACATTCAGTAAAGCTCACAAACTTTAAAATCCTCATGGGACAGAAGCTTTAAAATCTAACATGGGGATGTTAGCCATGAATTTAATCTGGAATCCTCCTCTCATGTGTTACTGTGTAGTCAGTGCACCCTGTGCTCAGCTAGCCCAACACACTTATGTTCTTTAAAAAAAAGAAATAGCAATCTTTATTTAAAACAACCTTTAGCTGACTGAAGATCTGAGGAGACATATACATGTTGTGTCTCGTCAAATGTGTTAGTTTTGTTTATGTATTTTGTCTGTCATTTCCTGTTTTATTTTGTATTTACCTCTTGTCTTTCATTTCAGGCTCTGTTTCTTCCTCCCCTGGTCTCTCCCCTGTCCTGTGTCAGTTCGTCTTGTTTGTTTCCCCGAATGTTCGTGCCAAGCCTCAGCTCTGAAAGGATCGCTTTTCACTCATGTAAGGTTTTGTTATTTTTGTTTATTTTTGTTGGCTTAAGTTTTTATTAAGTCCTCTTTTTGTTACGCTTTCTCCTTGTGAGCGCCTTTTGTTATTTCCATCCACCCTACTCTGTTAAGAGGAATGACCTGAACTGTGAAAAATAAATATACTTTTTTTTATATTCAAGACTTTGTCTCTGGGTCGTGCATTTGCAGTTTGTGTCAAGGTCCTGACAATACAGACACTAACGAACAGCTGACTGGATAAATAAATCAAATCAAATTATACAACATAACACATTTTTTAGATAATCAATTTTCCCTCATCTCATTTATTTAAAATTGCATTTAAAATGTCTTTGTGTTTCTTCTTTTTTTCTTTTACCTCGCTATTAAAATCTCAGCAACGCCCCTGCAAAGAGGAATTAGGAAAAGCCTACCCCTCTGAAACACACACGCACGCGCACTCTAACACGCGCACAGCCAGTGGGCGTGTCCTCCTCCAGCTGGAGGATAGAGGCGGCGCTGCACCGCGCGCCTTGGACCGGTATGGCCGTGTCTGCGCTCCGACCGGCACACACACTGAGCTCACACACACTGAGAACACACTTTGAGAACACACTCTGAACACACACACACACACACACACACACACACACACACACACACACACACTGAGCCGCTCCGCTCCATCACTGCTCCGCGCGCCTCTCCGGGACTGCCGGATACTGCTGAGCAGGTAGGTCTCCGTCCTCTACTCTGAGAGCATGGCATGCTGTGTGTGAGGAGGCTGGGGTGCAGCGTGAGTGTTTGGGGCGGGATGTGGCCGCTGTAAGCCACAGGTGTGCCGGATAAGATCCGTGTCAGTAGCGCGTGCTGCTGGGTCCGCTGCCACGGACTGAGGGCTCGCGCTCCGTAAACTCCATCAGCGCGTGGCTGCGGGCTGCTGAGCGCTCTGTCAGGACACGACTTCAGGGCAAAGGTAAGTGGAGCCGCGGTCAGCGCGCGCTCATGGACCGGTGCTTGAACCCCCCGTGCTGTCTAACACTCAGTTCATCTTGCAGTGCCAGTATTGGGCTTTCAGTTGGAAATCAAATGCAATAATAGTTTAAATACCAGCACAGCTCCTGGTTCGGATCTGCTGAGGGGGGGCAGTCTGCACCGGGAGACTGAGGGCAGCTCTTCCTCTTCATGCTGCCACAACTGATCTTTATTTTTGGGCGCGGACATAAGCCACATGTTTATTATAAGCTGTGCTTCTTGCTGCTCCTCTGACATGGAGCGGCTCAGCTCTCCTCCTGCAGTCTGAGCCCTCTGCAGGCTCCTCTCCCCGGGATGAAAGGTGCTCTGTTAGTGCTGCTGCTCCACAGGAAACACTGCACTGTGCACAGTCTGCTCCAACAGGTCAGTGGACCTTCCTCCTGCGGGACGATGCTTATCACATGTGGTGTGTGTGTGTGTGTGTGTGTGTGTGTGTGTGGTGTGTGTGTGTGTGTGGTGTGTGTGTGTGTGTGTGTGTGTGTGTGTGGTGTGTGTGTGTGTGTGTGTGTGTGTGGTGTGTACACGTGTCTGTAGATCAGGAATGCAGCAAGATGTGTTTCACAGGTCATGAGTACAAAGTCTCCCCCATGCAACCCAAAGCTGCTTTCAACATATCGTCTATTTATATATCTGACATCAGTTTTTCAATCATGTTTACTTCCTGATAATGCTGTGAACAGAATTGGTGAACGACTGGCATACAGGGGTGGAATATCGATGTGAGGTGGTACATCGAATTAAGTAAAAGTAGAAATAAGAAATACTAGTTGTAAAAGACAGTCCTGCATTAAAAATTGTACTTATGTTAAAAGTTTTAAAAAAAATTCCATCAAAATACACTCTAAGTACCAATAGTATACTCATTATGCAGAATAAGCACCATTCATTTTAAATTGTTGTATTAAACTAATTAGGGCATTAATGTCACTTCAATGTTGCACTTGGTAAAAGTGGGCTTTCTTTGAACTACTTTATATACTAAAGAGCTTAACTTATATAATATATGATCATGTTTTATTTGATTTATATTTTTGTGTTAATAACCTAAATATGCAAAGTAAGTAACTCAACATGTAAAATAAATGGAGTAGAGTACAAATATAAAGTAGCACAATGTGAAAATACTCAAGTAAAGTAAAGAACCTCAATTCTTTAAGTACAGTACTTGAGTACATGTACCTAGTTACATTTCTCCACTGCTGGCATATTATATTTCTGAACAGTCAAATTGAACATGTTTTTCTGTAAAAGATAACAATGTCAAGCTTAATGCGTGGAATGTGTGTGCAACTGTATAAAAATACCTCTTATATATATATATATCGCATAGCCCAGTATAAATACAATAAAAGTTAAGATATTTTTGATTTGGTAATATTTAACTTTGCTGCTGTAGAGCATTTTGAAATGATTCTATGGTTAACTCTACAGCACAGTATAAAGCTGTCTTCACATCTCTATTGTCCACTTTAGCATTTCCATAATGATAGCTCCAAACATGTGCCTGTAAGCACTTCTCTTTCTCTGCCGTTTGCTGTGGAGCCTGGTGTCTCCGCTGACAGAGTGTGTGTGTTTGTGATGACAGAGAGTGTGTGTCTGTGACTGCAGAATGTGGGGACTGTTTGGGCTGAGGACATGTCTGCGGCTGACTGCTGTGTTCGCTCATCACCTTCAGTGTTCTCTGGAGAGGAAGACATGATGATGAGGGCAGAGCAGTCTGTAACAAGCAGCAGGAAGAGTGGCAGTTGTGATGATAATGAGGAGAAGGATGGGTACACAAATAGTGGAGGCTAAAATAAGTCAATACCAGCGAGAACATATCTGTCTGGGGCGGACCATAAAAGTGGAAAATGTGAAAGGTGTGTAAGGAGGGAGAGAGTGTGTCGCGTTTCATCTACAGCTGAGTTGCACAAGCTGTTGCAAGGACTGTGTGTGTGGTGTGTGGGTGTGTGTGTGTGTGTGTGTGTGGTGTGTGTGTTGTGTGGTGTGTGTGCGCGGTGTGTGTGTGTGTTGTGTGTGCTTGTGTGTGTGTGTGTGTGTGTGTGTCTGTGTGTGCTTGTGTGTGTGTGTGTATGTATGTGTGTGTGTGTGTGTGTGTGTGTGTGTGTGCTTGTGTGTGTGTGCTTGTGTGTGTGTGTTGTGTGTGTGTGTGTGTGTGTGTGTGTGTGTGTGTGTGTGTGTGTGTGTGTGGAAGATATAAATGTTTCTATTAAAGATTTGCATCACTTATAAATGTGCAGCTGCTGATGTGTGTGATCTGCAGTGACTGGTCTGAGATCAGCTCATACACTCAGCCTTGGGAGAAACTGAACTGCTCTCCTCTTGAGACTAGAGTACAGTCTCCAAGAAACGCCTGTAGTCCAGTGGCAGGAGACATGCAGGACTCTCTGTAGAGGTGTTATGCAGCAGATAATGGCATCTTGACGTTGGACTCATGTTACTGCCACTATAAAGTGGCGCTCTGCAGAGTGCCACTATAAAGTGGCGCTCTGCAGAGTGCCACTTTATAGTGGCGCTCTGCAGAGTGCCACTATAAAGTGACGCTCTGCAGAGTGCCACTATAATGTGGCGCTCTGCAGTAGTGCTAGCTCGACTTCCCCGGTCACTCATGTGCAGTGTGGGGGGTTATGTGCTATCAGATTACATTTGTCTGTAACGCAGTCATTTAATGCGTTACTGTTGATTACAGTTAACATGACATGATGTTGATACTTGCGTTCATTTAAGATCTTTAACTATCTGCATAACAGGAGGACAGAAGAATAAATAAAATGTCCCTTTACGTTTGCACTACGCTCGCAAGTTCATGGATGAGGAGAGGAGCAGGAATGTCAGAGTCTCAGAGCAGAGATAAACTTCTCGCAGCGTACATCGTGCAGGACATGTTGTCGTTTCCGTGGTGGAATCGCCATCTTTCCGAAACATTGAGCAAGATACAGGTAACGGGCAGCCGCCATCAGAAGCTGGACCAGAGTTCTGATGAAACTGAGCTAAAGGAAACATGATGTTCAGACAAAGAGTAGAAACAGAGGTCTGTGTTCAGCACTGTCCTAAGATTAAGGATTTGTGCTGATCTCATGAGGTTTAACTTGATATTGTTATTTGTCATGTGATTCATGGTGCATCTCAGGTGATGTTACACAGTTATCTAAAAGTAATGTAACTAGGAGTGTATCTAATTACTTTCAGCAGTGAATATTTTAGTAAAGTAAAGCACTACTTTAAAAAAAAGGTAACTAGTAGTGTGTAATGCGTTTTCCTTTTAGTAACTACCCTAACACTGGTCATGTGACCCTCACCTCACGAATCCCCTGACGTAGCGCTGCTGTGCGCTCTTCTTAGGAGGACTGTAGCGTGGTGACAATCAGCTAGAGACAACAGGAGGAGGATTAGTGCTAAATATTGTGCACACACTGCAGATTGAAGGCACACCTGGCTGATCTGATTACACCACGATTGCATTACACCTGCAATAATAATTATGTGTTTTACTTTCTGGATACAAATTGCTATACCAGGTGGACAAGGGGTCAAAGTCAGGTCAACTGCTTGTCTTTAAAGCATCTGACTAAAAGGATCTTGGAAAATGGAGGGGCATTAAAGTGTCATTATCTCGTAGCCATAAGTGGATCTAAAGTGCTAGGTAGTTGCATAAATGTCTGTTTTGATGCTGTTGATTACTGATTGGTTTAAGTGGTTATCTTATTTAATCCACTTCACAAAAGCTTTGCCATCAGACTTCCCATACCTACCACAAATTAGTGTCAAAGCCACAACAGTTTGTGTCCCTGAGTCTTTTGAATGCGGCGGGCTAATTATATGAGTGAGGATGTAAATGAGCAAAGCTGCGGTTGAGTTCATTTGAATGCACCGCCGCTAATTAAGACCTGATCTTCAGTATGTCTGACAGCAACGGAGCACAACATAGAGTGTGAAAGTTCTCTGCTGCTGATCCTGATATGGTGGAAGAAGAAACCATCTACAAGCTGTCTTCCTGCAGGGAGGAAGTCGGATGATAGCAGTAAAATACTGAGAGGATTGTTATTATTATTCAAATATTTGTATTGATTTTCCACATATAACAAACAGCAGCGCTCAACATTCAAAAATACAGCACACACAGAAAGTATACAAAATATAAATTGACATCTAGAAGAGATACGTAAGATATAAGATATGTATATAGAAAATAAACATAGACATAAATTATTAAATTAAAAACTACATGGTTAAATAACCAAAAGTAAAAAAGTAAAAAGTAAAACATAAATGAATAAAAAACAATGTGTGTGGGGGGGGGGGGGTTGGCTACGTTGTTTTAATGTTAGAGAAGTCGTTCTCAAAGTAGGACAGAAATGGTTGCCAGACCTTATAGTACTTTGCGATAGAGCCCCGGGTAGTGTGCTTTAGCTGCTCAACTTTAAGATGGGACATTACTTCCTCTACCCAGCGCTTGTGAGACGGCGGTGCAGCCTTCTTCCAACTAAAGAGTATCAGACGTCTAGCAAGTAGGGTAGAGAATGCCACAGCCTCAGCCTGATCAGTTGTTATTCGTGTCTCCTGTGTGACCACGCCAAATAATGCAGTCAATGGGTTAGCATCCACAGCCGTGTTACACATGTACGAAAAGGTTTGAAATATACCAGTCCAAAAAGGGGCCAGTTTTGGACTGAGCCAACAGACTTCCCGACTGCACCTGATGCAGGTTGGGTCTAGACCTGGGTACAATCTGGCCAGTTTACTTGCAGTTAGATGTAACCTATGCAAAACCTTAAATTGTAGCAGCCTATGTCTAATGCACATTGAGGATGAGTGGACAAACCGAATTGCTGCCTGCCAAATAGTATCTGATATAGTTATTCCCAGCTCTTCTCCTGCCCATTGCCTCATTAAGTGATTAAGCGACGGAGCGCGGCGACCCTCTGAATATGGTCATATAATACAGACAACCAGACCCCTGTCACAGGGATCCATATTAGACAGTCATCAATCCAGGTACTCTGTGGGGCTGCTTGAGAGAAGTGGGTCCTGACATAACTACGTATCTGCAGATATCTGAAGAAACATGACTGTGGGATATTGAAATCCTTCTTTAACTGCTCAAAAGAAATAAAGTGTCCATTTTTAAAAAGATCTTTACACACACCTAATCCCTCTCCCATGCCATAACGCACGAGAGGATTGTTGCATGAGAGAAGCATGTGACATCACATTCTGCTGCAGGACTGATTCCTTCTTCCCCTTGTTTATCATAAGAACTTTGTATTAAGCATGGGCCGTGATGATAGAGACAGCATCACCTACTGCAACCACTTAAAGAGGCCCTATTCTGGTCTGCAAAGGCTGAAATCCCTGTGTTCCCTCCAGAGGGAGTTTCTGCCTCAAACAACTCCATTGGACTCCTTTGTTAAATTCCTGAACATAGTGACATCACTATATTTAGCTTCTATTGACTAGCGCTTCAACTCATTGTACTTGTTAAGCTAAGGGGCGGGACATCTCTAAGTGGTTGACCAATCAGAGCAGACTGGGCTATGGTTTCAGACAGAGGGTGAAAAGAGGTACTGCAGCACAGGCAGTATGAGAAAAATAAAGAGCTTTTTGAACATTAAAGCATGGAGACATGAGTAGAGACACTACATACTGATATACACCTGAACATCAGCAGGAGAGGACTCTTTAAAGTAGAGACACTATATACTGATATACACCTGAACATCAGCAGGAGAGGACTCTTTAAAGTAGAGATACTACATACTGATATACACCTGAACATCAGCAGGAGAGGACTCTTTAAAGTAAGACACTACACATACTGATATACACCTGAACATCAGCAGGAGAGGACTCATTTAAGTAGAGACACTACATACTGATATACACCTGAACATCAGCAGGAGAGGACTCTTTAAAGTAGAGACACTACATACTGATATACACCTGAACATCAGCAGGAGAGGACTCTTTAAAGTAGAGACACTACATACTGATATACACCTGAACATCAGCAGGAGAGGACTCTTTAAAGTAGAGACACTACATACTGATATCACCTGAACATCAGCAGGGAGAGGGACTCTTTAAAGTAGAGACAACTACATACTGATATACAAACCTGACATCAGCAGGAGAGACTCTTTAAAGTAGAGACACTACATACTGATATAACACCATGAACATCAGCAGGAGAGGACTCTTTAAAGTAGAGACACTACATACTGATATACACCTGGACATCAGCAGGAGGACTCTTTACAAGTAGAGACACTACATACTGATATACACCTGGACATCAGCAGGAGAGGACTCTTAAAGTAGAGACACTACATACTGATATACACCTGAACATCAGCAGGAGAGGACTCTTTAAAGTAGAGACACTACATACTGATATACACCTGAACATCAGCAGGAGAGGACTCTTTAAAGTAGAGATACTACATACTGATATACACCTGAACATCAGCAGGAGAGGACTCTTTAAAGTAGAGACACTACATACTGATATACACCTGAACATCAGCAGGAGAGGACTCTTTAAAGTAGAGACACTACATACTGATATACACCTGAACATCAGCAGGAGAGGACTCTTTAAGTAGAGACACTACATACTGATATACACCTGAACATCAGCAGGAGAGGACTCTTTAAAGTAGAGACACTACATACTGATATACACCTGAACATCAGCAGGAGAGAACTCTTTAAAGAAGAGACACTACATACTGATATACACCTGAACATCAGCAGAATATGTCACCGACACCCCTAAATCTAAAGAGACATGGAAAAAACAGTGGCTCAGATTGTGGTGTGAGGTTAAAGTGGTTCTTGTAATGAGGAACTGATGATCTCATGGTTTGTTTTTTATAGTTGTGTCATGACACTTCCGTCTCATGAATCTGGTTTCCAGCAGCAGCAGCAGCATTAGGCTGTTTTCAGTGGACCTGCTCTGATTAACCCACAGTTCACAGAGCAACACACAGCAGATTAGCTGGTGGACATAGTGAAGCATTAGTCATATGAGAGGCAGATATTTGGTACCGCCCACCCTCAGGTGAGCTGCTAGCTGCCAGCTCAGCCTCTGCATGTGAAGGCAAAGATCTGCTCTGAATCAATCTCCAATTAAAAACATTTCAAAGAGTAAAAATGTGTTTTAAACTCATTCTGCTGCCCCGCAGTGGCCAAAGGGGAAGAAAAAAAACGTACATACTTACAGACATACTGAACATACTGAACATACTGCAGGTATAGCATATTTCTCTTCGAGCCCACATAAAGTGAAAATGTGTGTTTAGTTATAAAACATTTGAAGAACGTATGCTCTTAAATTAATTAATTAAAAGTAACAATTAGTAAGCATGTGAAAGCTGCTGAGGGACCTGTAGCCTACGTACAGGCTTCTGGAGAAACGGATGACATGTAACAGGATGACCTCATCAAAATACAAAGAAAGGGTAACTGTATTGCCTAAAAAAGACATTTAGAAAATGTTCTGTCAGCTCAGATTTTATTTCTGCTTTTTTAATCTGTAGTATGTGCTCATGTGTTTCAGTGTTGGTGTGTAGGCTGCTGCCTGAATCTGCTTCATGAAGGGCAGCTTTGATTAACATCTCTGAGCAGAGGACAAATATTTCACCTAAAATATCTTGGTGTCTTCTTTTCTAAGGTCACATTGTTCTGTTGTCTTACTAAAACATCTTATTGATATTTCCATGTTTTGCTTGTATTCATTTGCATTGCATTTAGTAGAGAGGTAATCAAAAGAAACAGAAAGTAATCAGGTTGATATTCAGATTAGGTTACTTTCCCCCCCTGCTAACTAGTAATTGTAACAGAATACATTTTTAAAGTAACCATTCCAACCCATAAATACATTTTAAAACAAACACCCTTAGCATTTTTGGCCTTTCTTGTTCACTCCTTGTTGAAAGCAATCCTTTCTGACTGAGGAACAGGGCTCCTGGCAGAGGGGAAGCTTTCCTCTCCAGTGGAGGAGTTTCCACAGACAGAGGAGCGGAGCTGCCACCGTGGAGCATCGGGCCGGCAGCCAAAGGCCACAGTTTACTCCAGGAAACCATCAGCTCCCTCGCCTCAATTGTAAGAGGAACATTTCTCTCACTCTGACTTTCTGCTGCCTTCTCCTCGCTCTACTTAGGACATAACAACAGCTCCGTAATCAGAGATAAGGTCGCACAGATCTAGTTTATTCTTACTCATCCATCAACTCCTTAATGGGCTGTGAAATTGTTTAGAACCGTAGTTTTCCTGCCTGTACTTGCTACCCTCAAGTTGCTCCGATTTCAGCCCCTCCCCCCCCCCCCCCCCCCGTCCTCCCCCCCGTCCTCCCAGTCCATGTTATGAATCACTGAAATAGCAATGAAGGGTTTGCGTGGATAACTGGCTGCACATTGATTCCAGGCACCGCCCTGGCACTGCAACAGACAGCTGCTGCAGCTTCCAGTCCTCCACTGTTCCTGTGGATTGATGGGATCCAGACAGATATCCTCCTCCTGCATGTCCACGTACCGTGCAGAAAAGATGCCTTTAAATCTCACAGCGGCCACGTCTTCTTTTATTTGGATCCCAATTTAGATCAAAGCACTAAAGAGGGGTGTAGTGTAGCACACACCCAATGGAATCTGTGTTTACCCACTTTTTGTGAGCAGGGTTCGAGTTTCCCACCTTTGTAGGCTATGACTAGACCTCTGACAGATATAAATAGTTCACCTATTGTCAGCACATTGCTATGGGCGTTAAGGCATAAACTGACAAGCAGATTATGTTGTAGCTCGCAAGAAGGAAAATATTGTTTTGCCACATAATTGCACCTGTTCCCCACAAATGTTCAGGCAAGCAAACAACCCTGGTTGGTCTGGATTCACTTACACTGGCAGGCTATTTCATTCTGTGACAGTGTTTGATTAATGACTAGATCTAGGGTGTTTTGGTTCTCTTTATGTTGTGATTTGAGATTTGTATTTTCATTATTAAGTGCTATATCAACCAATGCATGACAAAAACACATGGATCAATATTTGTATTAAAGGGGACCTATCATGCAAAATGCACTTTTGTACGTCTTTTCTACATGAATATGTGTCCCCGGTGTTCCAGGGAACTCACCAAGTGTCAGAAAACACAACCCTCTCTATTTTCCTCCATACCCAAATCTCTAAAAAAGGGGCTGCAACGGATCTGATAAAAACTGATCCAGATTTGAACACTGTCCTGACGTCAGGACGGTGGCGCTACGGCTATTGGGCCAACTCCACCAATCAGGAGGAGACAACCACGGCCATTGCCGTTCGTAAGCGCTGGAGACGCTGTAGTACATATTGCAGGCCTGTAGATGGTGCTGTTCTCACAGAATCAGCCCTTGCTAAAACAGAGCTAACAAATGTCAAATTGAGCAAAATGAGGCATGGCTAAAATGCATGATCTGTTTGGTATTTTGAAAAAAAAAAAGTAAAAAAAAAAAAATATGCCTTATATAGGTATGGTCCTACACTATATTATTCAAATATAGCATGATAGGTCCACTTTAAGTTTACAACTCCTGTGCTGCGAGGCCTCCGGTCCGTCGCTCTTCAAGAAACTGAATTACTTTTATTTCTGGCAGATCGCCAAAATAACGGATGGCCATCAAATTTGTACATCATTTGTGCGACCTGCAGTAATATTGAGCCAATTTAATGCACATACACTGTTAATAGACGTGGAAATTCAATATATTGTACAATCACTTTAGACTATTACTTTTTACATTTAATTAACCTGTCATTATCTGATAAATGTTCATGTGCAAGGCCAGCTCAGGGGTCCTTCAGGTGAAACGCAGGAAAGGTAAAACCATCACTTATTAGACCGAGCCGTGTTCAGTGATGTGTGTCTGTATTTTGAGGTGAGCTAATGTGATGAAAAGATGTCTAAAAGTGGTGACACAGATGTATTATAAGTGTAACAAACTAGTGGTAACGCACATATGATATTTATATCGCATTTTTATTGTAGTTTTGCCAGGTTGTCTCCCAGCTATGGACTAATGCCTGTAGTGTAACCACCTGTAGCTTAATATTGAGTTGTGCATGTGTGCTGAATGAAGTATGTCAGGGTGTTTCGAGGTTTCATGGTGAGCAGACTTTTATATTTTTATATTTAATGCAAGTTTAAGAATGTTAACAAGTGTTTATGCAAATGACTCATTAGACCTTTCTGACAGTGTGCAGCCACGTTGCAGTAATGTGCTTGTGTTTCTTTATTTTCAGAACAAACAAAGTAAAATGAATTTATTCTAAATGCATGCATGCCTGGAAGTCCCTTTGTGCCCAAGTGTGCACATTGTTTGAAAAAGTAGTTAAATTACAACAGTTAAATAACTCGACCTATGGCCAGTAATATTAATAAGTAGTATGTTTTGATACTTCCTGATCCATCTTACTATGACTCGATTCATCACTCCCTCTTTTGCCGGTGGGATCCACAGTCCACATTACTCTGGTTGCTCTGCCACCTGTGGATAGCTACTGTAAGCTGTTGTCCTGTGTAATATTTTTAATTTGTTGATTTGTCCTTTAGCAAATTGCTGGCTTGTAGGCAGTGGTGCTTTGTGTATGTTTATGCTTTTATTGTGAAAGGAAGAACCCATGAGAGAATTGCAAAGTGAATGCAAAACGTATAGGCAATTGAATGCCAATGCTATCATTGTACTAGTGATTACATGTTGCAATCAAGACTTACTTCATAGAAAGCAAAACAATCTTTCTCTTGCAACTTGAAGTGGAAGGCACCATTTTTACATAAAAAATTGGGTCCAAAATAAATGTTTTTTTTCTTTGAGAAATACCTCTGTCTGGAGCTTTGGCTGCATGTTTTGGAGCACCTGAGTTCAGTTTCCAGTCGGAGCATTCCTCAGATACATGGAGCCCATTACAGTTGGATGTCTCCTCTGTAAACTCTGCTTATTCAAACGCAGCAGAGTAATACGGAACAAAGTTGTTTTGTAGCTTCAAAATGGTGAAGGTGCTGCAGCGCTTCAATGCAACAGGCCAAACCACTCGGCAGCGGTTAGTCGTTTTGAAGCAGAATCACAGGGAACATGGAGCTGTCAACAGAGATAAAGGAGCAGGACTGAGCTCTGAAACAGCACATCCCAACATGAGGCCGCTGCACTGACTAATGACTTTGGAGCACACACACATTAACACAAAAGCTCTGTTGCAGACAGGAAAAACAACAGTTTCCATTGCACTTTGGCCAATAACATCCAAAAACAAATGTTTGTCGCACTTCAAAACGGTTTGGCTTATTGGAAGCTAACGTACAAGGATTTTCGCTGTTATGAATTTGCCTCCTCGTAGCCCTCGTTGGCTCGATAGGTCGATTTAGCCGCAGTTATCGTAAGGCCGTCCCCCTGACAGATGGTGTCCAACCAGGTTCTTAAGTACAATGAAAAAACTGAAACGTAGACTTTAATTAAATGTATTATGTCAACAGATTTCACATAACTGTATTAGGTTAGTTGAAAGCAATAATATCAAGTTTAAATAAAAAACATTAGGTCCAACTTAATAGTATTGCTATTAACTAACCTGATACAGTTATGTGAAGTTTTTTTAGTGCAGTCTCGGAAATGAAGATGCAGCTAGCTAGAAATGAGTGGACAATAATAATAATAATAATAATAGTGGTAAATATAAATTCAATTCAAACAACCAGATTTATGGAGCAAATACAAATATTTGTGTGGAAAGGTTCACTTGTGAAAGTATGATATCTGTGTAAATGTGAGCAGGACACCAGTGTGGTATCAGTGGTAGCTCAGAGAAAAACCTAATCTTCTTTTTATTAAAGCATAAACTGAAGACATAAGCGTGACGGTATGTAATGCACCGCCCCCCCCTCCCCCTCCCCGTCCAGAGCTGCTGTCAGACTTACAGTCCTTCCACACACACACACACACACACACACACACACGCACACACGCACGCACGCACGCACGCACGCACACACACACACACACACACACACACACACACACACACACACACACACAGAATAACAATAGTATGTGTAACATCACAGGCTCTACCTTCACATAATATTAACATAAAGTCTGTGCATACACTGTGCTCTTTGTGTTTGATAAAACGTGAAGCCACTGTTGAGGAGTTTCACCCCTCATCTGTCCGCTGGCTGTCAATCATTCCTCCTGGCTGCTGCACTGCATCAATGTCTGCCTTCCACTGAAATGTGTTTGAACGCAGATTTTTGGATCGATGCTAAAATATTTTGCCGCAAGAAAATAATTATATTCGATGACAGAGATACTGAGCACAGAGAAAATACAGGTGTGAAGGCAAGTATTTGCACACCCTTAGCTGCTATGCAAACAATTATTATTTAAAATTGGGGGCAGCCCTTAGTGGATACCTGTATTACTATTTACCCTCTGTCTGAAACTGTTTTAGCGTTCAAATGGTGCTCTGATTGGCTTACAAGAAAAGAATGGCAGACCTTTACCAAAGTTGTTCTATGGGCATAGATATGACCCATATTTCTACACAAGTTTAGGTCAAGTTGGTGGGCATACAGAACAACAGTGTTAACAGTCGCTAGCTAGTAATTGAGTCAAAGCTAGCGCTGTGTTTGCAACCTCCGCAACAGGTCCACACGCTACCTACATTGTTTGTTTCAAACATAAAACATCTATAAGTAACAACGTTTACTGATGGATTGGCCCAACAAGTGGGAACTACCCAGTTTTCCATCAGATACTGGTGCGAAGATCCGACCATGCGTGATTCAGGAAGCAGTCTTAAGTAAAAAAACGAATTTGAGCCACTTGTTCTTTACGGTAGTTCATTTACCTTCGGTAGTCCATACAAGGGTCCCAACAAAGTTTCAGTTCGCATGGCAATAACAATCTTGCTCTAAGTTGAACTGCCTCTCTCTCCATACATTCACATTTGGCCACTGATTTAAATCCTTTCTGTTCTCAGCTGTCAACATCTCTTTAAATGCAACTTCTATCTATTTAAAAAATAAAAATAGCAATACTCAGCTTGCAAGCAGTTCTATGACCTCATGAATTGTGTGTGTGTGTGTGTGTGTGTGTGTGTGTGTGTGTGTGTGTGTGTGTGTGTGTGTGTGTGTGTGTGCGTGCGTGCGTGCGTGCGTGCGTGTGTGTGTGCACCAGTAAAATTAAGGTGAGATATGATTTACCTCAACAACTTATCCGTGAAAGCCGCAGTGGAAGCAGCTGCACCTGAAACTATTGGACACTCAGTGGAGAGGTGTTACCATGATGACAGTGGAAATGCTAAAATGCTGTCTTCATTTTGGCCCACTAAGAGACAGTAATACAGGAAAATGGAAGAGAACAAGCATTAAATCATCTAATGTAACATTTGTTGTACCCACTGCCCACCTGGGGTATGTAATCGTACAGATTTCACAGGTTTAGAGCTATCTGCCTTTAATACCCCTTTACAGCGAGGTATTCCACCGTGATCTTTATCCTGAAAAATGATCTACATAATTACATCTGATGCCAAATCTTTGCATTTACTCCAGGTATTAGGAATGACATACCACAAAACTCATTTGTCATCTTGAATACACCCTTCCATTGATCTAAATGCAAATTAGGCAGACACATTCCATTATACCTTGACTATAAAGGGTTTGCATTAATCTCAAATGATTAAAAAGAGTATTTAGAGAGACACTGTGATTGGTTCAGACCTATACGAGGAGTGTTCCATGTTCCTCTACTATAAACACAGTTTGAGAGTGCTTTACTCAGGCAAGGCTTCGGAATAGGTGATTATAATAATGGTTGTCAAGGCTTTGAAGTGTCCTCAATATATGTTGACGGATACAAACAGACAGTTGGCTTTTGGTGAGGACATTAGCATTTGTCAATAGTAAAGAGGATGATGGCTCCCACATTTTACAATAATCCGTTTCCAAAAGCATACGGTTTCTTCTCACGTCTCTGTGGTAGATTCCAATTACCTTCTATTTGTCTGATGCCGATATTTCCCCATTGAAAATCCAACAGACAGCCGTGGGATAATGGGTGGCTCAGTGTCGGCTGCTGTCACCTCTCCTCTATTAAAGATTTTTGTCAATAAACTGACGCAGTCAAATGCAGGCCGCTACTCCCCTGGCTCATAATTCATCCTGATGTCAAATCAATGGAGGTAATGATGTGTATGCAGGCCAACATGCATGGATTTATATGCAATCTAATGCCAATATGTTGACAGTAATATAGAAGTTTTGTGTGAGAACACTGTAGGTGTGTATTAGAGAATGAGTCAGCTTCTCAGATAATAGAGCTGCTATTTCTGGTCCTTATAGCACAGGCCTCATTAATGATGAGAGACACAGACTGAGTTATATTTACAGCTTCTTGTTTACAGTTAAGTTAAGTGGTCTCCACTATACAAACTAAGTTGAAACAATCTTATATTAAAGGTGCGATGTATATACCCTAGCCCCCTACTCCAAATACATAAGAGGCAGCTCTCACCTTTCTGACTGGGTCCATGTAATCCACATTCACAGACGCAGTTATTTAAAAAAAGGGACACTGAGCTAACAGCTAGCTAACGCTCAGTGTCCCTAACACACAACCCAACGCTTCTTGGAGAGACATGTTATTTATTGTCAGCTAGAAGCAAATAGAACTATGAGTGTTTTAAATTATGATGTCATCAAAGTACGACTTCCTCGTGTTCTTCAGTTATAGATAACAATTTTCATAGTTGTTTAGACAATTTTGTATAATTTTGTCTTTTGTACAATTCTGGCATTTTAGCCGATATATATATATTTTTTACCGCCTTTACCATAGCGGGCCGTTTTCAGTGTTTTCTGATTTGTATTTGTTAGATTTGTGAGTCATCTCAAAGAAAACAGAGAGTATGGCCCTTATTGTGTGTGGGCACCGTCACATGTCAGTGGAACAAATCTACAATAAACTCTTCAAAGATCTTACACAACATTCATTTATTCACACCCCATTCGTACAGCGTTCGAATGTACTGCTGCTGAAGGAAGCTAACATTCACACATACTGCACACTGTTGACCTGCCATTGGAAGCAACTTGGGGTAAAGTACCGTGCCAAATGACACATCGACAAATTGGCTAAACTAAAGTTGTGAGTGGTCTCTTCAGGCTGTTCATTTCCCTGGTGCAACATGGCAACTTTAACATAACACCTGTATCTCGGATCTTAGCTGGTTAGAGTTTCCTGCTGCTCGATTATGGCAAAAATCATAATCATGATTATTTTGGTCAAAATTGATATCGCGATTATTAAATACGATTATTAAATACGATTATTCATTGACTTTGAAAACATCCATTTATTGAACTTTAAAAAACAAATAAACAGTTGATTACCCTGAACTTTAAGTATAATTCAACTGAAAAACCAATACAAAAATAATAATTAAATAAATTATACATGTATATCTACATTTAAATAAATAATATCAAAAATATATAAATATGATAACTAATGTCACTCACAACCTGTAAGGTTTAATTATACTGCTACACGCAGTACTCTTATTTTGGTAACCCCTTATCCGGAAACCGGAAGTAGCTGAGAGGTTCCGGCTTGACGAGTTAGTAAAAGTTGACTGAACGCTAGAGACCGGAGAATAAAGACATGGCAACTAAAGCTTCCCTTGTAACATGTTTATATGGATTTATTAAACAGACTGCAAGTCACAACACAACCTGGCCGAGAGGGCTTAGGAGAGGGGGCAGGATGTAAAACGCAAGACAAATTGAGAGCATCAATGCGAAAGGGAATGCAGCAAAATAATAGTTTTATTTCGATTACGTTGTTTTCATAATCGTTGCAAGCCAAAATCGAGATTACAATATGATTAATTTCACAGCCCTACCCTGAGAGGGGTGGAGGGGAGACTGCATGTGGCTCACTAGCAACACACTCTTTGTATCCAATAACCTTTAATATAGAGTGAATGATGTTCTATCAGACAGACTTCTCTAAAGATAAGTCCTATAAAATGTGAGTTCATTTGCTGGACTTGACTGAAAAGGTTTGGGAACCACTGGCGTAACGAGTTTTATATATTTAATATAAAATCTTGTCTTTTGAGTTTCGATCATATTCCAAGGGAAATGAACATGCATTTTATCATCTTAGTGATAGGCAGTGCCAGCCTGCCTTAAAGTGTTTGTAGAAGTATCTGAACCAAATCTATATCATTTCAATGGTGGCAGACAGCTTCTGTTTCCACCAAAATTGAGTTAGGTGGGAATAGTTTTGCTTTTAGACTGGTCTGTTGGGTCGGCTGCACAAAGAGCAAGGATTGCATGTGTCAGGAAATAGCATTGATCGGAAGGTCATTTGGAGGCATTTGGTGGTTGCTGTGAATGCAAAAGAGATTTATTTGTATTTTCATTTGTTTTTGTGTTTCTGTCATGTCACACCCCTCCTCTCTTGAGCTCCGTCATCCAAGTTGCATGTTATTTGTATTATTGCGAACAGTTTCCAGATAGTTTTCCTATGTTCTTCTCTAGTGACCTGTTTTGCAGGAAGTTTTGGACCAGATTCAGAGTAGACTGACACCAGACCAAATTATTATTAGTCTGAAACCTTCATTTTCTATTTCCCTCAGGGACCAGCTCTGCCCGATGTAGAGGGCCAATCACAGTGTCTTTTTTGGGAATTTGACGCTAATCAGATATTAACAAAAGTAACACTTGGTTGTCAAAAAAGCTGTATTTCAATTGGTATATTTAACTTTTTTACAAAACCTGAAGTACGACAAACAGATCTTTCTTTTCAAGAAAAGCTTTTTTTTTCAACACTTGCATGATCAGCTATAGAAACATCATGGCTGGTTTTAAATACGCTCCACCGGTGCTGCCCTTTATCTCAACATTCACCATTATATAAAAACACTTAGGAGTAGCCTGGCAAATCTCAGGCTGCTGTACATTTATCTAAAGCAGGGGGTGGGGGGGACCAGACACTTGTTCCAGGGCAAATAAAACACAAGCTAGGGAATGTGTCCGGTTCCCAGGCAAGATTAAGACACTTAACACTGCCTCCAATGTGGAAGAGGTGCAGCTGCAACTTCATTAACTATTTACATTTCCTAATTATCCACCTCCATAAGGTCATGTTATTCAGGATTTAATGATAGTGACCTTTTGTACTTTCTCAATCAATCAATACATTTCAACTTCTCTGGTCTGTTGTTCAAAGACCAAGTATAAAGAGAACTGGATACTGGGTGGATATGGGACCCCGTCCATTCCTATGAAAGTTGCTCAGTCGCATATGAGTCCCATAATGGGCTGACTCGAGAGCAAAAAGTACCCGTATCTGGGCCCATGGAGCATGCACACGTGTGTTTCCATAAGCCCCACCTCCAGTCTACAGCGTTGCATCCGCTCTCAGCTCAGTCAAATGGAGTGGGAAACTAACTCTGGATTTGGCTTTTAGCTCATGTTTACAAATCAGGCCATAATCATTTCAATTAGGTCCATTCAAGTGTTCTGACTGGGTTGTTGATTCAGCAAAAACTAATTATCAGTCTGGGACGTCTATTTCCCAATGCAAGTCAACGGGAAAGAGTATTTCTGGACCCAGTGACGTAACTAATGACCAGAGATGGGGTCGTTACTAAAAAAAAGTAATATATTACATATTACTTTAAAAAAAAGTAATATATTACACTACTTCGTTACTCTTTACATAAAGTAACTCGTTACTTTACTCGTTACTTTACTCGTTACTTTACTCGCAGGGCCGGCCCGCCCCTCCCTACAGGCAGATCACGCAGACTGCTAAAGTTTCAAATGTTCTCTTTAGTTCAGTTTCCATTGTCGCATAAGACTGATCCAGATAGCTCTGACTATGGCTGTCCTCTGTCTCCTGCTATCTGTATTTTGCGCAGTATATCTCTGAACGATGCGATGGTGATTCCACTGTGCAAATGGGCAACATTAGCTCTACTATGAAGGATGCTACAAGCCTGTCCATCTCTGCTTTGGTTACCGGTCCTCCAAATTCTAATTTGTGCCGCTTCTGAGTCGGCGGCGGCGCACTCACAACATCCTCACTCTGGGTTCGGGGGTCCTTAGCTATTAGCTTCACCTTAGCATGTGTTCTTTGCAGGTGTTTGTTGAGGTTTGACGTGGTGTTTGCAGCAGTGGATAACAGCTTCTGGCCTGGACACAGTTTGCACCTCACCGTCACATTCCTGTCTATTCTTCGGACGAACTCAAAATAATGGGCATACCTCCACCCCTCGAAAGTTATCGCTGACTCAGCCATGTTTATGCAGCACTGCACGTGGAGATGTGGGCGCGCAAGTCGCGCAGATTACGTACATATAAACCTGCGGCGGAAACCCCTCTTGTCTGTCAGTGTGATTATGACTGATTTTATAAAAGTAACGAAGTAACGCGTGTCGGGGCAATGTTAGTAACTGTAGTGTGATTACTGAATTATAAAAGTAACGCGTTACACTACTCCGTTACCGACAAAAGTAATATTATTACAGTAACGCGTTACTTTGTAACGCGTTACACCCAACTCTGCTAATGACCATTTTCCACCAAACCGGAGCGGAGCCGGCTCTAAGCACCGAAAACCGGTTCTTAGCTGACCCCACTCGGCTGCCCGGCAAGAACCAAGAACCAAGAACCAAGAACCAAGAACCAAGAACCAAGAACCAAGAACCAAGAACCAATACTTCACGCTTACGTCAGAGGGGGGCGAGATTAACCTGAGCAATAACAGTTTATGGCGAGTACGGCAAATAAAAGTTGTAACAAGCAGTAGCGCTGAGCAAAGTGACTAGAACGTGACCACACACTTAGAAAAAAAACACACTTTATAAAGTCAGGCAACACTAACCAGGCTTAGTGTGATTCTGTTTATTTGTGCCTTACTTTGACCATCCATTCCCTGTTATTGATCATTGTGGAGAGAGGCAGACGTTTTGTTTTGTATTATAGCAGGTTGTCATGTCCGACTATCACTATCAAGTAGAATCTTAATGAAAAATATGCCTGTAGAAAACGGCTTATGCCACAATAGGATAGCAAGTAGTCAAGATAGTCATATTAGCTTCGGTTGCTATGCTAACATCACCCATTTTATACCAGAGAAACTTTCATAACAGCGAGGCCAAGCAGCGTAAATTCATACTGACACACATTCACTTATGGGGATGGGGGATATTTATCAGCTGCTTGTGTGACAGTCAGACAGTGAATACTTTACAGCGGCCGCTGCCGTGAGTTAACGGGAGACTAAACTCTGCCGTGAGTTAACGGGAGACTAAACTCTGCCGTGAGCTAACGGGAGAATAAACTCCCGTGGACGAGCAGCACTGCAGCAGTCGGTAAATGCCGCTGAAACACATTAATAAACAATGCACCACGGCACTCTGGAGAAAAGTATAAGGTCAGAGAAGTAGTTATTTAATTTGATCTGGTTTTGTACGATTAAAAGCAACACGACGATCGACCCGATGAAGTCCCCTATTGTTGTTGTTGTGAGCGGCGTTGGGGAGAAAGTCAGCAACGTAAACGGAGCACCAGTCTGGCTCTGAGCGGTAGAAACACAACTGGGGCTAAAAATAAGAACCAGTTCTGAACCAGAAGAGCACTAGCACAGAGCTAGAATTAGAACAGGTTTGGTGGAAAAGGGGCCTTAACAGACACAGAAGTTGTAGTACCACAGTTTGGCCACAACAAAAGAATATTGTCAACGCCCCATCAGAGCAGAGGTTTTCTGTCTCCATAGTTCAGTCAGGGTCCAGAGAGGCTGTTATCTGAGCACTGAATACAAACCATTCAATACCTTAGGTGATCTGCTACACTAAACACAGTATTGGCTGGGCAGTGGATAACCATACGACCAGTCATGTCTATTTAAAAACTCAGGACCTTGAGCAACAGATAATATCCCCAACATCCCTACTGAGAAGACTTTAGAATAATTTATTTTGACTTTTGTTTCAAACACAGGGTAATTGTGATTTAACAAGCAGGAAAGGACACCTTGTGACAACAATTTGATAAAATCAAAATATTTAGGAACATGTCACATTAAACAGCCAGACTGAGGGATTGCAGGTCCGGTGTTTTAGGGCCCATGGAATCTCACTTTGCCTGAACTAAAGACAAAAATGTCTCAATGTCTGTCCTCTTGCTATGTTGTAAACTGGGCAATGTTTAGCAACTGTTTTCCGACATATAAGCTCTTGGAGATATTGTTGTGGTCGGGGCCGGTTTTTCGCATAGGGCGCCAGATCTGGGGGGGCGCTGCGCTGGTAGCTCTGGGGGGTCGCTGCGCTGGTAGCTCTGGGAGAGGAAAACATTTGTTTTGACTGTTAGCGCTCATCTTAATTTTCGGCCTTGATGTAACAACATTCATAACTAAGTAAAGATAACACCCTTTTCACCCCGGTTACACGTTTCATTTGCCCTGTACGATGGGCGCTGTAAGTGATGAAAGTGGGGGATGTTGGCTTATCAGGCGCCCGCAGCTCACAGCCGAAGTGCGCGAGAGAGAGAGAGAGAGAGAGAGAGAGAGAGAGAGAGAGAGAGAGAGAGAGAGAGAGAGAGAGAGAGAGAGAGAGAGAGAGAGAGAGAGAGAGAGAGAGAGAGAGAGAGAGAGAGGGCGCACCGGTACCAGTGCTTGTTGTTGTTAGCATCTGGTGCTAGCTGCGCTAACGGTTATAAGAAGATGTTTCTACAAGAAGGTGGAGGAGAGTTATCTCCTGACAGACTGAGAGGCTCAGTAAGGTAAAGGACTCTGAGTGTTTAGATAGTTCACTTTAGTCTAAGTTATCTCAGTGGGTCTCAAACGTTTTGATCACAATTTATGTAAACAAATATTTCCAAGGCACACCTTTATAATTATTGGGATAAATAAAAAAAGGTTTGAAATCATTCCAATGTATAAACAGTAAACCAAAAATATCGTTTAAAACTGGAGATATAAAAAAAAATGCATGAATAAATAAATGTTAACTAGGTAAAATAAGATATAAATGAACCACAAAAATAAAATACGTTACATTTATTTGTTATTGGCTATGGTAGGTTATTGGTTATGTTCACATACTTATTTGATGTCAAATGTAAACCGATCTTTTTCATATGGGTGTTTAAAGTTGTACCCCCTAGATCAGCGGTTCCTAACCTTTTTCAACTCAGGGCCCACTTAAGTATCAACATTTTTTTCGTGGCCCACATTCAACCATAAACAATACGGAGGCTAAATAAAGTTCTGATTGGTCCATTCAGAACATATGACACATTGTTAATCCAGTAGAACAGACCGCTGTCAAGGACTGTAATGGCCGTTGCTAAGGAGGATCAAGAAAGAGAAAGGAAAATAAGTTAAAACAAAAAAAAATCTTAATAATGAAAATGTTTCCACACAAATCATAATGTTTTGCAAATTATTTGGCGGCAAATATTGAATTTACATTTACACCCTTCAATATTTTATTTGGGCTTTTAGATGAAGACTGCACACAGTTAATAAATACAACTATTCTTCTGGCTAAAATACATCTTTTTAAAAGTCAATCAAGGAGCAATCTTAATTTAAAGTGGACCTATCATGCTATATTTAAATGATATATTGTAGGGCCATACCTATATAAGGTATATTTATACGTTTCTGTTTTCAAAATACCAAACAGATCATGCATTTTAGCCATGCCTCATTTCGCTCTATTTGCTGTTTGCTGTTCTCCAGCCCTGTTTTTGCAGGGGGCTGATTCTGTGAGCTGCAGCCCCTGCAGGAGAGGGGAGCGTGCTCTGATCAAGTCAAGAGGGGGAGAAAAATAGATCTCCGTCCTCCGTGTTTTGTTATATTATAGGCACATGGAGTCGTTATTCATTTGTTTTAAAGCTCAATAAATAACAAAGAAGACCTTTGACCGGCACTTTTCTAATTTTGTCCGGAAGATTTAAACTTTAACGGACATCTTGACTGGCGAAAGAAAACCTAACTTAAACTCTGCCGCATGGTCCCCTCGTTCCTTGGAAGAGGCGGAGACGTGGGTGTTTGTCATCTGCTGGTGGACTAACCGGAGAGAATTACAGTGCTTGCCTCGACAGGGAGGGATTGCATTGAATTAAAGCAGCAGGAGCAAACGCTTGCCTCGGGGAGGGAGAAAAAAAGCCACAGCGGAGAATAAACAGAAGGGTAACCATGGTAACCCTGCACGGGAAGTCTTCTTCGCTGCTTTTGTGGCAGACTACAGCGCCACTTACAGGCCTGGCATATGTACTACAGCGTCTCCAGCGCTTTCGAGCGGCAATGGCCGGCCGTGGCCCAACCCCACATTCCCCTGATAGGTGGAGGGTTGGCCCAATAGCCGTAGCGCCACCGTCCTGACGTCAGGACAGTGTTCAAATCTGGATCAGTTTTTATCAGATCCGTTGCAGCCCCTTTTTTAGAGATTTGGGTATGGAGGAAAATAGAGAGGGTTGTGTTTTCTGACACTTGGTGAGTTCCCTGGAACACACCAAGTGTCAGATTCATATATATTACATATTCATGTATAAAAGACGTACAAAAGTGCATTTTGCATGATAGGTCACCTTTAAGTAAAAGTAAAACAGTATCAGCATCGACATATCACTTTACAACAGCGACGTGCAGTCAGGGGAGGCAGAGCCTCACCTGTACTCCAATGTAACGGATAAAAGACGTACAAAAGTGCATTTTGCATGATAGGTCCCCTTTAAGGTGTTAGAAGAGTACCTTAAAAATACAATTTATTTTGAAAGAAATGATTGCCACACAAAATGAAAGGGTGGCTCAACACGCCATGAATGAAATGGGAAATAATTAGCTCTAACGAAGAGTGGGATTAAAGGAACAATAAATATGCTTGCCATGTTGTGTATGTAGGTGGCATTTGGTTGCCAACCTATTTTTGTTTGTGAAATGTTGAAGTGATCCTACTGACTGTATCTTTATTTCTTCTGTTTTTGTCTAAGATGGGAATGTCATCTCCTATATGTTATTGTTATGTCCATGTTTGTGTCTTTTGCCTGTACAAAATAAAATAAAAATATAAAAATACAAAAATACAAAAATGATTTGGCGGCCCACTTGCAATGCCCACAGGTTGGGAACTGTGCCCTAGATCTAGTCTCTAGTAATTCTGCTCAAAGTGCACCAGATTGAAGCATTTTACTTTAAAATGTTAAAACAAATCTAAAATCTCCAGCTAAAATCTCGCCTAGGGCAGCAAATTGGTCAGAACCAGCCCTGGTTGTGGTATTACTTTATTCCTGACTCAATTTTCTAGTAAATGTTTCAGAAGTCCCAAGTTTAAGGTGCATCAGTTATGTGATGTAGTCTTGAATTCCCCAGAATACACAGAACAATTCATCTTATTGTTATATATTCAAGAACCAGACAGCTTTACAAAAGACATCCATCTGAAAGATCCTAACAACTGTAGCTCAACTCTGCTGTAGATCTCCATTTCCCTCCACCAATGTGTAATAGTAGGATATCATTATGAGGCTTTTGCACAAGGTATTTTTAGACACAACATTCAAATGCTACAGGCACTTAACACGCACACAGGGAGATGACAGAGTTCAAAAAGAGAACTCACAATCCAGCTGCCTCAAGTGCCTACTTAAGACCTCTGTGAAGCCTCTGTAATTATACATGTACAGTAGGAGAGGCCTCAATCATCTGGTCAGTAGACTGCAGGGAGCCTTCAGATGCATCACACACACACACACACACACACACACACACACACACACACACACACACACACACACACACACACACACACACACACACACACACACACACACACACACACACACACACACACACACACACACACACACACAATCTCGATTCAATGTACAGTATGTTTGTATGTCTCACATGTCCAGAGTGCCTGGCAGCCATCACACATCATGCTGTGTGAGAGGGACGATATGTTGATATTGGTCTTATGGCAATAGCAGCTGTTAGTATTTTCATTCATAAAAACTTTACATGAGTTCCTTATGCCAAGTAAAATTGACCCTGGATTATTGCATTAGGAATATTTATTTTTGTACAAGTGAGCCTTCTAGTAGACCACTGCGGGGTACAGCACTGTTGCACGTATAAATCATGTTCATTTAAATATTGTGAACCCATCAGATAACTCAGTGTATTTTGCACTCTTTGCTATCTCTTTACATTCCAATATATACTATATAAACAGAGTATTTTGTCATATTTTTACTGTGCTGTATTTTAACTAATTTAAAATCTATTTATGTTTTAATGGTTTTTACATATTTTTTTCTAATAATAGTTCGGTTTTTGGACCCTTTCTAACAATTGACTAAGTATATGCATGCACCATACACACCAAACAGAAATTCCTTATATGTGTAAAACTACTTGGCAATACACCTGCTTCTGATTCTGATATTGTAGCTGATTCATATATGTTAAAGTAGAGGATGTAATGGGACTACACCACAGGTTAGAAATCATTTCAGTAATAATTCTGCATCCCCTGAATCTCTGAACTCCTTAACAAGAGGCAAAAAAGAACAAATCCCATTAAAGAGAGCCCCTCTGCGGGGGCCTCTAAACAGACAGAGCAGCTTCGGCTGAGGGACGCAGCCCCCAGACTCTAAAGCACTTAACTGTAACCAAACAATTAGTGCCATTTAATACATGTCCAACAGAAAGCAAGCCTAATGGGTTCTCTCAAATGTTCAAACCATGACAGAAACAACAAGAGGTATGAGAGGACAGAGGCAGTCAACAGTCAGTGGCTGTTCTGGACCAATTTGTGTGTAACAGTCTTTGCTGCTACACTGTCACAAATGGTATTAGCATACAGTAGTAGCGCTTCTTTTGGAGGCGGGCCACAGGGGCTTCCAAGCTCCCCTGCCCCCTGTTCCCCCCCCCCCCCTAGAATCGCCCCTGCCAACAGGAAAAGCCACTTATGATTGGATACGGTGCTCAAACAGGGTTTCTGCCAGCTTGAAAATATTCTTTGATTATTTTCTTTTGTAGTTGCAATAAAACTTCCCGACTTCATGTCTGGTGCACTCCGAGGACTGAATCCAGGAACCAGTTCTCTGAAGGATATGACTTTTGGATCTCTCAGTATTTTATACTCTCAGTGCTCAGGCTGATGTGGCCTGAGGGAGACGTCCACACTTTATGAGATCTAATAGTGAATATTTTAAAGCCAGAATAAAACAGATGTAGTGTGTTCTTGTTGTCGGGGTGGGTTAAGACCCTCTAATGTCGCGTTTCCACTACACGGCCTCGCTCGGCCCCGCTCGGTATGGCTGGGCCTCGTTAGGACTGGCTCACTTTATGGCGCATTTCCATTACAGTTTAGGAACTGGGGCAGTATCTATAGTAACGCAGTGTAGGCGGAGCCGTGACGTGATCTTCAGAGGACCCCAGAAAAACAACACAGCCGTTAGCTGTTAGCACTCAGAGCTCACAGCTCCTCATATATGTTCAGAAACTAGACAACAGTTAAACAAGTACAAACCACAGACTGCCTGTGTCATGGTGAATACAGTCGCTGCTTTATTTATGTCTGTATAGGCCGTTGTTGTGAGTGTGGATGGTCGGGGCATATACTGCGTTAGCTTAGCCAATCTCCATTTAGAAAACAAGCATTTTAAAGGTTTTTCGCCTGCCGTCTGTCTGCAGACTTGACAAAGCATTAATTCATGGTTTTTACTAACCGGTATCAGTATGTTGTTACTTCGGCATCATTTTGAAACGTGTATTACAATTAAATCACGGTCAAATATGTCCATCTTGTTGTAGTTGTAGCCCCCTTGCCAGCGATTCTCTCTCTAGTTTAGCATACTCAGCCCGACTCAGCCTCGTTGTCTCTGGCCCTAGACCCACAATTTTATGAGGCCAGAAAAACTGTGAATTAGGACCCGCCGGCCGGTACTAGGCCAAGTGGAAACGCAACCAAAGACGGGCCGCTGACGTCACAGCCCTCTTAAACCGGGCTGCGGGCTGTAGTGGAAACGCGCCATTATACACAATTTTAGAGCATCATGGGACACTTAAACTAGAGACCGGATCCCAGATTAATGAGCAACTACACCTATGAAGTGACAAACAGTTTTATGTCCTTTACCACAGCCAAAAAAAGGAGTTGTGGGAAGGCACAAATATCACTGTCAACTTTAGTCTTAGTTTGGGTCAAGCTCCAAAACCACCGGAGGCTACATTTCTTATCATTAGACCCTCTGCCCTGTATGCAGCCAGCCTGCTGAAGTGAGGCCTCCTGTTATTGAGGTTTACTCAACTCTGATGACATGACTACTTGTCAATATTAGAGTTCTCAATATAGAGTATACAATATAAAAATAAACAAACAAACATGCTTCTTAGATTTTGTAAGTAAAAGTAACTGTTGCCAAGATCATGTTTTCTTTCTACTTTAGGAAGAACCACATCCAAATCTGTAAAGAGAGGTTGAACATAAAGTATAGACTGCCAGAACAACAGTCTAAAGATGTTTGAGCACCAACTGCAAAGAAGAAGACATTTTATCAATCCCCAAGAGGAAATTCAGTTTTTCTTTCTGTTATTATATATACACAAATACACACATGCACAGTACCTACTGTCTCCGCTTTATTAAACAATATATACAATTGTACCAATATAATTTTTTATGTAAATCCTATCAAACTATCAAAAAACCTCTGTTTTTATGTGGGATATGTCACTTTGCATTTCATGGGATCCATTAGTCTGCGTGTCTTACTAGCCAGATGGTCTTATAATGACCTTTAAATCTTGGCCTGAGTTGAACAGTAGTCTCAGGTGTTGCCGTTTCGGTACAGAACGTCTCTGAACCTTGCCAGAAAAGTTGCTATGTTGAACTTTTGATCCATGCAGTTTGTTTCATACAGTTTTGCAATAGTTCATCTGTGCAGTTGGCAGAGCTTATATTACAAACAAAGTTATATTTCCTGAAGGCTTTGTGTTATTGAACCACGTTGGTGGACATGTGTAGATTTGATGACCAAGTGACCGTGAACATTTGGCGCCATATGGAAAAAAACTTTACTAACGCATCATCTATTCAAGGATCATTGATTGTGATTCTGAGACTACTAGGAAATGCAGTTATAGCTGAGTCCAGTGTGTTAAATACGGGGGGGTCCGGGGGAGGCTGAGTCCCTAATGTAACACACCGACAACAAGACAAAAACACATAACAGCAGCAGAAGACTTTGTTGTGGATTACCTCAGTGCATTTTTTGAATCTGCAAAAGAGGAAATCTTACCAGGAAAAAACCAATTGTGAACTAATATGGCCAGCACTATACTATACAAATATAGACATCATTATCTTTGGCATTTGAGCACCACGCATCATTGTCTGACCTCAGACCTGCAACAGCTCCATCCAGAATGCCACCATTGAGTTTCAATTAGCCTTATGTGTCTGCGACCACACATTGTGCAGGAGAATGCTGGGTAAAGAAATAGCCTTATAAGTCCTAGCCTGGTTAGCTTAGCTCCCCTCTCTGTACTCCTCCCTCTTCTCCAGTGTGCTCACTCGGTCCTCGTTGTGTTTGGTCTGATTGGTTCTGGCTCACTGGCTGCATGTTGAAGATGCCCTGGGCGGTGATGGTCTCAAAGTGCTGCACCTAATCCCATCACCAGGCCCCCCTCTCCAATGAGGCTGTGTGTATCTCTGCCATATATGTTCCTTAAGGGAAGAATCTGTCTGTGAATGTATGTCAGATTGTTGTCCTTTGCATATCTCAAGAGCTGTTCCACTTTATTCCTGGCAGTTTTGCTGAGGACCCAAAGGAGTGCAGTGTTGAGGGTGAGGTTGATCAGATTAGCATTTCTCAAGCAGCACTTCTGAGGATTTAGCAAGTTTCCCGCTCCTAATGGATAGCTTTCCGAATGTCCACCCATCCAACGTGCACTGCACTAGTATTATAACTGCATCCCTGGAGTTTACTAGTTAGCATCTTGGACAGAACTGACACATATTTAATATCACATCAATACCATTTAAAAAAAAGAGTACTGCTCATCATCTTTCTTGTTGAGTGGTAAGAAAAGGATTTGATATGCTTAATCCAGATGATGTGTGACTGCATTTTGTTTAGCTCATCACTTACTCCCTGTGGTATACAAATATCTATAGTACTTTTCTTTTTTGTATGTCACACAGCGTTCTAATTATATATGAAAAACTCCTTTCAGCACATTCCATTAGCACACTACATGAGGCACATATCATAGCACATAGAGGTGGGATGGAGTATTTTCTCTTTTCAATTATATGAAACTATAAGAAGGAATATGTCTAAAGAAATCCACTGAAATATATTAGTAGTAATCTGTATGAACAAAGTTTCAAAAGTTTCAAATTTAAAGTAACATTAAACATTTGACTAGAAACAAAGTCATACTGAAAAACAAATGATATCAGCGCACACATCACATTATTTTTATGCTTGTAACAGGATAAAATAATATGTCAACTTGATCTCTACATTAAGGAGAATCTGGCGCTGTCTGAATGCCTGCTGGGAATAATAGAGAGGCAGACAGTGGAGCAGTCACACAGAATACAGAGTGTACAAGAGATGATGAATCTAAACTAACACAGTTTCTCTGAGATGATACCAGTGTGTGTGCTGAGATAAAGAATCTTTGAATGTAATAGTTTTCCTGACAGAAGTGAAGAACCGTCCAAATAGTCAGAACCACTTACTACATAAAGTAAAGATAAGATAAGATAAGATAAGATGGTACTTTATTGATCCCAATTAGGGAAATGTTTGTGTTAGAGCAGCATAAGAAGACTAGGCAATGTACAATACAATACAAATTCAAAGACTAGAAATAATCAAGAAAGTACAAAATATACATGTTGAATTTAACAAGGTATTATATATACACATATATATATACATAAATATATGACAGAAGGAATATTAATATTAAATATTGAACAGATTATATAAATGTAAAATGTACAATGTGGTTTTGTTCCAAGAGAAACTATGGAGCAGAGAGTTCTCTTCCAGCCAGAGGTGATTTATTGTACAGAGTTATTGCAGTGGGCAGGAATGTTTTCCAGTATCTGTCCTTGTGACAGGGGAGCTGCAGCAGTCTGTTGGAGAAGGAGCTGCAGCAGTCTGTTGGAGAAGGAGCTGCAGCAGTCTGTTGGAGAAGGAGCTCCGCTGTCTGTCCAGCTGCAGGTGGAGAGGATGGGTGGGGTTATCCATGATGGACAACAGCCTGTTCAGTGTCCTCCTCTCCACCACAGCTTCAAAGGGGTCCAGCTTGATGCCGATGACTGACCCAGCTTTCCTGATCAGTTTATTGATCCTGCTGGTGTTAACGGCTCTGATGCTGCCCCCCCAGCAGACCGCAGCAAAGAAGAGTGCACTAGCCACCACAGACTGATAGAAGATCTCCAGCATCTTGCTGCACACGTTGAAGGATCTCAGCTTCCTCAGAAAATAGAGTCGGCTCATCCCCTTCTTGTACACAGCGTCAGTGTTGATCCTCCAGTTCAGCCCATTGTCTAAGTGCACTCCCAAGTCCTCCACAACTGCCACATCCTCTCCCAGAATGCACAGGGGCAGAGGAGAGGAAAACAAGTAGAATCAGTATGACCAGAAACAAATTAAAACATAATGCATGATGACTGTTATCTGATTATAGTGTTTCATGCTGGGATTATTTTGCTGCTTTCACAGACTCAGATGACTTTATTGTCCATTACATTTACGTATATGGAAATGTGTCTTTGGCACTATCAAATAAAACAGCCCTCATCATACACAGCTCAACATACAGTTAACACACAGTACACACACATGTTTTGCATCTTAACGTCTAAAAGTGGCAGTCATAACAGAAGTGCTAAGTGAATTGTTCTCCTACTGGCGTGTAGTCCATTAAAATACCACGACAGAGCAAGACACTCAGTAGTAGTATTATTATATATATACCATTTTGCAGCCTTTCTAGAAATGTGAAGGTGATGAAGCCTCAGAGAAACATCAGCACCTCTGCAGTTCCTCACACCTTACAGAGCTTCTTTTAGCTGCTATGAACTCATTGTTATGGTTTTGTAGGACACACATTTCCATTTTTGGTTCAGTCTCATCAGTCTGGATTCCAGCAGCAGGATCCACTGCCAGCTGCCCATCCCAACATGACAATAGTATTTTATAGTTTATCTCAGCTAACCTCAGTGACTCTCTGCGTACTTCAGGAGGAACTGATACAAAGATGGATGAAATGGTTGCTCTCGGTTAAACAAAGAAAATGACTTTGAACTGCAACATGATTTTCTGCAGCAGCACTAAGAACTTGAGAGAAGATCAGGGACAGCTGTGGCACTGGCTAATGTCTGGAAGAGAAATGCATGTGCGTGTATTGCACTCCTTTGTACTTTAAAATTCGATAGAAAGATAAGATAGAACTTTATTGATCCCAATTTGGGACATTTTTGAAAGGTGCACATCTGCTTTTATAATGCCCTTTTAATCGATGATATCTTTGATTAATGTCGTTTTCAGCATGAAAAATGTATTAGATATTTCCTCTGTACCTCCACATTTAAATGTGTTTAACAGTTTCCATGGCAGAGGATAAAAGATGAGTGGAAGCAAGAGAAATACATAAATGTATTTCCACAGATCAACTCTCATCCTCCTCATGTATTGCTCCAAAACATTGAATTATTGTGAGTCATGTTTTCCTCCTGTTCTCAGCAGATGTCATTGCTTGTTACAGCCGGGCTCTGTAGCCTGGAGGCAGGGGGGGTTACAACATATTTTTATTTGTAATGGTTTGCAAAAACAGACATGCAGCTCCTCCAAGCTGTGGGGTCAGGCATGGAATCCACTCACAGCTCTTCCTGTCTCTGCTTTACCCAGACCACTAATGACACTGATGTTAGACAGAGAGTGAAACACCTGGAGGGAAGAGAGCAGCCTCGCTCACATTTATGATGAGTGACACCGGAGCAGCCTCCTCTTCCTTTCTTCTGCAGACTCTCCTCCAACAGAGCTCCTGTACGACCTCAGGTAACACTGCTAGCACCAATTAGAACGTTTGCGAGCTATGTGTAGCATGGCATCAGAAGTGATGTTTGACTCCTGGAGCCCCGCTCTCTGTGACAGCGGTGAGCTTTGAGAGCGAGGAAAAGCTTTTATCTGAGGAGAACCTTTGAATGTCCTCAAAGATAGCTTCAGGCACACACAGAGTGCAGTAAATGCACCAAACATATCTGAGGTGGTCAACACAGATATTTTGAGTTTTGAAAGATGTCACAGTGCAGAGACCTGGGAAAACAGCTAACTCTTGGTTATATGGTTGAAAGGAAGCACAATTGTTAGAACCAGTGAACGATTTGTTTGAAAGTGTGAAAAGGTTGTCTCATGGTTGAGTTTTCATTGTACACTATCTGAATACTTTTGACTCATTTGTCCCCCTGCCTGTTGGAGGGTTAACCACATAGAGCCTGTCGCGGCTGGAGAAACACTTTCACGCACACACTCATTTATTCCAAAAATACACTCAATCACACAATCCCAGTACCAGTTTGTGCGATTGCGAGTGCGATGGAAGTGTGATTGCGGTCAACAGAACAGAACATTTCCCAACCCACTTACTCTCTGCCCATGTAAAAAACCAAATGAGCAGGTGAGAGCAGTCAGGTGAAACCACAACCAGCTCCAAGCTCCAGGGAACACACCCACCACTAACAGCAAGTGAATAACACCCCATAATAAATCAACACACAGAGGCCTCACCCATGGCTCCCACAGAGTCTATCAGCCTGACTGTGTAGCTGTGCTGACCCATTTTTTACATTTTGAATATTGACCTATGATTAAAATGGTAAAATCATTGTGAATTTATGTGGAAATCAAGAGCTTTGTGTCAGCTGAATAATAGATAAAAATATATCAATTCTTCCAAAGAAAGCAGCCCTACACACCAGATAAGAGTCAATGTCTTTGTAAGACCATCTATACAACTGTTTAAAAAAAAAAGCACAATCACGAGTGGTTCTTGAGCATACAGTTAAAGAAGCAGGGTTGCCAGGGTAACTGTGAATATGTCATCTGTAACAATTACTGCTCACCTGTAAATACTGAATCGGCAAGCTGATCTAAGTGAAAGTAATGCAACCTGATTGCTTTCTGTAACTTTTGGATAACGTCAAATTAAAAGCAATGCAAATAAATAAAAGAGAAAATAAATATCAATAAGATGTTTTATACTTAAGTGTACTATGTAAGATACCAGAACAATCAGACCTAACAAAAGTAAAAAACAAGATATTTGCTTAAAAATGTGTCCTCTGCTCAGAACCTGCCTTTCATTAAGCAGATTCATGTTGTAGACTAACAGTTGAACAGGCTTTAATGCATCCAGATGAAATAGTTGGCTAAGCATACAGAATACTTAACAAGTGCTGTTTTAGTTGAATGCTTATATTTTATAATTAAAAGCACACATAATATTTTTGTTTAACAAAGCAGGTGTCCATACACCTAATTGAACACGAATAAAATAATTGTTCCTGTGAGATAAGCCATGAACAGGCAAGGCAGAAAAACAAAATGTTTGTCTGGTTTTGGTTAGCAGGATAGCATTATGTTTTCTGCTGTGATTTCATCAGAGATTCTAATCATCCAGAGAATTCAAAGTATTTTCTGCTTACCTGGTAGAGGGATCTCATGATGGAACCACTGAAATGGATTCTGCCTGGTGCTGTTGTTCAGGGCTCTGCAAATGTGGCGTAACCAACTCCGGCTGTTATCGGGTTCAAATAACTCTGTTTATCCCCGTCCTGCTGTTATTGTTCTTGGAAAGCAGATTGAGTTGAACAAAAGTGATTTTATTATAAATTAAAGGCAAAATGAGAGGAAACCTTGGTCAGCATTCATATGATAGGCTGAGTGCTGATCATGTGTGGTTACATGAGGTAGGTGTGTTGTGAAGCCTCCCATAATGCACTGTTTCTGCATTAATACGGTGTCATTGCCATTTACATTGTGCTCCACAAAGTTGTAGGATTCTGAATGTGTTCTGGTGCAGTCACTGTGTGACATCATGGAACTTTATTTAACCCTCCTGTTGTATTCGGGTCAAATCTGACCGATTTACTACTTTCATCAATCATAACTTTTTTGTTTTACATTCGATTGCATTAAGGCTTTATGATATCCTTCACAGTAGACATTTGAACATATAAAATTGCTGATCACCACTTTCATTGAATTTTGGATGAACTTTGTAACACCCATGGTGTTCCCGGTGTACACACACACATGCACACATGCACACATGCACACACGCACACACACACACACACACACACACACACACACACACACACACACACACACACACACATATACACACACACACACACACACACACACACACACACACACACACACCACACACACACACACACACACACACACACACACACATATACACACACATATACACACACACACACACCACACACACACACACACACACACACACACACACACACACACACACACACACACACACACACACACAATACATGTTCAGTGTCTATTCTTTGTATATTTACTGCAGTTTTTCATGTATACCAGTAGTCTCAGGGCCGGCCCTGACCAATTTGCGGCCCTAGGCAAGATTTTAGATAATAAGATGTACTTTGTTGATCCAAAATCGGGAAATTGTTTTGTTATGAAATTTAAATAAAATGTTTTCTTTAATTTTTAACTTTTTTTTTTTTTTCTTTCCCCCAATTTTCGGCGCCCCCGATGGGTTCATGTGCCCTTAGCATTCGCCTATACTGCCTATGCCAAGGGCCGGCACTGAGTAGTCTGATACAATATTTACAGTTTGAAAGGGTGTTAAATGAAATGTGGTGATGATTAATGGTTTTTGTGTTAATGTAATAGCAGTTAAAACAGGACCGGTCAAATTTGACCGCGAACACCAAAGTAAGGGGGAGAAAACGAACTAAACAGGAGGGTTAACTAACTACTGGGCATGGGTGGTTCTAGAGGGGGCAACAGGGGCCATTGCCCCTGTAACACTGAGCTTAGACCCCCGTGTGGCCCCGTGGAAAAGGAGTCTATAGCCGCGTTCACACCAAGTACTTTGCCGTACTTAGTGCCGGCACTCAGTGCCCCGGCACTTATTACCCCAGGGCACTTAGTACAGATCGCATTCACACCGGAATAAATTCCCTGAGGGAAGATTATGCAAATGAGCCGCTGACGTCACTTCGTCTTCTTCTGCTTTGGGTTTACTGGCAGGCAGCAAACAACTTCACGGTGTATACTGCCACCCGAAGGCCCCGGCCGGAAGTCCCCGGAGTTGGGGACTGGCTTCAGTAGAAGCTGCTGGGACTCCCAGCAGCTTCTACTGAAGCCTTCCGAGTAAATCGCCAGAACGCCGACACCTCCTCATCTCCACCGCTCCCATGTTTTCTTTTGTGTTGCCATAAATTAGTCTCTCTGCGTTTGTGCGCTGGGCTAATGCTAATAATGCTAATGCAAAAAATGTTGTCCTGCATTAAATGTGCCCCTCTCTTAAAATAACTCTCCCCAGTCAAATTGATTTAGAACCACCACTGATACTGGGGCTCCTCCCATATTTGTGTAATATATACCGTCTTCTATGAAACACAGTAAACACAACATTTAGATAATGAAGGTTAAAATTCACATTTTGACTTACAGTACGCACCTCTTTTGATCAGGGCCTCAACATATCACTGTAATAAAGTGTTAAATTATAGCTAAATTGTAACGGTAATGTATCATCCTAAGTACAGTGAAATACTGCAGACAGAAATCTGTGATGTTCAAGGGAATAAAGGAATCAAGGAAGAGACCCAAACGCCGACAGGATCAGTAATTAATGGAGAAGATATACAGGTTTAGGAAATCACAAGGCAGGCAAAGGTCAAAACCAGGAGGCAGTGCTGTTATATGAATATTCTCAAACACATTTCCCAATGAATAACCAAAAAACTGAAATAACCAAGTGTGCACCTGCATAGGAGCACCAGGCTGACTAAAGAGGACAGTCAACATCAGTGGGGGAAATACAATTGATTTGCAAAGATAACAAAAAACTGAAGCAAATGCTAACAAAGTCCATGATATGCATCCATGCATCATCAGCCTCTTTGACTTGTTTTAGTTTTAGAATCTTTCTGCTTAAAATACTCCCTCATTATGCTGAGTTCATTACTGTAACTTATGGTGCTTTTCCACTGCAGGACCTAGCACAGCTTAGTACGGTATGGTTAGGCCTTGGTAGGCCTGGCTCACTTTATGCTGCGTTTCCATTACAGTTTAGGAACTGGGGTAGTAACTATAGTAACGCAGTGTAGGCGGGGCGATGGGCTGTTCGGCGGGCGGAGCGACGCTGCGTAAAACTGCCGTGACGTCATGTTCAATGCGAACCACAAAACCACAACATCAGCCGTTAGCTGTTAGCACTCAGAGCACACAGCTCCTCATATCTGTTCAGAAACTAGACAAAAGTTAAACAAGTACAAACACACAGACTGTCTGTGCCATGGCGAATACAGTCGCTGCTTTATTTATGTCTGTAGGCCGTTGTTGTGAGTGTGGACGGAGCATATACAACGTTAGCTTAGCCTGATCGATCCGATCTCCATTCAGAAAACACGCATTTTAAAAGGTTTTTCGCCTACCGTCTTATCTGCAGACCGGTATCAGTATGTTGTTACTTCGGCATCATTTTGAAACGTGTATTACATTACATTACATTGCATTTAGCTGACGCTTTTATCCAAAGCGACTTACAAAAAGTGCATTCGACCAGGAAGATACAAACTTGAAGAAAACAGAATCATATAAGTACATCAGGTTTCATAGAGCCAAAACATTTCAAGTGCTTCTCAACTGGCTTTAGATAAGCCAGTCCTTTATTAGTATATAAGTGCTTTGTTAGTAATTCTTTGTTAGTAGTTCTATCGCTCGAAGTGGAGTCGAAAGAGATGTGTTTTCAGTCTGCGCTGGAAGATGTGTAAGCTTTCTGCTGTCCTGATGTCAATGGGGAGCTCATTCCACCATTTTGGAGCCAGGATAGCAAACTGACGTGTGTTTGCTGATGGGAACTTGGGGCCCCCTCGCAGTGCGGGTGCAGCGAGCCGTTTGGCCGATGCAGAGCGGAGTGCAGTTTACTTTAAAATGTTAAAACAAATCTAAAATCTCCAGCTAAAATCTCGCCTAGGGCAGCAAATTGGTCAGAACCAGCCCTGGTTGTGGTATTACTTTATTCCTGACTCAATTTTCTAGTAAATGTTTCAGAAGTCCCAAGTTTAAGGTGCATCAGTTATGTGATGTAGTCTTGAATTCCCCAGAATACACAGAACAATTCATCTTATTGTTATATATTCAAGAACCAGACAGCTTTACAAAAGACATCCATCTGAAAGATCCTAACAACTGTAGCTCAACTCTGCTGTAGATCTCCATTTCCCTCCACCAATGTGTAATAGTAGGATATCATTATGAGGCTTTTGCACAAGGTATTTTTAGACACAACATTCAAATGCTACAGGCACTTAACACGCACACAGGGAGATGACAGAGTTCAAAAAGAGAACTCACAATCCAGCTGCCTCAAGTGCCTACTTAAGACCTCTGTGAAGCCTCTGTAATTATACATGTACAGTAGGAGAGGCCTCAATCATCTGGTCAGTAGACTGCAGGGAGCCTTCAGATGCATCACACACACACACACACACACACACACACACACACACACACACACACACACACACACACACACACACACACACACACACACACACACACACACACACACACACACACACACACACACACACACACACAATCTCGATTCAATGTACAGTATGTTTGTATGTCTCACATGTCCAGAGTGCCTGGCAGCCATCACACATCATGCTGTGTGAGAGGGACGATATGTTGATATTGGTCTTATGGCAATAGCAGCTGTTAGTATTTTCATTCATAAAAACTTTACATGAGTTCCTTATGCCAAGTAAAATTGACCCTGGATTATTGCATTAGGAATATTTATTTTTGTACAAGTGAGCCTTCTAGTAGACCACTGCGGGGTACAGCACTGTTGCACGTATAAATCATGTTCATTTAAATATTGTGAACCCATCAGATAACTCAGTGTATTTTGCACTCTTTGCTATCTCTTTACATTCCAATATATACTATATAAACAGAGTATTTTGTCATATTTTTACTGTGCTGTATTTTAACTAATTTAAAATCTATTTATGTTTTAATGGTTTTTACATATTTTTTTCTAATAATAGTTCGGTTTTTGGACCCTTTCTAACAATTGACTAAGTATATGCATGCACCATACACACCAAACAGAAATTCCTTATATGTGTAAAACTACTTGGCAATACACCTGCTTCTGATTCTGATATTGTAGCTGATTCATATATGTTAAAGTAGAGGATGTAATGGGACTACACCACAGGTTAGAAATCATTTCAGTAATAATTCTGCATCCCCTGAATCTCTGAACTCCTTAACAAGAGGCAAAAAAGAACAAATCCCATTAAAGAGAGCCCCTCTGCGGGGGCCTCTAAACAGACAGAGCAGCTTCGGCTGAGGGACGCAGCCCCCAGACTCTAAAGCACTTAACTGTAACCAAACAATTAGTGCCATTTAATACATGTCCAACAGAAAGCAAGCCTAATGGGTTCTCTCAAATGTTCAAACCATGACAGAAACAACAAGAGGTATGAGAGGACAGAGGCAGTCAACAGTCAGTGGCTGTTCTGGACCAATTTGTGTGTAACAGTCTTTGCTGCTACACTGTCACAAATGGTATTAGCATACAGTAGTAGCGCTTCTTTTGGAGGCGGGCCACAGGGGCTTCCAAGCTCCCCTGCCCCCTGTTCCCCCCCCCCCCTAGAATCGCCCCTGCCAACAGGAAAAGCCACTTATGATTGGATACGGTGCTCAAACAGGGTTTCTGCCAGCTTGAAAATATTCTTTGATTATTTTCTTTTGTAGTTGCAATAAAACTTCCCGACTTCATGTCTGGTGCACTCCGAGGACTGAATCCAGGAACCAGTTCTCTGAAGGATATGACTTTTGGATCTCTCAGTATTTTATACTCTCAGTGCTCAGGCTGATGTGGCCTGAGGGAGACGTCCACACTTTATGAGATCTAATAGTGAATATTTTAAAGCCAGAATAAAACAGATGTAGTGTGTTCTTGTTGTCGGGGTGGGTTAAGACCCTCTAATGTCGCGTTTCCACTACACGGCCTCGCTCGGCCCCGCTCGGTATGGCTGGGCCTCGTTAGGACTGGCTCACTTTATGGCGCATTTCCATTACAGTTTAGGAACTGGGGCAGTATCTATAGTAACGCAGTGTAGGCGGAGCCGTGACGTGATCTTCAGAGGACCCCAGAAAAACAACACAGCCGTTAGCTGTTAGCACTCAGAGCTCACAGCTCCTCATATATGTTCAGAAACTAGACAACAGTTAAACAAGTACAAACCACAGACTGCCTGTGTCATGGTGAATACAGTCGCTGCTTTATTTATGTCTGTATAGGCCGTTGTTGTGAGTGTGGATGGTCGGGGCATATACTGCGTTAGCTTAGCCAATCTCCATTTAGAAAACAAGCATTTTAAAAGGTTTTTCGCCTGCCGTCTGTCTGCAGACTTGACAAAGCATTAATTCATGGTTTTTACTAACCGGTATCAGTATGTTGTTACTTCGGCATCATTTTGAAACGTGTATTACAATTAAATCACGGTCAAATATGTCCATCTTGTTGTAGTTGTAGCCCCCTTGCCAGCGATTCTCTCTCTAGTTTAGCATACTCAGCCCGACTCAGCCTCGTTGTCTCTGGCCCTAGACCCACAATTTTATGAGGCCAGAAAAACTGTGAATTAGGACCCGCCGGCCGGTACTAGGCCAAGTGGAAACGCAACCAAAGACGGGCCGCTGACGTCACAGCCCTCTTAAACCGGGCTGCGGGCTGTAGTGGAAACGCGCCATTATACACAATTTTAGAGCATCATGGGACACTTAAACTAGAGACCGGATCCCAGATTAATGAGCAACTACACCTATGAAGTGACAAACAGTTTTATGTCCTTTACCACAGCCAAAAAAAGGAGTTGTGGGAAGGCACAAATATCACTGTCAACTTTAGTCTTAGTTTGGGTCAAGCTCCAAAACCACCGGAGGCTACATTTCTTATCATTAGACCCTCTGCCCTGTATGCAGCCAGCCTGCTGAAGTGAGGCCTCCTGTTATTGAGGTTTACTCAACTCTGATGACATGACTACTTGTCAATATTAGAGTTCTCAATATAGAGTATACAATATAAAAATAAACAAACAAACATGCTTCTTAGATTTTGTAAGTAAAAGTAACTGTTGCCAAGATCATGTTTTCTTTCTACTTTAGGAAGAACCACATCCAAATCTGTAAAGAGAGGTTGAACATAAAGTATAGACTGCCAGAACAACAGTCTAAAGATGTTTGAGCACCAACTGCAAAGAAGAAGACATTTTATCAATCCCCAAGAGGAAATTCAGTTTTTCTTTCTGTTATTATATATACACAAATACACACATGCACAGTACCTACTGTCTCCGCTTTATTAAACAATATATACAATTGTACCAATATAATTTTTTATGTAAATCCTATCAAACTATCAAAAAACCTCTGTTTTTATGTGGGATATGTCACTTTGCATTTCATGGGATCCATTAGTCTGCGTGTCTTACTAGCCAGATGGTCTTATAATGACCTTTAAATCTTGGCCTGAGTTGAACAGTAGTCTCAGGTGTTGCCGTTTCGGTACAGAACGTCTCTGAACCTTGCCAGAAAAGTTGCTATGTTGAACTTTTGATCCATGCAGTTTGTTTCATACAGTTTTGCAATAGTTCATCTGTGCAGTTGGCAGAGCTTATATTACAAACAAAGTTATATTTCCTGAAGGCTTTGTGTTATTGAACCACGTTGGTGGACATGTGTAGATTTGATGACCAAGTGACCGTGAACATTTGGCGCCATATGGAAAAAAACTTTACTAACGCATCATCTATTCAAGGATCATTGATTGTGATTCTGAGACTACTAGGAAATGCAGTTATAGCTGAGTCCAGTGTGTTAAATACGGGGGGGGGTCCGGGGGAGGCTGAGTCCCTAATGTAACACACCGACAACAAGACAAAAACACATAACAGCAGCAGAAGACTTTGTTGTGGATTACCTCAGTGCATTTTTTGAATCTGCAAAAGAGGAAATCTTACCAGGAAAAAACCAATTGTGAACTAATATGGCCAGCACTATACTATACAAATATAGACATCATTATCTTTGGCATTTGAGCACCACGCATCATTGTCTGACCTCAGACCTGCAACAGCTCCATCCAGAATGCCACCATTGAGTTTCAATTAGCCTTATGTGTCTGCGACCACACATTGTGCAGGAGAATGCTGGGTAAAGAAATAGCCTTATAAGTCCTAGCCTGGTTAGCTTAGCTCCCCTCTCTGTACTCCTCCCTCTTCTCCAGTGTGCTCACTCGGTCCTCGTTGTGTTTGGTCTGATTGGTTCTGGCTCACTGGCTGCATGTTGAAGATGCCCTGGGCGGTGATGGTCTCAAAGTGCTGCACCTAATCCCATCACCAGGCCCCCCTCTCCAATGAGGCTGTGTGTATCTCTGCCATATATGTTCCTTAAGGGAAGAATCTGTCTGTGAATGTATGTCAGATTGTTGTCCTTTGCATATCTCAAGAGCTGTTCCACTTTATTCCTGGCAGTTTTGCTGAGGACCCAAAGGAGTGCAGTGTTGAGGGTGAGGTTGATCAGATTAGCATTTCTCAAGCAGCACTTCTGAGGATTTAGCAAGTTTCCCGCTCCTAATGGATAGCTTTCCGAATGTCCACCCATCCAACGTGCACTGCACTAGTATTATAACTGCATCCCTGGAGTTTACTAGTTAGCATCTTGGACAGAACTGACACATATTTAATATCACATCAATACCATTTAAAAAAAAGAGTACTGCTCATCATCTTTCTTGTTGAGTGGTAAGAAAAGGATTTGATATGCTTAATCCAGATGATGTGTGACTGCATTTTGTTTAGCTCATCACTTACTCCCTGTGGTATACAAATATCTATAGTACTTTTCTTTTTTGTATGTCACACAGCGTTCTAATTATATATGAAAAACTCCTTTCAGCACATTCCATTAGCACACTACATGAGGCACATATCATAGCACATAGAGGTGGGATGGAGTATTTTCTCTTTTCAATTATATGAAACTATAAGAAGGAATATGTCTAAAGAAATCCACTGAAATATATTAGTAGTAATCTGTATGAACAAAGTTTCAAAAGTTTCAAATTTAAAGTAACATTAAAACATTTGACTAGAAACAAAGTCATACTGAAAAACAAATGATATCAGCGCACACATCACATTATTTTTATGCTTGTAACAGGATAAAATAATATGTCAACTTGATCTCTACATTAAGGAGAATCTGGCGCTGTCTGAATGCCTGCTGGGAATAATAGAGAGGCAGACAGTGGAGCAGTCACACAGAATACAGAGTGTACAAGAGATGATGAATCTAAACTAACACAGTTTCTCTGAGATGATACCAGTGTGTGTGCTGAGATAAAGAATCTTTGAATGTAATAGTTTTCCTGACAGAAGTGAAGAACCGTCCAAATAGTCAGAACCACTTACTACATAAAGTAAAGATAAGATAAGATAAGATAAGATGGTACTTTATTGATCCCAATTAGGGAAATGTTTGTGTTAGAGCAGCATAAGAAGACTAGGCAATGTACAATACAATACAAATTCAAAGACTAGAAATAATCAAGAAAGTACAAAATATACATGTTGAATTTAACAAGGTATTATATATACACATATATATATACATAAATATATGACAGAAGGAATATTAATATTAAATATTGAACAGATTATATAAATGTAAAATGTACAATGTGGTTTTGTTCCAAGAGAAACTATGGAGCAGAGAGTTCTCTTCCAGCCAGAGGTGATTTATTGTACAGAGTTATTGCAGTGGGCAGGAATGTTTTCCAGTATCTGTCCTTGTGACAGGGGAGCTGCAGCAGTCTGTTGGAGAAGGAGCTGCAGCAGTCTGTTGGAGAAGGAGCTGCAGCAGTCTGTTGGAGAAGGAGCTCCGCTGTCTGTCCAGCTGCAGGTGGAGAGGATGGGTGGGGTTATCCATGATGGACAACAGCCTGTTCAGTGTCCTCCTCTCCACCACAGCTTCAAAGGGGTCCAGCTTGATGCCGATGACTGACCCAGCTTTCCTGATCAGTTTATTGATCCTGCTGGTGTTAACGGCTCTGATGCTGCCCCCCCAGCAGACCGCAGCAAAGAAGAGTGCACTAGCCACCACAGACTGATAGAAGATCTCCAGCATCTTGCTGCACACGTTGAAGGATCTCAGCTTCCTCAGAAAATAGAGTCGGCTCATCCCCTTCTTGTACACAGCGTCAGTGTTGATCCTCCAGTTCAGCCCATTGTCTAAGTGCACTCCCAAGTCCTCCACAACTGCCACATCCTCTCCCAGAATGCACAGGGGCAGAGGAGAGGAAAACAAGTAGAATCAGTATGACCAGAAACAAATTAAAACATAATGCATGATGACTGTTATCTGATTATAGTGTTTCATGCTGGGATTATTTTGCTGCTTTCACAGACTCAGATGACTTTATTGTCCATTACATTTACGTATATGGAAATGTGTCTTTGGCACTATCAAATAAAACAGCCCTCATCATACACAGCTCAACATACAGTTAACACACAGTACACACACATGTTTTGCATCTTAACGTCTAAAAGTGGCAGTCATAACAGAAGTGCTAAGTGAATTGTTCTCCTACTGGCGTGTAGTCCATTAAAATACCACGACAGAGCAAGACACTCAGTAGTAGTATTATTATATATATACCATTTTGCAGCCTTTCTAGAAATGTGAAGGTGATGAAGCCTCAGAGAAACATCAGCACCTCTGCAGTTCCTCACACCTTACAGAGCTTCTTTTAGCTGCTATGAACTCATTGTTATGGTTTTGTAGGACACACATTTCCATTTTTGGTTCAGTCTCATCAGTCTGGATTCCAGCAGCAGGATCCACTGCCAGCTGCCCATCCCAACATGACAATAGTATTTTATAGTTTATCTCAGCTAACCTCAGTGACTCTCTGCGTACTTCAGGAGGAACTGATACAAAGATGGATGAAATGGTTGCTCTCGGTTAAACAAAGAAAATGACTTTGAACTGCAACATGATTTTCTGCAGCAGCACTAAGAACTTGAGAGAAGATCAGGGACAGCTGTGGCACTGGCTAATGTCTGGAAGAGAAATGCATGTGCGTGTATTGCACTCCTTTGTACTTTAAAATTCGATAGAAAGATAAGATAGAACTTTATTGATCCCAATTTGGGACATTTTTGAAAGGTGCACATCTGCTTTTATAATGCCCTTTTAATCGATGATATCTTTGATTAATGTCGTTTTCAGCATGAAAAATGTATTAGATATTTCCTCTGTACCTCCACATTTAAATGTGTTTAACAGTTTCCATGGCAGAGGATAAAAGATGAGTGGAAGCAAGAGAAATACATAAATGTATTTCCACAGATCAACTCTCATCCTCCTCATGTATTGCTCCAAAACATTGAATTATTGTGAGTCATGTTTTCCTCCTGTTCTCAGCAGATGTCATTGCTTGTTACAGCCGGGCTCTGTAGCCTGGAGGCAGGGGGGGTTACAACATATTTTTATTTGTAATGGTTTGCAAAAACAGACATGCAGCTCCTCCAAGCTGTGGGGTCAGGCATGGAATCCACTCACAGCTCTTCCTGTCTCTGCTTTACCCAGACCACTAATGACACTGATGTTAGACAGAGAGTGAAACACCTGGAGGGAAGAGAGCAGCCTCGCTCACATTTATGATGAGTGACACCGGAGCAGCCTCCTCTTCCTTTCTTCTGCAGACTCTCCTCCAACAGAGCTCCTGTACGACCTCAGGTAACACTGCTAGCACCAATTAGAACGTTTGCGAGCTATGTGTAGCATGGCATCAGAAGTGATGTTTGACTCCTGGAGCCCCGCTCTCTGTGACAGCGGTGAGCTTTGAGAGCGAGGAAAAGCTTTTTATCTGAGGAGAACCTTTGAATGTCCTCAAAGATAGCTTCAGGCACACACAGAGTGCAGTAAATGCACCAAACATATCTGAGGTGGTCAACACAGATATTTTGAGTTTTGAAAGATGTCACAGTGCAGAGACCTGGGAAAACAGCTAACTCTTGGTTATATGGTTGAAAGGAAGCACAATTGTTAGAACCAGTGAACGATTTGTTTGAAAGTGTGAAAAGGTTGTCTCATGGTTGAGTTTTCATTGTACACTATCTGAATACTTTTGACTCATTTGTCCCCCTGCCTGTTGGAGGGTTAACCACATAGAGCCTGTCGCGGCTGGAGAAACACTTTCACGCACACACTCATTTATTCCAAAAATACACTCAATCACACAATCCCAGTACCAGTTTGTGCGATTGCGAGTGCGATGGAAGTGTGATTGCGGTCAACAGAACAGAACATTTCCCAACCCACTTACTCTCTGCCCATGTAAAAAACCAAATGAGCAGGTGAGAGCAGTCAGGTGAAACCACAACCAGCTCCAAGCTCCAGGGAACACACCCACCACTAACAGCAAGTGAATAACACCCCATAATAAATCAACACACAGAGGCCTCACCCATGGCTCCCACAGAGTCTATCAGCCTGACTGTGTAGCTGTGCTGACCCATTTTTTACATTTTGAATATTGACCTATGATTAAAATGGTAAAATCATTGTGAATTTATGTGGAAATCAAGAGCTTTGTGTCAGCTGAATAATAGATAAAAATATATCAATTCTTCCAAAGAAAGCAGCCCTACACACCAGATAAGAGTCAATGTCTTTGTAAGACCATCTATACAACTGTTTAAAAAAAAAAAGCACAATCACGAGTGGTTCTTGAGCATACAGTTAAAGAAGCAGGGTTGCCAGGGTAACTGTGAATATGTCATCTGTAACAATTACTGCTCACCTGTAAATACTGAATCGGCAAGCTGATCTAAGTGAAAGTAATGCAACCTGATTGCTTTCTGTAACTTTTGGATAACGTCAAATTAAAAGCAATGCAAATAAATAAAAGAGAAAATAAATATCAATAAGATGTTTTATACTTAAGTGTACTATGTAAGATACCAGAACAATCAGACCTAACAAAAGTAAAAAACAAGATATTTGCTTAAAAATGTGTCCTCTGCTCAGAACCTGCCTTTCATTAAGCAGATTCATGTTGTAGACTAACAGTTGAACAGGCTTTAATGCATCCAGATGAAATAGTTGGCTAAGCATACAGAATACTTAACAAGTGCTGTTTTAGTTGAATGCTTATATTTTATAATTAAAAGCACACATAATATTTTTGTTTAACAAAGCAGGTGTCCATACACCTAATTGAACACGAATAAAATAATTGTTCCTGTGAGATAAGCCATGAACAGGCAAGGCAGAAAAACAAAATGTTTGTCTGGTTTTGGTTAGCAGGATAGCATTATGTTTTCTGCTGTGATTTCATCAGAGATTCTAATCATCCAGAGAATTCAAAGTATTTTCTGCTTACCTGGTAGAGGGATCTCATGATGGAACCACTGAAATGGATTCTGCCTGGTGCTGTTGTTCAGGGCTCTGCAAATGTGGCGTAACCAACTCCGGCTGTTATCGGGTTCAAATAACTCTGTTTATCCCCGTCCTGCTGTTATTGTTCTTGGAAAGCAGATTGAGTTGAACAAAAGTGATTTTATTATAAATTAAAGGCAAAATGAGAGGAAACCTTGGTCAGCATTCATATGATAGGCTGAGTGCTGATCATGTGTGGTTACATGAGGTAGGTGTGTTGTGAAGCCTCCCATAATGCACTGTTTCTGCATTAATACGGTGTCATTGCCATTTACATTGTGCTCCACAAAGTTGTAGGATTCTGAATGTGTTCTGGTGCAGTCACTGTGTGACATCATGGAACTTTATTTAACCCTCCTGTTGTATTCGGGTCAAATCTGACCGATTTACTACTTTCATCAATCATAACTTTTTTGTTTTACATTCGATTGCATTAAGGCTTTATGATATCCTTCACAGTAGACATTTGAACATATAAAATTGCTGATCACCACTTTCATTGAATTTTGGATGAACTTTGTAACACCCATGGTGTTCCCGGTGTACACACACACATGCACACATGCACACATGCACACACGCACACACACACACACACACACACACACACACACACACACACACACACACACACACACACACATATACACACACACACACACACACACACACACACACACACACACACACACACACACACACACACACACACACACACACATATACACACACATATACACACACACACACACACACACACACACACACACACACACACACACACACACACACACACACACACACACACACACACAATACATGTTCAGTGTCTATTCTTTGTATATTTACTGCAGTTTTTCATGTATACCAGTAGTCTCAGGGCCGGCCCTGACCAATTTGCGGCCCTAGGCAAGATTTTAGATAATAAGATGTACTTTGTTGATCCAAAATCGGGAAATTGTTTTGTTATGAAATTTAAATAAAATGTTTTCTTTAATTTTTAACTTTTTTTTTTTTTTCTTTCCCCCAATTTTCGGCGCCCCCGATGGGTTCATGTGCCCTTAGCATTCGCCTATACTGCCTATGCCAAGGGCCGGCACTGAGTAGTCTGATACAATATTTACAGTTTGAAAGGGTGTTAAATGAAATGTGGTGATGATTAATGGTTTTTGTGTTAATGTAATAGCAGTTAAAACAGGACCGGTCAAATTTGACCGCGAACACCAAAGTAAGGGGGAGAAAACGAACTAAACAGGAGGGTTAACTAACTACTGGGCATGGGTGGTTCTAGAGGGGGCAACAGGGGCCATTGCCCCTGTAACACTGAGCTTAGACCCCCGTGTGGCCCCGTGGAAAAGGAGTCTATAGCCGCGTTCACACCAAGTACTTTGCCGTACTTAGTGCCGGCACTCAGTGCCCCGGCACTTATTACCCCAGGGCACTTAGTACAGATCGCATTCACACCGGAATAAATTCCCTGAGGGAAGATTATGCAAATGAGCCGCTGACGTCACTTCGTCTTCTTCTGCTTTGGGTTTACTGGCAGGCAGCAAACAACTTCACGGTGTATACTGCCACCCGAAGGCCCCGGCCGGAAGTCCCCGGAGTTGGGGACTGGCTTCAGTAGAAGCTGCTGGGACTCCCAGCAGCTTCTACTGAAGCCTTCCGAGTAAATCGCCAGAACGCCGACACCTCCTCATCTCCACCGCTCCCATGTTTTCTTTTGTGTTGCCATAAATTAGTCTCTCTGCGTTTGTGCGCTGGGCTAATGCTAATAATGCTAATGCAAAAAATGTTGTCCTGCATTAAATGTGCCCCTCTCTTAAAATAACTCTCCCCAGTCAAATTGATTTAGAACCACCACTGATACTGGGGCTCCTCCCATATTTGTGTAATATATACCGTCTTCTATGAAACACAGTAAACACAACATTTAGATAATGAAGGTTAAAATTCACATTTTGACTTACAGTACGCACCTCTTTTGATCAGGGCCTCAACATATCACTGTAATAAAGTGTTAAATTATAGCTAAATTGTAACGGTAATGTATCATCCTAAGTACAGTGAAATACTGCAGACAGAAATCTGTGATGTTCAAGGGAATAAAGGAATCAAGGAAGAGACCCAAACGCCGACAGGATCAGTAATTAATGGAGAAGATATACAGGTTTAGGAAATCACAAGGCAGGCAAAGGTCAAAACCAGGAGGCAGTGCTGTTATATGAATATTCTCAAACACATTTCCCAATGAATAACCAAAAAACTGAAATAACCAAGTGTGCACCTGCATAGGAGCACCAGGCTGACTAAAGAGGACAGTCAACATCAGTGGGGGAAATACAATTGATTTGCAAAGATAACAAAAAACTGAAGCAAATGCTAACAAAGTCCATGATATGCATCCATGCATCATCAGCCTCTTTGACTTGTTTTAGTTTTAGAATCTTTCTGCTTAAAATACTCCCTCATTATGCTGAGTTCATTACTGTAACTTATGGTGCTTTTCCACTGCAGGACCTAGCACAGCTTAGTACGGTATGGTTAGGCCTTGGTAGGCCTGGCTCACTTTATGCTGCGTTTCCATTACAGTTTAGGAACTGGGGTAGTAACTATAGTAACGCAGTGTAGGCGGGGCGATGGGCTGTTCGGCGGGCGGAGCGACGCTGCGTAAAACTGCCGTGACGTCATGTTCAATGCGAACCACAAAACCACAACATCAGCCGTTAGCTGTTAGCACTCAGAGCACACAGCTCCTCATATCTGTTCAGAAACTAGACAAAAGTTAAACAAGTACAAACACACAGACTGTCTGTGCCATGGCGAATACAGTCGCTGCTTTATTTATGTCTGTAGGCCGTTGTTGTGAGTGTGGACGGAGCATATACAACGTTAGCTTAGCCTGATCGATCCGATCTCCATTCAGAAAACACGCATTTTAAAAGGTTTTTCGCCTACCGTCTTATCTGCAGACCGGTATCAGTATGTTGTTACTTCGGCATCATTTTGAAACGTGTATTACATTACATTACATTGCATTTAGCTGACGCTTTTATCCAAAGCGACTTACAAAAAGTGCATTCGACCAGGAAGATACAAACTTGAAGAAAACAGAATCATATAAGTACATCAGGTTTCATAGAGCCAAAACATTTCAAGTGCTTCTCAACTGGCTTTAGATAAGCCAGTCCTTTATTAGTATATAAGTGCTTTGTTAGTAATTCTTTGTTAGTAGTTCTATCGCTCGAAGTGGAGTCGAAAGAGATGTGTTTTCAGTCTGCGCTGGAAGATGTGTAAGCTTTCTGCTGTCCTGATGTCAATGGGGAGCTCATTCCACCATTTTGGAGCCAGGATAGCAAACTGACGTGTGTTTGCTGATGGGAACTTGGGGCCCCCTCGCAGTGCGGGTGCAGCGAGCCGTTTGGCCGATGCAGAGCGGAGTGCACGTGCTGGGGTGTATGGTTTAACCATGTCCTGGATGTAGGAAGGGCCAGATCCATTCACAGCATGGTACGCAAGTACCATTGTCTTGAAGTGGATTCTAGCAGTTACTGGAAGCAAGTGAAGGGAGCGGAGGAGCGGCGTGGTGTGGGAACATTTAGGAAGGTTGAAGACCAGACGAGCCGCTGCATTCTGGATGAGCTGCAGAGGTCGGATGGCACATGCAGGTGGACCAGCCAGGAGGGAGTTGCAGTAGTCTAGGCGTGAGATGACGAGAGCCTGGGCCAGAAGCTTCGTCGCTTTCTGGGTCAGGAGGGGACGTATCCTCCTGATGTTGTAAAGAGTGTATCTGCAGCAGCGGGTTGTAGCAGCGATGTTTGCGGTGAAGGACAGGTTGTTATCTAGGGTCACACCCAGATCCCTTGCAGTCTGAGTCGGGGAAACAATAGAGGGGCCGATGTTGATTGTTAGGTCAAGAGTGGGACAATCTTTTCCTGGAAGGAAAAGCAGTTCAGTCTTGTCAAGGTTGAGCTTGAGGTGGTGAGCAGACATCCACTGAGAGAAGTCAGCTAGACAAGCAGAGATGCGTGCGACGACCTGGGTCTCTGAGCGGGGAAAGGACAGAATTAATTGGGTGTCGTCAGCGTAGCAGTGGTATGAAAAACCATACGGGCTAATGACAGATCCGAGCGAGTTTGTGTACAAGGAGAAGAGGAGGGGACCAAGCCCTGAGGGACCCCTGTAGTTAATTGACAAGGGTCGGACTCGGACCCTCTCCAAGTTACCCTGTAGGTGCGGTCTTTGAGGTATGAGGTGAGGAGGGAAAGTGCAGAGCCTGAAACACCAAATTCTTGGAGAGTGTGAAGGAGGATCTGATGATTCACCGTGTCGAATGCAGCAGACAGGTCCAACAGGATGATGACAGAGGAGAGGGAGGCTGCTTTAGCAGTGTGCAGTTCCTCAGAGACAGCGAGGAGGGCAGTTTCTGTTGAGTGACCTGCCTTGAAACCAGACTGGTTCGGATCCAGAAGGTTGTTCTGATGGAGATAACAGGAGAGTTGTTTAAAGACAGCGCGTTCAAGTGTTTTAGACAGGAACGGGAGGAGAGAGACAGGCCTGTAGTTTATAACATCAGACAGAGAGTGGGTTTCTTTAGGAGAGGGTTTACTCTTGCCTCCTTGAGACTGTTTGGAAAGTGACCAGAAGTTAGAGAAGTGTTGATGAAACGGGTGAGAAACGGTAGAATATCAGGAGCGATAGTCTGAAGGAGGTTTGAGGGGATAGGGTCCAGAGGACTTATTACAATTAAATCAAGGTCAAATATGTTCATTTTGTTGTAGTTGTAGCCCCCTTGCCAGCGATTCTCTCCGACCATTCAGCAGTCGAGAGTGTTTACGTCACTAGTTTAGCATATTCAGCCCGGTTGTTGGCCCGGTAAGAACCTCGATTTTGGAGGGCCAGAAAAAAGGTGAAAAGTAGCCCTGAGCCGGAACTACCCCTAGTGGAAAAGCAGGATGGAGGCGTGCAACATTGTTAAAACTGCAGAAGTGTAAAAGTGATGTGGAAAGGAAACACGGAATATCCCTGAGCCTCTAGCTTCTTTGGATATACAGTAAGTAAATACAGAGAATCCATATGTGTGCAGAGCCAGCTGTGCCTTTCAATCCTCCGCCATCTTCTCTGTTTGCTTCCTTTTTATCTGTCTTTCACATAATGTCTTATTTCTGTTCCACACACATCGCAGAGTCGGAGGTGACCCCACTCATCTGTTCTCAGTCTCCCTCAGCCAGGAAGGGCCATTTTCTCCAGGAATGTTTGAGTGAGACTCTCCTCCCACAGTGAGCTAGGGTTCAGTGTGGTTACACTGTGTTGTTGCCAAATAGAGTCTGTGGTGCACAGAGAGAACAGGGTGATGTGAGGACAATCAGGGTCACGATCCCAACTCACTGACCCCTCAGCCAGATCTGCTGTGTTAGAAATATTCATATATTTTACTTTATAATATGATTATGCTCATTTTCAGGTTCATATCAGTATGTAGTGCCTCTACTGTGACATGTCTCCATGCTTTAATGTTCAAAAAGCTCTTTATTTTTCTCATACTGCCTTTTCACCCTCTGTCTGAAACCAGAGCCCAGTCTGCTCTGATTGGTTAGCTGGCCGGCACTGTTGTGATTGGTCAACCGCTCTGAGATGATTAGGAAATGTATTAATAAGCATAATAGGGGCCATTTAATGTGAAAAGTCAAAATATTACTTAAAGGACCAACATGTATACTTGCCCTATTTATGGAGTTAAATATTGTATTGTTGTTAGACCATCAATAATCACGTCATCTTTTACTAGTATTTAGGAAGTAATGCACAATAAGCCTTCCACATATTGATTATGTCATCAGTTTAAAGATGACTTCTACAGTGTTAGTGATATAGTTTTGAATACTGTACATATAAGTGTCAGGTGAATGATTATAAGCCCAAATGGTGCAGTAAAATGTATGTGGATGTGTAATAGAAGTTTATTTTTGTTGTTGGTTGTTAAGTAGCCGAGTCCTTAAAAGCTTTCCACCTGTGGTAGTTCACATTTTGTATTTGATTCTTGATGCTTTATTTAGAAAGCAATTGGTCCGTCAGCTCCAGAATCCCACCACAAGACATCTGCTTCCCAGCCACATGAACTCCTTCCAGCTCTGTTTTCAGATAGTCCAGTTTCTTCAGATTCAGCCAACATTTATTTTCCAGACTATTTGATTCCATCCACAACAATGTTATAGTGTCTGGACTAGCCCTCCAGAGACTGAGATTAAACTTTGGCGAATAATGTCCATGTCATGTTTTCCATCACTGTTTTTTGACCAAAGGTTTACATGAGATTTTAGAATTGTCAAGTTCCTTTTCAGTCCTTTCTAGACTCCCCTTCAGGTCATAGACTTGCTTTGGCAGATCATCAATCCATTGTTTGAAGAATGAACTATGATCCTTACGGTTGTGAAGTTTCTCTCCTGTTGTTCAAGCAAAGTTCTGTACAAGTCTTTTTGCTGTTCCAAACACGCACTTGAGTCATGATGACATAATCCTCAGTTTTGTCTGAAACCATGCCCAAAAAATAAGTATTATAGAGCCAGAAATGTCCACAATATACTAAGATTGACCACAATTTTGCTGAGGAGCATTGCTGACTGTTCTTTGTTCAGGCAGCAACTGACATTTCGCGTGCTAGGCAAGATTCCTCAGATTATTATTAGACAGAATACCAACCACAAGTTCAGGGAAACACTGCCGTGGTTTCCCAATAATTGGTTTATTGGTATTAAAATACACCAGTTCAGATTACAAACCGATTACAAATCTCAAATCCACCTTGAAAACTCATTTTGATCCGACCTCAAAGTGTTGTTTTTGTCTGCAGACATACGGATCTGAGTTGTATAGGAAATCTGTTTGTTTAAACTCTGGATAATGTGCTGTGTGTTTACAGTGTGCTGCCGTCAGCTTTACGGTTTCTGTGTGTGGAAATGAAACACAAAGCCAGCACTGAGGTGTGTGTTTCCCTCAAGAATCCACTTGTTTGTTTTTTCCTTTATCTCGCTGATATCCTTAAAGCCAAGCTTGTTGGATCTCTATTCCAGATGATTTATTACTTTTTCAGCCAAGCGAAAGATTGTTTTACAGAAAGAGAATCCATTCCTCCTCTCAGTGGGACCTGATGGATGGTGGTGTTGCAGGGACTCAGTGCTTTCTGCAGGCTGCTGCCCCTCCGCTGGAGCTCTATTTCTTTATTTTCTGCCTTTTCCATCCGCAACCACAGTCTTCCACTGCATATTAGAACAGCCTCCATGCCAACAGCAAATGTAGCAGCTGCTTCAGTCAGACCTTCCACCACAGACCCTCTGATGCAGCAGATAACTCCTGGCAATTTGTATGCAAGTCAATATACCATATTTTTTTACCCACATACGACAACCATAAAATATATATATTGCACTCACCCAGACTGACTAGCAGTGCGAGGGCAAACAGTTTTAGCTCACTATACAACTATCTAATTTATTAATATTTAAAAACTAGATTTGGGGTCATGTTAGTTTTAGGTTATGGCTGTATTTTCGTAAATATGTACAATAAGTACATGCACACTAAAATCTTAATTTGTCTTTGATTTCTGAACATGTTTACCCAGACTTACTGTCCTACTAAGAAAAAATATATAATAAAATAACACCAACTACATTTGGTCTTTGTTAGTGCCTTTGCTTGGTATTTTTAAGTCCTCAAAATGTAAGAACTTGCCCTAAAACTGATTTTGTTTCTCGTTAACTCATGCCATATAAAACAAATTACCGTCAAACAAAGGATATGTAACACTTCCTGTGTGTCATAGATAATCTCTTTCCCTGTTTTAAACTTCTGTGGAAGGAGGAGGCACATTAGTTCATGGAAAAGAGTCAGCAGACTATTATTTCAATTGGCTGCTTTTATAAAACCTTTATCCAAAGGACAATTGTACCTGACCTGTTTACACACATTCACACTCTCATTTGGGGTGAAGTGTTTTGTCCTTGTCCTTTCACCGTGTGGACAGGAGGAGCTGAGGACCAAACTGCCAAACCTGTGATTAGTGCCCCTCCCCCTCCTGAGCCACAGCTGCCCTTTCACGACCCTGAGTAGGAAACATTTAGCATTTAGAACTTCTCGAAGCTCAAACCACATTTCCATAAATGCTTTGCTGTCTGTCTCACAGAGAATGTTGCTGTTTGCCCTGTGTTTGGAGAACCAAGGCCTGCCATTGTTTCAGCAGCTTCTGTCACTTTACACAACAACATCCCTTTCATTTATTCATTTATTTACAAGTTTGAAGCTTGAGAATAGAGGACCAGACACTATACAGAAAGTATTACCATATATATTACTAACACATCTACACACATAGCACTAACCCAATACCCTAAAAACGATGAAAAACTATTCTCAGCCTGACTACTAAATGGTCCAACACATTTATTAAATCAGTCTAAACATTGGTTTAAAATAGGTAAGATATAATAGACACCAGGGGCGGACTGGGAGGGGGGGGTACTAGTGACTTATCCGACCGGCCCACATCGTCCGACCGGCCCACTTCAGTACCGGCCCATCGGGATTCGTCCCGAACGTCCCGATGGCCAGTCCGCCCCTGATAGACACAGACTCATTGCAACACAAAGTGATGGTGTATAGTCCACAGACATTTAGTGTTATCAAGCTTTGACACATTCTGAATAAATGAAAGATTTTCCAAGTTGCTATTTGTGCCATAAAGCAGTGCATGTATACTGAGCTCACAGTTAAATCATGCATCACCAAATAGAAGCAAAACCTACTGATCCTTCATAAGATATTATATTAATTCAACACACAGGAGAATATTTTGCCTTTGATTTTCATTCAGGTCAGAAGTGAATGTAATGTCATTCTATAACACTGGGTTGCACAACAACATGTGGATGTAAGGGAGTGCCTTTGTGTTAGCATCAGGAGAAATGTAAACTGAAAAAGGTGAATTTTATATTTGGCCATGCTTTTCAACAAATTCCACATCAGGTCGTTCTGCTGCTCAGAGAAGATAAAGGTTCAGGATGCTGTGAGGAGGCCAGGTCTCAGCAAGGTGGGCCCACAGGCTCCTGTCCCCCAGACCTCAGCAGGGAGCAGGCTAAAACCTGGAACATCTCCAGGTCCTGGCTCTCATCCTGCCTCTCCTCCAGTGTTTCCCGGGTCACACTGCCCTGGATCAGCCGGTCTGGATCAGTTGTCAGTAGATGCTGTGGGAGGGAATAATAATGGCAGGAACAGTGTTGGGAGAGTTACTTTAATTGTGGGGGAAACTTCTGTGTAGCGACTCAGGAAGGAGACACGGTGAGAGTTGGAGCTTTTGATATCAAACACTGATGGGTTTATTCAGAGTATCGGCCGGAGGATTCACATCACAAATCACGAGTCAGAGGGCCTGACTTCACGGGAGAGTTGCCACGTCAATTCTGAAGAGCCTCTCTCTATGCTAGACCTTTTAACTGGTTCACAGAGAGTAATCAACATCTCTGAGAGAGTAGACTAAACAGCTGGGAACACTGAATCACTTGCGTCCGACACTTATGGCCTCAAAGATTTCACACCTTAGAGTCCACAAACACCGATAAAGAAGTGCCTCAGCGTTCTCACAACAATTACCATTCGTGCCAGACAAGTTGACCGGTCACAAACTGGTAACAACAACACATATGACACCAATGCCTTTCCTTAAAGGAGATAACAGACGTCAGAGTAGATCATAAACGTCACAGAGCAAAAGGTTAGATATCTAGAAGAATTATTCCTTAACATTAATAATGAGCCCTGTTGCATTTACTAGTTATCTGATTTCATCTTCTTTTATGTAACTATAAGGGAATACAGTTACCTCTCTTTTGTATCCTGATTATATAATCCTGTTACATAACTATACATGCTCCAGTAACAGACACTTAAAGGTAGGGTAGGTAATTCACTTCAGAAACACTTTTTGTTATATTCCATGGAATGCTCTTAACATCCCGATAGCAATGAATACATTAAATGCTTTGACAATAAATACATAAAAAAAATTCATCTGTGGAAGCCGTGGCGCTGTAAAAAACACGACCAATCATCTGAGCAGGCCCAGCTAAAATAATTGGATAGCCTGATCGATCCGATCTCCATTCAGAAAACACGCATTTTAAAAGGTTTTTCGCCTGCCGTCTTGTATGCAGACCGGTATCAGTATGTTGTTACTTCGGCATCATTTTGATTACAATTAAATCACGGTAAAATATGTTTTGTTGTAGTTGTAGCCCCCTTGCCAGCGATTCTCTCTGACCATTCAGCAGTCGAGAGTGTTTACGTCACTAGTTTAGCCTATTCAGCCCAGTTGTTGGCCCGGTAAGAACCTCGATTTTGTAGGGCCAGAAAAAAGGTGAAAAGTAGCCCTGAGCCGGAACTACCCCTAGTGGAAAAGCAAAAAAAAAGCCGTGCTACGTGCTGCAGTGGAAAAGCGCCATTAGTGGGTCCAGGAGCAACAAAATGTCGTCATTATTAAAAACAAATACTGTTATTATGGGCCAACAGCATTTAACATCCACGACAGTGATGCTGGTATTGTTTTCATCTTGAGAGAGAGGCCATTAACCCCACATGATTAAAGCTCCATCTTCACGCCCAGGGCCGGATTTTGTATCACAACACGTTACAGGTGTTTTGTTGAGATCGAAACTGGTTTGATGATGGGTGTGGTCTAATGAGGGTTCTGGAGGGGGGTTGGAGGGGGGCTGGAGTTGGTGAAGGGGCCACATGGCTTGATTTGCCGTCACGGCCGTTTGATCCCATAGAAAGATGGTCTCCAGTTTAAATCGTTGCTCAGAAACAGAGTTCAGACACACATTACTGTATTTCTCTTGGAAGAAGTCTGTTGTTCCTGCTGAAAGGCTTTCTGTTTCGGCGCTTTGTGAAGTCATAGATAAAGCAGAGAGGTGTTCCCCTCTCAGTTTCCCATCGTCTGCCCAAAACACACCCTGCTCCAAACACAAAGCACAACCACAGCTGTACGTCTGGTGCTTAGAAGTGTTCTAACCACTCAAAGCGCTTTAACACAGGCCAACATTTACCCATTCAGAATCAGAATCAGAATCAGAATCAAGTTTATTGCCAGGTACGTTAACACATACAAGGAATTTGCTTTGGTATCTGGTGGTGCGAACATAAACAATCGAAAAAAATAAGTTGCAAAGTAGGAAAAAAATGTAAGGATTTTCAAGAAACAATTTAGCTAAAGACAAGTATTTACACCAAATTGTAATGTAACTATACAAATAAACTTAAAAGCTAAATAAAACTAAAAACCCACAAACACATTCACACACAAACCCACACAAATTGACTGATGGCAGGGCTGCCAAACAGTGGCAGAGTCTTTGGAGGTAGTTTGTGCTTCAGACACTTTCGGAGCCGTTGATCAAGCTGCTGGTCTTCGGATATCTTTGAATATTCTCGGAGATACAGGGTCCCACAATTTAATTGTTAGACTGAAGCACTTCTTTGTGCTTCTATCAATCCTCAAATGAAATACTGAGTTAGGCATCACGTCAAATGTAAGTTAAAGAGTCTTGAACATATTGTCTTCAGTGATTGTAATGTTGTGTTAAATGTCTGTTTCCTTGTATCTTAGTTTTGCAAAAGACAATTTTTAGACTTGATCTGACAATAATGAATCTTATCGCATATTTGTTGTATTCTATAAGTGCTGTTATACCTTCTCAACATTAGCACGTTAGCTCCAACGCTGCACCCTAGCTTCAGAGCAGCCTATCTGGTCTTTGTAGCAGGTTGTAGCAGAAAGGCTCCTGTGAGTGTGCTCAGCTGATTGGTCAGATTCGATGGTTAAACTTGCCGTTGCTGCTCACAGCGTGAGAGGGGCAACTACTGAAAACACGCGGAGAGAAATAATTCCCTTGAATGATCAACTATTCCCCAGGAGAGAACAGAAAGATCGAAGAAGATGATTGGGCAATTTTAGTCTTATATTAATCATAAATAAGATAATGTGTGATGATGCTTTTTTTTCTAGGACTGTCAACGCGTTAATGATCAAGTTAATGCTAAACTGGAAACCTTAACGCATTAACAATAAACCCAATGTAATCCCATTACCATGTTTCAACTCCAACATTCTCCAGTAGGCCAATCATTCAGAAATCAAGTTATAATAAAGTAAAAAACCCTCTGAACAGTATGTAATGTATTTCTTTATTACAGCACACATATGGTTCTATCTCTCCTCAAAATACAAGTACATATGAGTATTTTAAACTTGTGATTAATGACAGATTATTGTTTGTAATTACATTTTCGACCGGTTAACACATATTACATGTTAATACGTTTTGACTTCAAACACCTGCTGAAGGGAGCACATCCCCCATAATCTGACTCTAACTTGTGCTGTGATCTTTAAGAGCATGAAGGAAGCAGAACAACTTTACATGCACATCATCTCTGCGCCTGAAGGCAGTCATCTCTTCTAGAAATGTTAAATAGTATCCCCCCCCAAAAATGAAATATGGGTTGAAATCCAAGATTAAAGGTGGGGTAGGTAAGTTTGAGAAACCGGCTCGAGATACACTTTTTGTTATATTCCATGGAATGCTCTTAACATCCCGATAGCAATGAATATCTGAAGTGCTTTGACAAAAAATCCATAAAAAGATATCATCTGTGGAAGCTGTAGTACTGTAAAAAGCACGACCAATCATCTGAGCCGGCCCGGCTAAAATAACTGGATGGCCTACCTGCCTGTCAGCCTTCCATCTGTGCACAAACTTATCTCGTGCCCTCATTGGTCATGTGTGCGTTCGTGTGTGTTGGAGGAGGGGCTCTATAAGGAAGTGGCAGATTTTTTCCGGTTGCGTATTTTCAAATTCTAGCGATCTCGAGCCGGTTTCTCAAACTTACCTACCCTACCTTTAATAGGTAAAAACTTTGCCTAATTGATCTAAATGAAATGTTACTGAACAAAGGGTTGCACTATGTCAATGTAAGAGCCTGTGGCAGAGATGGGGAAATATGGGGAATTAAAGTGTCTCTCTCAGCATTTGGAGCTAAATCAAACCGGTGTCACCTTTTTTCTTTGCACAGCAGATCAATGTATCTGATGCAATGTCCATTAATCAATAAAGATACTGTATGAATCCCTGAGGGGTGATGTGAAGGGCAGGAGAAGGAGCGTATTGTTTGTCCCGTCTTGTTTGTCTTCTGAGAGACGCTCAGGTTCCCCTCACCTTCTCTGTCTCACTTATCTTCAGGTCTTATCTCTGGCAACTGCGTCACATCACGGACAAAGAAACAACGTTTCCAGGAGAAAAAGCTCTGCTGTCTCCCTCTCTCCTCCCTCAGACTGTAGGTCAGACTCAGAGGTAACACCATGTTGTTTTCTGTGTGCTGTAATTAAAGACAGCACTGGATGAGAGCAATCATTGTTCCATTATTTAGTGTTGACACAGCCTTTTGAGGGACACACAAACACACACAATTGTACAGGTACAGTGGGTTCAGCTCTTTTTTTATATTGTGTAGCATGTCCCAGCCTGTGCACTCTGAGATTAAGCTGTGAATATTGTTATTACGATCCCGTTGAACCTCATGTGGGTGCGTGTGTGTCTGCGTGGCGGTACATGTGTCGACAGGTCAGTGCATTGGGGATTAGACCTGTGAAGTGGCAAAAATGCACTGGAAGGTATTTAGAGCTCTGACTGTATCCCAGTGGCAGGGATGGTGAATATCTGAAGAGCTAAGCTATATGGAGCGTAATTATTAGTTCTGCAGGGGAAATGGAACATCTGGATTGTGGTGCATGTGTGGCAGCAGGTGTGTGTGGAGAGACTCTACAGAGCTGCTTAATGCAGGTAATTATGCCTGGGACCTTGTACTGTATACAGGAATGTTACAGCTGCTGAGTGGGAGGAGATATTACTGGCTAGTAAAAAGTAAGATAAGATAATGTCTCAATTGCTCTTCATCATAAGATAAGCACCTGTATTAGAAAATGTCACATTTCTTGATAACAAAGTAAATACATTTTTTAAATAAAATGAAGGTATTTGGCTTTGTTTCACACCTTTGGCAGGCTTGTTCAGAACATACCATTTTACAGTCAACACTGACATAAATCTATAATTGTGCCCAGTAAATATCTGCAAAGCTTTCCACTTTACATCCCAACACTGCAAATACGTCCTTGTGGTCCTTTTCTTTCAGTTATCTTCTTTAACTGTGTATATACTGTATGATTGGACCTTATACACCAGTGGTCACCGACCTCGGCCTTGGTGAAAGGCGAGATCTACTATTGCAGAATTGAGTGAAAAAGACAGCCCAGACAGTACTTCCAATTTGATGTCTTTTATGTCGGCTAATTGCATCTGAATTACATAAAATCATTGGGTGCAACTTCCAATTTGATTCAACCAAGAACACAACATAACTAACATTTCAAAAAAGATCAATATATATATTTTAAACCAAATCATACCTATCATTTTAAGTTGTATTCATTCCTTAATTCATTCCTTCATTACAATCCTAAATATAAATGTATGTAGCTTATTTTTTGACAGCAACAACAACAAAGAAAAAAACAACATCTTGCAGTGAGCAGATAACATAAAGTGCCATTTTAACTGTGAGGCTTAATATTAACATTAAAACGAGTTATTTTAACACAATTCTTAACAACAACATTCTTTATCCCTCCATAGAGCTAAGTGCAGTGAGTTCCAAAATATGCAGCATCCCTTTTCACAATGCCAAAGGGCAAAACAGTCCTGTTACTAACTGAAGTCAGTGTGATGGCTGCGACTGAACGCTGTCTGTGAGGGCTTTGTAGTCTGGCTCATAACTACAGACAGCCAGTCTGAGGCAGTCTGTCAGGTGTCTGTCAGTAAGGCGACTCCTGTACTTTGACTTGATTATTTTCATCTGTGAAAAAGCCATGTCACAGAGGTAAGTGGATCCAAAGTAGACGCTCACTTTTAGTGCACATGCAGTGAGAAGCGGAAACTTCCCTCTGCTGACAAGTCCCCAAAAGCCACTCTCCCTTGACCTGCATTTCAGCTCTATCTCATTTTGCAAATCGATCATCTCCATGTCAACTCCACTTGGCAAAGTAAACACCTCTTGGAATTTATCTGCCACCTGTTCAATGTCAATGGGCTGGAATGGATTTGAAATGAAAGCAGCAATATCTTCCATCACATTTAACTCACCAAAACGCCGGCTGAACTCGTTTGCCACTTTGTCCAGGTGAGAACAGAAGTGCTCAGGGTGAAAAGCATCCTTTTCTTCAATGGCCTGTGACATTTTCTCCAGGTTGGGAAAGTGATGCAGCCTCCTGTTCCCCAGATGTGATGTCCAGACACCAAGCTTGGCCTTAAGGCACGGACACACCAGGCCGATTATATATATTATATATATGTTTATATCACGTAGTCTGTTCTTCTTCTCTCGGTGTATCACGCAGTCTGTCTTCCGGTTGTTGCCTCTTTTGAATGACGAATACACACTACCGCCGCCTGCTGGTAAGGAGAGTTATTGCCACGCATGCGCAGTTCGTACGTGCTTCTTGGCCATCGGCTGAAGTCTTTGCGGTGTGTTCCAGTGCGACTGTTGGCCATAACGCAGAGACGCGAGGCGACCCAACAGTCGGGGTCCGTCTCTGTCAGTTCTTTGTTGTCAGATTGGTGTGTCCGGGCCTTAAAACGCATTCACTGCGCTTATCATGTGATGCAGGTGGCATATGTACTACAGCGTCTCCAGCGCTTTCGAACGGCAATGGCCGTGGCTGTCTCCTCCTGATTGGTGGAGTTGGCCCAATAGCCGTAGCGCCACTGTCCTGACGTCAGGACAGTGTTCAAATCTGGATCAGTTTTTATCAGATCCGTTGCAGCCCCTTTTTTAGAGATTTGGGTATGGAGGAAAATAGAGAGGGTTGTGTTTTCTGACACTTGGTGAGTTCCCTGGAACACCGGGGACACATATTCATGTATAAAAGACGTACAAAAGTGCATTTTGCATGATAGGTCCCCTTTAATATACAAATTACATCCCTCAATGCCCTTCCAAATAACCCATGAGAAGCGTTGGCAAACTCATCAAAAATGTTACCTATCACGTGTCTTTTCTTGGCAGAAAGGCGCTGGGGAGTGCCTGCTTCAGGTATTTCATAACAATACAAATAAACGCTCCCAGGGCTTGTTTATTGTTTCTATGACAACAATATCTCGACAATTTATCACTGCTGTTGTATGACTAGCTTCGCCCGGTTGAATTGTATTATGTATTATTGCTACTTAATATTTATTTTGACATTTGTCACCATGAGCACCACCTGGAAGGTTCCTGCTCTCACACTCTGTCTGAATGAGCTTCACCGCTCAGTCTGACAGCGAGGAAGACGAGTAAAGTCTCACCGGCAGCAGCACCCACCGATCCCCTCAAGGAAACATGCTTTTTTTGTCTTGGTTATGATAGTTTCCTTCCAGCAGACACTGACAAAAACAAGCTTCTCTTCCTATTCTGCAGTGTCGTCAACGGCACTTATCTGAAAAGTTGAAATATATTCAACTCGGAATGCTTGGAGCGGGCGAACAAAAAAGTGGAGAGCTTGGAAAAATGTTTCTGGGTGCAGTGCTTTTTCATGTGGTGGCATGCGCTCTGTTCTCATTGGAAACACAAAAGACGCTGGACACGTGCCCTCAGGAGAGTTGACCGAAAAGTCAGTCAAATAAGTTTCAAAGCCAAAGGCAGCCCTGACTTGGCCTTGAGGTGACAATACGTTAGAAACTGCCTCGCTCAAAGTAAATATTGCTCATTTTAGGCATTTTAAAGGAACCTAGGGTTCATTTTTCTTGTTCGAACAGTCTTGCTCATAATCATTCTGGGCATATTTTTCTTTCTATAGAGGACTCAGTATCCGTGCTTGTAACAGGAGAATCAACTTTACTGTTATCAAAGATGTCAGCAGTCATCATACAGCAAAAAAGAACATTGGCTTTGTTGTTGAGTGTGAAATGGTTGTGAACTATTCAGGTATTTTTCAATAAGAATTGGTGAAAACCAAAGTCAATGAGGCTGGTTTGTGATGTACAGAATGTCTTCAGGATTTCACACAGTGTTTGTTTAAAGGGAGCCCACTGGATGAGCTCAAAGGTCGGGGCTGTGGTTCACACTCCAACCTAAGACCACGGAAATGAAATTATAAAACAGCAGCAGCCAGCTGGTAAACAGAGGACAAAGAGGGTTTTATGCACACCGGCGGTGTATTTCTGACTGTGTGTGTGCATGCAAACATGGAGTCGCTTGTCTTGGAGTGTGTGTGTGTGTTTGCTGTAGCTGTCCCTGGCACAGACAGTGCACATAAATCACAGTGAGGTATTGAGCCTCCTTCCTAATGAGGGAGCATGTTGAAGTCAGGCTTTACTTTCCAGCATTTTCTGTGGGTGAGAGCCTGCGCTGTGGAGAGATCACCCGCACACACTTATCCTCAGATGAACCTGACACCTCTATTCTCCGTCTGCGGTGAGATGGCAGTTAGTGATGGCTGTAGAGCGGCACACGGACCAGCTTATCATCCTCGCCTGTGGAATACACACAGCCTCATAAAGGGTGACATGTGTGTGTCAGCTGAGATACCTGTGTTGGTGTCACTGCTGTGGAATAGGATCACAGAAACTCTGCTGCTAGTCTTTTCTTTAGAGCATTTCTAGCTGCTGCTATGCTTTAAAAAGACCAGGGGTCAGATGCATGGCATTCTGTATAAGTTCAAACTGTCTACACACAAAGCTAGAAATATGGATACACACTCTTTTGGTCAAATGTTTAACAGGTGTTGTTGTGTCTCCTAAAACTAATATATAGCCCAACCCTAACTTCTGGACTACCCTATTATGGGGAACCTAGACATAACATGCAATGTTCCTCACACCCAAGAAAAATCAGTGACAAAGATCATTCAAATGTAAACACAAAGTACCCTTAACTTACCTCTCCAAAATCAAACAAAAGTTAAATAAATGAAAACACGATCCAAACAAATACTCCTCTCACCCCTACCACTGCTTCAGAGATTGGATATAATAAAAATTGTCACTGATATTTTCAGACTTTGTTCTTTATTTTGTCCGTCTTTATATGTAGAAGATATTAAGTTTTCGCCATCATGTTGTTTCCATAGCAACAACTTCCTGACAACAGTGTAAACTCGCCTTCATAATAAAAGCATCTAAATAAAACAGGAAGTTAACCTAAATTACATTTAAGACATACAACTGCAACAAAAGTAACAAAAACAATGTAATATCCTTTTCAGTTTCACAGAACACAAATTGGGTTATTTACATAATATGTTTACATGATTTTGTTGTGCAATAAAACAACCAGAGAAGCGATCTGCAAGGAAACATCGCACACCGTGGTCCCATCTCGATGTCATTGTACTATAATACGATGGCTACACGACGGCATTGCGAGGGCTTCACGTAGTCGTGTTGCCTTCCTAAGACAATCGGGCAGCTTCTTGTTTCCTTCGTATTGTCTTCGTGAGGCGAAAAATGCCCGATGGCACCGATGATCAGACGAAGATGACACGATATTACAAGATGCCCTCACGAGTGCCTTACGAAGGGCAAAATGGACACACAAATTCAACACGAAAATGAACCTTCGCAAGGTCCTTCGGCAATTTTTTGGCATGCCATAGATTTTGCCACCGCTCACGAAGTTGCTGACGGAGCCTGAGAAACTCAACCGGCGGTCATATGATGGCTTAAGATGCCCTCACGAATGGCCCGATGTTGTTACGATCAGAGCCAAATTTGAACATTTCCTTTATCGTGGGTGTTTCTCAATGTCGAGGAAGGCTGCTCCAGAGCTACTATTTCAAGGATGCTACGTCATCGAGTCCCGCCGAAGGACTGTTCCAATGTCCAGGCTCCTTGGAATTCTACCGAGCCCGGCGTCCTTCGTAGCGAGAAATCTCGAGGCTGCACATGTGTATCCTCCGCGGTCTTAAAAGCCCCACAATGCTTTGCGCACGGACCAATTTCCAAATCTTTGGCGGAAATCGCGCTCCATTTAAGGCGGGGCCTCGCATATGACGCACACCTGCACACCTGTTAGCCTGTTCCACAATTCTTCGTTTTCCGAGGCTAGGAAGGATTCTTGCCTCGCTTCTGAAGGAAGTGACTCGGAAGACATGTCCTACCAAGGAAGCGTCCTCGACATTGAGAAACACCCCGAGTGTCCATCTGGTGTCAATTTCAGGACAGTGTGACAGGGGCTTTATAGAACACAGGGCTTGTGTGTGATCCCGCAGTAGTTGACTTGACATTTAATTGAACACAATGTAATTAGAGTCTGGACTGATTCTATGTTTTTCTCAGGGATAAGGAAAGAAAGGCAGAGAGATTAGGCTGGATGCGTTTAATGAGGTAGGATTGCCCTCACACCACTGACATTTCACACCAGTGCACACAGTGAAGTGTGTTTCTTCCCAATGTGCCTGCTCCCCCGGCTGATAAAGGCACGGTGCAATCAAAGCTAGCTGGATTCTGACGTCTTGGTATTTACGTGACATTTAGTGGCTGAATCATCTCATAAACCCTCCGTTTTCTCTTGTTTCCCACCACATTGTCTTCCACTGGATTTATCCTTGTATTATTGTATTACCCCTCTGGTTTTTCCTCCCTGAGCTTTGTCTTTGCTTTCTGTCTGTCAGCCTGCTCTTCTACCTGCTCATCAGTTAACTTCCCCCTTACTTCACAGATATACTTTTCTCTTTTTATGCCTGTATACAGTTTCTCAGTATTGCTCTAATTTAATTGTTACATCAGGATAAGATCATATTTAATTTTAATGTTCACCTTTAATCAACCAGATTTTTCTTACTGAGATCTACTATATATTTATCAAGGAAAACGTGGCCAGGGATAACAGTGGCAAAAAATAAATAACATAAAAACACAATTGAGTTACATAAAGAGCCCTCAGATGAATCCTTTGTACACTCCATAAATGTATATAAAAATTCACGATAATGTTAAATTCTTTCAGAAATACTTCTTTACAGTTTAACATCAGTGTGTAGCAGTTGGTGCAGAACAACCTCTTTATTCACAGTTCTGTTCTGTCTTTAAAATACAAGATAGGTATACATTTTACCAAGTTGAGCTTTGTAAATAAAAACATACCAGTTAGTGATCCAGAACCAAACTGTGGACTCTGGACAGGAGTTCATACATTTCCCCAAATTGCAAATGCATCATATTGGCGAAGATTTTATTGAATGTAGTCGCTTGTGTAGCAGCATAACAAAAACGCATCAGACACAAGTGGAACATTGTAATCAAACTGGCAACATTTGTGAATATCATTTTATTACAAATGGACTTGTAAAAACATGTAAATGCATTGCTTTTCTTTTGCAGAACGTCTTGTGAGACTAATGCATTTTCTTCAGAGAATGGAGGAGACTCCAATACCTCAATGCTTTTTAAATGCTTTCGAATGTCCTCAACACATTACAATTTAAACAATATATTGCATTCCGTTCCATTCCACATAATAGACGAGCTGCAGAATGCACCAGAATCATTTTATCTTCAATATGCAAAACAATTGTTATTCTGAGCAATAAATTGGTAATGGGTAATATAAGCACTTTGTGTGTATGCGTGTGCGGCTGTGGGTGCAAATATGTGAGTGTGTTGGCTGTGTGTGTGTGTGTGTGTGTGTGTGTGTGTGTGTGTGTGTGTGTGTGTGTGTGTGTGTGTGTGTGTGTGTGTGTGTGTGTGTGTGTGTGTGTGTGTGTGTGTGTGTGTGTGTGTGTGTGTGTGTGTGTGCACGTGGGTGTAGCAGTCTTTTTGAAAGAACTTGAGTAAAGCTTCCACAGCTCACAGTGCAGAGATATGAGTGTGACAGCTGACAGAGAATCACAGCAAACTGCTCTTACAACATAAACATACTTGTAAGTGGCTCGGGGGCGTATTGAAGCACAGCCAAACAGCTCAGCACATTTTTCTTTCACATGCCACTTCACTGGAGATTCACTGCTCATGTGCCTCTTTTGCTTTGTTTCATTCTCGTTTTATTCCTTATGGAGCTTTCAGACAAAAAATGTCAGCATGATAACTGAGGGCTGAGAAGAGAAATTGTTCTTGTGAAAGAAGGCACGGTCACAGAGAGGCAGCTGGAACAATGTGTTAACAAAGAACCTGTAACAGATGTGTTCTGCACAGTCATGGTTCCCAGTGTTGATCACTACTAATATGACCTTAAGTATGCAGGTAAACTTTGATGCATGCCCCCCAGTGATGCACGATGTCAGGTAATGGTCGGGCCAATCATAGGGATACAATGTAAGAGCAGTAAAGTAAGCAAGGAGGGCAATCCCAGAAGGTTGTCCCACCCTTGCCTTCTGAGCAATATTATCAGGGTTTACAGCTTTAAAGAGGCCCTATAATGCTTTTGGAGTCTCCTTAGATTAATTCCATAACATAGTGACATCACTATGTAACACTTGGCTAGTACTTGGCTAAGGGGCGGGACATTTCTGAAAGATCTCTAAGCGGTTGACCAATCACAACAGAGCCGGCCAGCTAACCAATCAGAGCAGACTGGGCTCTGGTTTCAGACAGAGGGTGAAAAGAGGTGCTGCAGCTCAGGCAGTATGAGAGAAATAAAGAGCTTTTTGAACATTAAAGAATGGAGACATGTCCAGACACTAAGTACTAACTACCCTGGTTTCTCACTCAGAGGAAGGCAAGACGCTTGATGAAATTCCAGGTATCCCCTCAAATACTGAGGAGTTTCTCCTAGACCATCAAGAGTGTCCTGCCTGCTACTGACACAGCATCAAACAGAACTGAAGGGCTCTGCTAAGAGGGTTTTGTTGGGCTGACTGTACAATAAGCAGAGCTCTGACCTGCCGTCAGGGTATTTACACGAGGCGTTGCAAGAATAAGACCATCCCTGTTCAGGTTGAAACGAAGGAACCAGATACACCTCCCAGACAATTTTCATTACTACTTCATATTCTATGCACACATTGCAATCTGGTGTGATTATATTTTATAAATGGTTGCATGTTACAAATAAAGTGATGATTGACTGATTTATTATATGACATTTCACTTTCACTTGGCTCATTGTTGCATCTTATTCTTCGACTGGTTCTTTGTGATGTTTTATTTCCTCTCCTGATGAAAGAGATGAATAATAATATGAAAGAGTACTGCTGCATGTGTATCTTAGTGTGGTGCTCTAAGTGCAGATATAAAACAGGACCAGCATGATCCTGTGTAGTTGGATAACTCTGTTATTTCTTGGTGACAGCCTCTGCTGAGATTTCCTAACAGCTTTTGTTTTTCACTTTTACTTGAGCCCTCTAAGTGTGTCTTGTCAGCTGATTGGAGTTATTAATGTGACATCTCTGAGGCAGATGTGAATGTTCCAGCAGGGGAAGCAGTTATCAGGTCCTGAGAGACGTTAAGTGGTTGTCAACATGTGCTCTACAGACCCCCCGCTGGTCACTGCTCCTCTCAACAGGGGGGTATGTGTATCTTTTTCAGTCAAAGTAGGTCCTTATATGAGGCTGATTCTATCATATTAGTGAATCAGAACCAAATTATCTTTAAAGAGGCTATCTTATGCTTTTTGAGTTGTTCTCCTTCCTGTGTTATATAGGTATTTGTGCCCACCCCCTGCCTGTAAGAGACACTAAATACTAATATGAACCTGAAAATGAGCAGAATAGGGCCTCTTTAATAAAATCCAACATCCTAATAGCAGCTCCAGGCACAATTTCAGGTTAGGTTACTGCTCGTATTAACTGTGTGCATGTGAGAGGGTCAGCACTCGTCCTTCTCATGCCTTCCATCTCCAGCACAGCCAATCATGTTAGTCTGTGTATTAATATATTTCGAAATACCAAAGTCTATCCAAATGGATATGAGCGTATCCAGTATCATCTCTGATTATGTGTGTTACAAAGGTAATGTCTTAAAGGAATAACTCAGGCCTCAGTGGTGTGTGTGTGTGTGTGTGTGTGTGTGTGTGTGTGTGTGTGTGTGTGTGTGTGTGTGTGTGTGTGTGTGTGTGTGTGTGTGTGTGTGTGTGTGTGTGTGTGTGTGTGTGTGTGTGTGTGTGTGTGTGTGTGTGTGTGTGCGAATGAGTTGTCGAGCCAAACAGAGTGTGAGACAGTGACAGGGTGTGCATGTGCTTGTAATCAGAGCCTAAGAAAGACTGCCATCTGACATATTTGCCCTCTCCCCCCAACAATTGTTTTACACAGCTTTTTATTTTATTTTGCAATGTAATGCTATGATCTATGTGATATTAAATGCTAAGTCAAATTAATAAAATTATAAACTTGTGTTATAAAGACTATTTGTGATTAGCCCACATTTAGACAATTTTGCTATTCAGAACAGATCACGTGAGAAGGTGTGTGAGCGTTACAATCTGTCGCTAATTCTGGAGTTCTTCTCAGTTTGGATTCTGTAGCCTTCCTATTCTCTTTTGATAAAAAAATGGACTTCAGTAGATGGCTTATTAGCATCAAGTGGATAGCAGAAGTTTCCATAATAACTCAATCTTCTGCTGCTAAGTGTGTAATGTGGTGTCGTTTTCTGCTATGGTCAGAGCCCACTGAAAGGCCCAAGCAAAGCTGTTGCTGTGATGCTGTTTGGTGTGAGAAAGGTAGTATGAGAGAAATAAAGAGCTTTTTGAACATTAAAGCATGGAGACATGTCACAGTAGAGACACTACATACTGATATGAACCTGAAGATGAACATAATAGGGCCCCTATGACGGTATTTCATTTGTGTCACAGTAAATGAAGGTTTGAGGTCCCTCCCATGAAAATCACATGCCCTCTCTGTAGTTTTGCTCTAGCACCACGCCTGGTGTCGGTAAATAAATGACACAGCAGTAGAGTAAAGCCCCTGTATTTATTCTGCCAACTGCTGACTTTAGTGATGGGGGTTAACGTTAAGTTAGCAACAACTCCAGCCCTGCAGCAGCAAACCAGTCTTTGCTGTGCTTCACTACCACAGTCTGTGTTGCTCTCACTGACATGCAAAATATGTTCTACAAAATCTGTAACCTATTTCAAAAATGTTTGTTGTTAAATGACAATTATTATACTTACTTTGTAGATCTATAATCCAGTTGCCTGCAGAATACACTGTTGTGAAGAGTGAGTGGTGATTTACATCTGCTGGATAGAGGAAAGGTACTAAATCAAAGAGAAAATATTTGATGGGGGTTTGCAGAAAGCTCTAAGAGAGACATGTGCTGATTCAAAGTATCTCCGTGAGACGAGCTGCCTGAGCCTGGATCCTCTGAGAGCCAGCGGGCCTTATTGTCTCTTAGCAGACATGAATGCTGGAAGAGGTGGCATTTAAATGGGCGAGACTAGCCATTCATTCACATTTACACATGGCCACTGGCTGCAGGTTCTTTCTCTCTCATTACACTGACTCAATAAGGGTTCAATGCATGATGGAGATGCAAAGGGAGAATGACTAATGCCTCAAAAGAGGGAAGTGAGGAATCTCTTCTGTCTGTCTCTGTGCCTATAAGATTCTGCTGTGATGGCTTCATTGTCTGTGATTACGGGAACATTGGAGAGTGATGGACCCATCAAAGGAGCGTCTATCTTCTCTCAGGCTTTGTCTCCCTCCTCTTCCCCTCGCTGTCTCCCCTCTCTCCTGGGGTTCAGAGAAGAATGTCTGACAGATTGCAGCCAGTGAGTTTCAGTCAGTCAGTCCTGACCCTCTTACCATGCACTGTGTAGCTGTTATAAGTATTTCACTGCTGCTTCCAACAATACAATAAATTACCTGCAGTGAGTACGAATCCCAACTATCAATGCCTTTTGAAAATGTGTTACATTAACCCTTGCTGTCTGGATCAAATGTTATTATCAGGGACGTTTTTCTAAACTTTCCCATTCCAGCCTGCTATCAATCCAGTTTCAAACAGTTGAACTATCAGTTCAATATTGGTATAAAATGCCAGTGTTTGAGGGTGCTAACTCCATGAGCTAAATTATCCTTGATTAAAAGTCATAATCCTTGTGCCTTTTTCTAAATTAGCTCACATGCTCTAACTAGCACAAGACACCAAACAAAGCAGAGGCTGATGGAAATGTTTTAGTTTGGAGTTTGTTTTTGTCCATCAACAAACGTATTGAGTAATGTCTATACCTAATCCATCCAAAAGTACAGAAGGATCCTGCTGGAATATAGAAATTGGACCTGTAACTTGGCAAGCTTATACTGATTCATAAGAGTCCCACATTGAGGACAAGAGGAAGAGAAGTAGTTATCAATTATATTCTACTGTATGTTAAGAACAGCTCAACAAATAGGCTGGACTTGCTCTGTATGACATAAAGCCATTGTCCTGTTGTCAAAGCTTTTTACATGATCTTTGAGTGATGCCAGCACTAAATGAAAAAGTTGGAGTAGCTATGTACATTTACTAGGGACATTCTTCCCTTTTATAGTAGTTAAACCAACAACTAACAACTCAACATACAGGAGTAACACACTACCTTGGTCAAAAATTGACATTGGTTAAGAATAATCCACCTGTAATGTCAGTGTTTCCCCTGAATCTGAGTTTACCATTCAGCAGCAAGCAACAGCTCGGTTGAAGCCTCTGAGTCCTCCAACCCGTCAAACATTTCTCTGTTACTCTGAAAAGTCACTTCAGTTCTGGAGTAGACTGTAACGTGGTGACATCTTTCAGCCTTGCAACATCTGCCCGTCAGTCAAGAAGATGAGCACTGTGTGCCTCACACAAGTACAGCCTGCTGGTACAGTTGAAAAATGTCTCGCCTGTGGTGCGGGGGGGGGGATAGATGTTTTTTTTTTTTCAAAGTCTGCCAGATCACCATGAGTTGTTGATTGCAAATACTTCATTTATTGTTCAATCCAAGTTTCACATTTTTATCTTTCTTTGCTTTGGCCCGTTACAAGAAGAATGTGGCAGCGGCCCCAGAGAAAAGTTTGACCTTTTGGTTGCGCAATAGAAAAACACAGGAAATCATTGGAATTCCTAATTTGGCACCTCTGGCACGTGCGCTCAGCAGGCTTCAGAACATTGGGAGCAGGGTTTCTCCTCACGTTTCCTCTCTTGTCCTCAGGGGGCTGTCAATCTCCGAGCTGATTATCAAACTTCTTAACACGATTCAGCGTAACACCAAATGTACCCAACCAAACAGCCGAGAATAGAACAATTAAACACTTTCTCATGTCCTGGAGGCAGATTATTGGCATGACTGGACTGGAAACTGGAAATGTTACGAACGCCCTAATCCTGTCTCCTGTCTCCTGCCTCCTGCCTCCTGTCTCCTGTCTCCTGTCTCCTGTCTCCTGTCTCCTGTCTCCTGCCTCCTGTCTCCTGTCTCCTGTCTCCTGTCTCCTGCCTCCTGCCTCCTGCCTCCTGTCTCCTGTCTCCTGTCTCCTGTCTCCTGTCTCCTGTCTCCTGTCTCCTGCCTCCTGCCTCCTGTCTCCTGTCTCCTGTCTCCTGCCTCCTGCCTCCTGTCTCCTGTCTCCTGCCTCCTGTCTCCTGCTTCCTGCCTCCTGTCTCCTGGCTCCTGCCTCCTGCCTCCTGTCTCCTGTCTCCTGTCTCCTGTCTCCTGTCTCCTGCCTCCTGCCTCCTGTCTCCTGGCTCCTGGCTCCATGTGAGTGAAGACTGCATTAACCATGACAAATCGATGTACATGTGTAGAGTTATGTAAGAGAAGACCATGATAAACTGGGGGCCAAGTTAGGACACAGCCCTGAGGTTTGGAGTTGTGCTGTTTGATGTCATTCTTTGTGTTAAAATAATTCTCCAGCTCTCTCTGTCCTGCACACACAGATGGAAGATGATAATCATTTCTCAGTCAGTTTCTTATGATTCAGAGGAAAACAAGAAGCCTTTCCAGAAGTTCAAAACAGTTCCTTAGAGTTTCCCCTCATGGGCTGACTAACCCAACTAAAATAATACTTTAAAAAGAAAAAAAGATAAAGCAACAACTTTTTGGAACAGTGAATAAAGCACATTCTCTCACAAATGACTGTTCTCAGTTAAGACTTAAGAGTTAAATGTATTATGTCAACAGATTTCACATAACTGTATAAGGTCAGTTGAAAGCAATAATATTAAGTTTATATAACACATATTAGGTCAATTTAATATTATTGCTTTCAACTGACCTAATGTGAACATTTAGACACAATACATTTGATCCAAGTCAATGTTTCAGTTTGTTCAGTGCATTATACAGTGACTGCTATAATCAGCATGAATAGTGGTGTCTGTTATTTCCAATGCATAATAATTGTCCATAACCGTATAGTTAAATCATATAAAAGACACTTCTTATAACACAAGGTTGGCTGTATGTCAGTTAATGTATGCTTATATCCTATTATCTATTTAGAATATTGACCATTTGAAAAGGAAACTAATGTAAAAGTCCATGAAGAAGCAAAAGAAGAAGTCCATCGATGTCCAGTTGTTGTTGTTAACACACAAGATGGGTTCTGTACTACACAGAATACAGAGTCTTTCATGATACATTTTCACCAAATGGTAAAGCAATGCAGGCTGAAAGAAAGAAACATTTCTTGTAGCACAACATCTATAACTAGAGAATGCAATTCCTGAAGAAATTGCTAGTGGGAATGCTTTATGCTGAAAAGCTGACGCTAAACTGCTATGCTGAAATGTAATGTGTAAGAAGAAAGTGAAGAATTTAGATTGAAATGATACATGAACACTGGGGGCTTGAATGTGTGATGAGAGAAGAAAAGAAAGTAAAAAGGCTTGGAAAAGCAGCAGAGTATTTGAACTGCAAACTTTTGAACTAACTTGATGGCGAATGATCTGTCGCCATGGGCGGACTGGGACACAAATTCAGCCCGGGACGTTCAGACGCACCGGCCCACACACCGGCCCACGCGTGCGGACCACCCTTGTAGCCTACAGATCAATTATACCTCTATGCTCATCATGGGCGGCGCCAGAGATTTTCTTTTGGGGGTGCTGTGGGGTAGCTTGACGTTTCATAGAGGGTGCTCAAACATGTAGGGTTTCCCATTAATGTACCGGGCGCTACAGAGGAATGTTCTACTGCAACAATCCCCACACGCACACACACAGTACACCCGCGACTGTTACAATGAAGGCTCGATAATCAGCTCAGGGCATATAGGTGTAAGCAGGGGTAAAGTGCTATTTTTCTCAAGTGGGGGGTGAACCTCCTCTAGGGGGGTCCGTGGGCATGCTCGCCCGGGAAGATTTTTTTTAAATATTGAAGTTAAAAGCATCAATCTGGTGCACTTTGAGAGCAACATGAAGAGATCTATGGATACATCTCTCAACACCCATATGAAACAGAACTGTAAACAGATTTACTTTTTCTTTATGGATATTTTACAAATCACTCCCCTTTCAAACTGTATTCTTGTTTTACTGTCATATAGTATTTCATACCTGTTTTTCATTTATTGTCTGCGCCATCTTGAGTAGCGGAGGTCGCAGGAGGAAGTGAACAGATGCTGATGTTTTTAAGGCAGAATGAATGGAAATACAACTAAGAAAGAGTGATACAGTGGTGGAAGTATACCAAGTATGGTTAGCTGTCTATGGAGATTCGAAATAAAAACTCCAATAAAGTGCTGCATGGCACAAAATCTCATGAATATTTTTTTCACGATGCTTGCCGATGAACGAGCTATCTGCTCAAACTCAAGTTGTGAGTGGCACGACCTGGTGTTGTGTGTTTTGATTGCTTCAGGCAGTGAACTGTTCTTGTTTTGTGTCTAAGGAGCCTTCGATAAAAAAGGTTTCCAACAGAGTGCTTACATCTAACGTGACATGGATAAATACTTACTGCATATCAAATCAACATTGTTTTGAAACTCTTAATGAATCTAAATAAGGGAAGGGAGGTACTTGTCCTTGTTCTAGTTGTAAATCCCTGCAGCTGATTCAGGAGCTTACAGATGCTTTTCTACAACAGATAAACCACAGCAGCTCTTATTCTTTTTCTCGGCAGCATCTTAATTAAAAACCATAAAAGACCATGTCTGTCTTTATTTCAGCTCCTGCCACTGGTTGGACTTAGATCTGCAATATTTACTGCATTCAAGTTGTCATTCATGGTTTTCACCCAAAGGAAAACTAATTATGTTTCTCAGGTAATATAGGAATATATAAGGTTTTTCATTGTGTAATAAGATAGAACTATAACAGAGGTGATAATGTAGAGCAATACTTCTCAAAATGTTATGAGAGCTGAAGTTTAACATCTGGTTAGAAGCTCTGATATGATCCATTTACTGACACGTGTCTTTCAGTCCTCAGTAAGTTACTGATGTGTGTGTGCGCAATTCCCTCCTTCCAAATAAATAACAGCGATCATAAATGTATTCCTCCTGATTTACTAGTTTGCAGCACACAGCTGCTTCAATTAAACTCTCTGCTATCACACACACGCACGCATGCACGCACGCACGCACGCACACACACACAGGGTTTCGTCTACTGTTCAGACCGTCACAAATGGCAATTTTTTATTTAACTCTTTTGCATTCGTGATCACATTGTAGTCAGAAGATTTGATAAGAGCGAGCTCTTCAGATATCTTTCATTAAATGCTTCTGTGACAAAAAAAGTTCCTTGTAAAGAAAGAAATGAGACTTTAAAGAGATGTTTTGTTTTCCCCCTTACACAGTGAAAGAGTGATGGTGACATTGCTGCTGTACTGTCATGTTAGAAGGTAACTCTACAGATCACTCCAACACATTTACCTTGTTGTATTGCTAAAAGTATGTGCATATATATCATTTATAATTATAATATAGTTGGGTTTTTGACTTGTTGAATAGTTGTGCAGTGATGGTCAAATCTTTCCGGCAGCAATCTGTTTTATATATCACAAACAATCAGAGCGTTTCTGCATCAGTAAATTAGACGGAGAGAGTCATTACGTTAAGTGTTTACCCTATAAACTGCTTTTCATCCAAGGAGAAACCAATACTGAGCTACCTGCAGAACCATATGAATACAACTGTTTACAAGCACTACAAATAGTCACCTACACAAAATGACCCATTCAGCAATTGGACATTTGTTTAAATAAACTGCTGAAATAAAAGTCTGAAAAGAAAAGCTGTGTCATTGGAGTGGAATCCTGTTTCAAAGTCCAGTAGATGCCTCAAGTCCCTTTCAAGTGGGGAAACTGCACACAATCAGAGGAGACTTGACAGATATACATCTGGCAGACAGAGCTATGACAGTTGTGGTCAAGGTGGAGATTAAGTGAAATAAACAATGAAGATACCTAACAGCAAGAAACCTGCAGGTACAGTTGCTTCAAATAAGACAAACTATTAAAAGTGCTGGTGCATTACTTTCAAATGAGCCAAACTATGAGACACAAGTAGAGCAAGAACATTTGACTCAAAAGCACAACCAGGCAAAAACGTTTAGTCTAGTGTTTAATAAAAAAAGGCAACAAATAATACAGGTTAAGATCCAAAATGAACAGACTTGAAGCAACGAAAAAACGCCAAACTGCTAGAACTGTAGCTTACACTTGGGGAGTCTCTTGGAGCACTTCATGGAAGACAGACAAGACAAACTGGCACTGACCAAGGCAACAGCACAGACTAAATACACACGGGGGGGGGGGTCCATCCACCATTTGTTGCCGATTTCCCCGTTACAGATGATGTGGCCATCCTTAGAAGGATCTCTGCTAATTGTGATCTCTGTTCCCAGCCTCACAGGCAGTGCTGTTTGGACATGTTTCCGTGCCTTTGCTGTGAATTGCCTCCTAATAGTTGAGACTTGTGCTGTGCTACTGTCTGACCACCTTAATAATACATTAGGTTCAATAAGAGGGACAGTTAGAGGAGACTGAAGCCCTGTGAGGTGAGCTACAGAAGGCACACCATTTATTACAGAGATACTTCCTTTATGAAACGCTGTTCTGCTTTAAAATGGTTGAAGTCATGATGAAGCACAGCTCGGTCTGTTTAACAACCTCCAGCTCATCAGATAACAGCCCGGCATCACCCCGGGTTGTAGTCTCGTGAACGTCATCTAATTCAAGACATTACACACTAATACACCGTCTCCTTTGAGGACTTAATAAGATTAAATGATTACGCTTCCAAGGATAACTCCCTACACGGGCATTAAAGGTAGAGGCTTAAGAAGATACTGAAAAGAGAGGCAGCTAACAGAACAAGTAAATCAGTTATGAACAAAACAATACATGTGTGCAAAGAAGGAAGGCAGACAAAAACAGAAGAAGAAATGTGGTCATAAAACAAGACTGCTGGTTGTAACAGGTAGTTATGGACAAAACAGATAAGAATGAATTCATATTTTCATTAGCTTCATGGGATCAAGTCCCGGTGATGAAGAAGCTCTGATGGTTCCCTGTAGCAGATCAGCTCTGTAGGTTCTGTAGAATTCAAGTCGGGAGTTTGACTTCATCCCAGGCAAACCTGTTCCTGTGGGGAAAACCAGGAGATTGTTCATATTGTAGGCTCACCTTATGGATGTAAAGCTGCATTCACATGACAAGCAGTAAATGGACTCTGCGCTGACCGGTCCCCCCCAACTAGGCAAAAGCTCTACCTTGACGTTGCACAACACTTGACATTTTTGCCGAGCGTTGTGCTTAAAGGCCCACACCCTGCGGTGAGCAAAAAGCAAACAGGTTATCATGTTTACAGCTTGACTGTGTTCATCTGGGAGGAAAGTCATCCAGTTGTTTTATTCCAACAGCCTTTCTCTTTTTAATTCCCTCCCCATGTTCCACCTTTTTCTTTCGTCTGATCATCACAATCTTCCATTTTGCCAGGTGACTCACATGTCACCAGGCAGTGCGTGCATCGCCGTGATACGCAATGATGTCATTTGAAACTGAAACCGGTGCGTGGATTCTCAACTTTTCCATGTTTGCTATATTATAGCTGGTCTCTGGTCAAGCTGACAGGCTAGCACACAACCAGTCAAATGAAAGTATGCAGAGAATGGAGGGCCAGGCCAGAGGACCCTGAGGCCCCCGGGGGTGTCCCTCTGCTCTCCATAGCCAGTCTGCCTCTGCGTCTTAGAATATGTAACTCATTATGGATATGCTATGTGCCTGGGCAGCTGCATTACATTACACATATAAAGATCAACAAACCTGTCAAGCAGATATTGCACGAGTAATACAAGAGAGGAGCATGTCCATCTTCTGCTCACTGCACCAACCCTTATAACACTCCATCACATTTTGGACTTGCTAATACATTTGGTTTGGCGTTGCTGACTGTGTGAGTCTGCATGTTTTTTAAAGCATTTACTTAATCTGACTCTCAAATATTGGACATTTTGAAAGGCCCCGTAGGAGCGTGACACATTGACATGGAGCGATCTTGTTCAAAACCGTACGCCATGTCTCCAGGAAAGTGGCTCCGAGCGGCTCCCGGCTGTGTCAGGAGTCATTTATCAGGACATTTAGATGTATTAGCTCTTTAGTCGCGCTTCTCGCTAATCGCTTTTTCCTTCTTTACTAGTAGACCGGAAAATGGCCAGGGGAGAGGGAGAGAGACGGTACAACATGCAGCAAAGAGATCACATTTAAACCCCAGCCTTAGAACACGCAGGCCGTGGGAGGAATTAAATATATAGGTAGCTAAATGTTTTGCTGCTTTTGGCTCCTAACACCTCCACAGGATCAACAGTTATTTCCTCTCTTCCTTAAACACTTTTCCTCGGTTTGATTCATAAGAAGGCACACTTTTGAAGCTGTGTTGCCTCGGAGGCACTGATTGGCTGTGGCTCACCAAGAGTTTTGCATGAAGCAAGCTTGTTAGGGTGACAGCTTCAGTCTTGTTTCAAGCTGCATTTGATTAAACTTGAGGAGGTTGTGTGAATATCAATCACTGACCGCTGTCATTCAGTGGCTTTAACCAAGAGAATGTTCAGCACAGACAAAATTGTGTCCCTTCGCCTAACCTCAGGATTTTCATAATTCTTCCACCGCTTTATCCTCTCCTGAGAAAGAGAGGATGTAATGTTTGCACTGTGATCTTGCCGGTCACTGGTCACACAGGGGATACAGTTCAACTAACCATAGTGATTCAGTTATCTTTGCGTCTGTCAGCTTCCCATGCCTTAATCTGTTAAGCACAGTGCCTGTTTTTCAGGTCTCAGGCTCGAAAATGACATTCCCAGAACAAATGACCATATCTTCCCTTCTAAAAGGGTTAAATTAATAATCTTTTTTCTCAAAGTAATGATAAACCTGTGAGTTGGATGTAGAAAAGTCAGAATCAATATAGATGTTTTTTATTTTAAAGAAAATTCAGATTTTACATAGTAGAAAACTGTAAATTATAGTGTCCGTCCAAAAATTCTTTTTTACTTATAGTGAAAACTACCCTTGGATGATGGGTTAGTAGACTAAAAGCTTTAGGAATCCAAAGTACAACATATAATAAGTACCCTGTATCAAGATTGATGCAAAACAAGTGACATTTGACCTTTTTAGAGAGATTTAGCAAAAAGAAACCACTTCTGGGGTCATTTGGGTGGATTTTCCATATCTCTGGCCCCCCTTGCTCGATTTTGATGGTTGACACCTCTTTCTGACTGTTAGAGCCAATAGAATCGAAGGAGGAGTCCCCCACACACACTCAATGTGAAACAAAAAGTGGGGGCTTTGCGCATGTAATTTTGCATTACAGTGAAGCTACACTCTAGCTCTGATATCTAGAAACGGAAAAACATGGATTATCAATCTCATTGCTTATGGATTATCAGAAATCATTTCAAAGGGACACAGACACATTGGATTAACCTATGGATTAACTTCAGCAGCGTTTTTATCGTTTTAATGCCATTGAAGACCACTTTGGAGAGACTACAGAGCCAAGGTAACCTTGTTAGCATTTTTAGCTACCTAGCGCCACATGTTTTGATGTCTGTTTTTGCTTATAATGTCGCGAATCCGTATAATTCAGTAATAATGAGGGTACCCATCGATTCTGTGTCACCTCACGATGTGAATCCATGTTATGGATGTGGAGAAAAGATAAATAATAAGGTTTTGTGAGTGATTTTCGGTGCAGTAATCTGTTAGCATTTTTCGCTCGTTGCTAATTCAGAGGCTCAGTGTTAGCATTGTGGGTTTTCTTTTGAAAAAAAAAAAAAAAAGATCAGTTAGATGATATAAAACATTCATAGTTTATTAAATGAACATGCCCTCTGACACTGTTTCCTGCAAGATGTTGCGGCAGTGCCCCGGTACCGGGGTCTCTCGGGCTTAACAGGTAAAAGAAGTCAAGGACTTCAAGTACCTGGGCTCATGGATCAACTCAACCGAGCAAGATCTTAAGGTGAGGAAGGCACTTGCATGGCGGGCCCTGAACGGCATGACCAGTGTATGGAACTCCAACCTCCCCCGACAAATCAAACTCAGCTTCTTCTATGCAACGGTAGAGTCTGTTCTCCTCTATGGCAGTGAATGCTGGACCCTGAAGCCAACCCTGCAAAGGCATCAAGAGCTGCCAGCCAGCAAATTGGTGCTGTGGGAACCAACACACGGGCATCGGTCACGAGGACGTCGCACACTAACATACGTGGACGTACTCAAGAATGACGCAGGAGCACAAAGTACCAATGAACTGGCCAGATGTATGGAGAACCGGGATGACTGGAAGCGACGATGGAGGGCTCGTCTGAGGACGACCTAGAGAGAGCTACGTTGCTCTCCAGGGAAAAACGTAATAGCTCACAAAAACGCCTCGCAAATTGAAACATGGCTTCATTTTTCACCCTATTAATTTATAATGGCCAGCGACCTTGTCACGTGATGGTCAAAATTCCAACCAGAAAATATGGCGGACATCAGATTTATGTCCGAAAATACTACATTGCAGGATAGTTTCGCCATTAAAATGGGTTTTGATTACATTTTTTGTGAGACATTTTAAAGCCAGAATATTCCTTCAGTAGATGTATTTGATATTGTGTGAATGCTACATTTTTACAACAGGTTACTAAGGTGGTTTCTGGGGGGCAGCTACCGCTTTATCAAGTTGATTGCATGTTAATTAAACGTTATTTATGCTGCAGTTATTAATGTTAAAGATTTAAAAGCAGGGATGATGTATTTCTTCTTCTTTGAATCTCCCACAGACCCTATGTAGCCTATATGAGGCTGCCAATACAGCACATTGTATTAAAGTGAACAGATAAGGAAATACTGTCTTTGTGCTACAGCCCATCCCCCCCTTAATAAAACATGTGAAATGTAATAAGTCCTGACAGTCAGACAGACAGACAGACAGACAGACAGACAGACACACACACACACACACACACACACACACACACACACACACACACACACACACACACACACACACACACACACACACACACACACACACACACACACACACACACACAGACAGACAGTAAGGGTTGGGGAACATTCCTGGTGTATTGTGTCAGGATAAAAATAGGCGTGCCAGGTCAGGTGGTCCGGGGGCATTGTGGCAGAGGGCAGGGCAGGAGATCCATTACTCCATTTTCAAATGTTTCTTTTTATATCAACAGTAACAAGTAAATATGCCTGACTTTGTTTGATATCACAGAGATATACAGTATGTAGATGATGACTGTTTTATTATTTAGTATTTCGTTTATTGAGCTGATTAGTAATTGAATAGTTTTAATGCATCAATTTGAGAAGATTCCTTAAAAAAAGTTGTTTTGTTGAGAAGAAAGTGGCTGTGTGACAGTTACTTACTTCAACAATGTTGAAAAAAGTGTTATTGCCTTGCGATATATCAAACTAAAGGCTAAAATGGACTGGATAAAACTTTATTATAATTTGCAGATACTATCAGTTTCTTCCAGATTGAAGTATTCACATCACGTTGATGTCTATCAGTTTTAAACAAATAGATAGCAGCCCAAGAACATAAGGGGTGACTATAGTCTTTCATACAACGGCGGTGATATGTTTTTGTAATATGCCTTTCTTTTTCCTTGTTGAAAGGAACCATTGGGCTTTTGTCTGAGAGCCACAGACACGGTTGGGAAGTCAACACATATGGAGATATGGACTCTGGTTTGTTGACAGCAGGAGAAATACAGAATGTTCTCCTCCTTATCATGTAGGACTTGACTGGTTGATTTGACCAGAGCTCTGGTTAATGATGGGAACAGCAAGTGATACCCTGTTTTGTTGCAAACACATTGAATGGCTATTTGATAAAAGCATACAGAAGACAGATAAACAGTATTAAGGTTTGTATATAATGAGTCTGATAAAGTCTATAAATCAGCACTTGTTTTCTATGTGCCACGTGAGAATGTGTTATAATTCATAGCTGTTCAAAGGGAGGCTGCGGCCTGGATGCAGCGTTGTGTTGATGGGGGAGCAGCAGAACCCTGGAGGAGCAGAGGTTGTATATCTGAGGCACACAGCAGGTCTCTGTCTTTGAACCAATGACTGTCTGCCTCTTCTCAGCATGGCTGCTGCGCCTCACCAGGAGGACACTTTTAATTAGAAGAAGTAATTAAAACAAGTGTCTTTATTTATTCAGGGCGTCAGTGGGACCCTGCTGGCTGTGTGCTCTGTCACGGAGGACAGAACTTTAGAACTGGGAACACATCTGAGGCTGCAGGCACTGGAACCTTCTATTCAGACCCTGTCAGCATGGGTTGTATCAGCCAGTATGGAGGCCATGATTTAGACACACCATGTCAGGAGCTCTTATTGGTTGGCAGGTGTGCATTCAAATCACAAACCAGGAAAACAAAACATATCTCCAGGCAATAAAAACCTCTGAACCACATGAGTGGTCAGGAAATATTCAGCTTATGGGAATCATAATGATGATTAATGCTAGAAATGTAAGTACTTGAAGTATAAAGACATAAATGTACAACAAATACCTTCAATATAAGTAAACCTTTGAGTGATTACTTTGATGTTCAGCTCATATTCATATATAATAATGAGAGATATCGTTTTTTATTTAGAGAATATTTATTATTTGAGAATATGCTGGTGATTTCCACAACAATTACAACACTTGGCTGCTTGGATCTTAAAGGCAACACATGGAATGTGTTATTGGGTTTCTTCAAACATCAAGTCTGGTGAGAGGAACAGGCACATGACTTGAATGATTGCCCTGATGTCCCACAGTTTCCGACACTAGCTTAAGCAAAGAAAGAGCTGCTGTGATCCCCCTCTGTATGATATGCTCTACACACCAAACTGGAGCATGATTCAGAAAATGCATTAAGCGTTAACGTTGACAACCCTACTGAGAATGCAAAGTAAAACCATTATATTGATAACATCTGAGTGCACACAGCAAATAAAGCATCTTTTGATGTTGGCATTTTATCGATTTAAGTAGATTAACACCAATCATCATTAGCCAATCATCATTCTTTGTTTCATCTTTTTTGGTGATCATTTCACTTCCTTAAGTATATCAAATACACTTCCCTCATAAACAGTTCTGGATTGCTTTTGATCTTCTTACATGATTCTTCCCCCACTCAGCATCATAAACAGACAAGTCAATGAAGGTACTTTCAAAGAAAGACAAAAGCCACCCAGCGCTAATATCAAATATATTTGATCATTGCAGCTTTTTTTGTTTCAATTTCATCACACTCCCTCTTCCAGTAGCTGTAATGCAGAGAGGGATCACAGTGTGACTGGGGGACTCGCCAAGAATCACACCGCACGCTCTCACTGAGGCTACCGCCAGCTTTAATGAGGTTATTTCTCCCCTTCCTCCTCTTTAATTTAACTGGAGTGAGATTTCATCATCTCATCTCCGTGACACAGGGATTAAAGAGACAGAGAGATGAAATGAGCATGTTGGCCTGTCACTCAGTATAAGACCACCTCGCTGCCTCTGATCCTCCACTGCAGCCAGCAGGTGTCAAAATGAATCCCCGTGTGGTGTTTCAATCACTAGAAACTCTGCTTATTTCCATTCATTTCAATGCTATAATCCCTATTTTGATGGAATAAACATATAGTGCGCCTTTTTTCAGCTCATATTATTTAAACATCGCTCCAATAAAATGGTAGGCCAAGCTTAAAATTGTCAAATGTATCGTTCTATAACAATATAACAATATATCTATAACAAATAACATCAGTTCAAAAACAGAGAAAATCAATAACAAATAACAGTTCAGAAATAGAGAAAATAAAAGTGCAATGGTGTCAATCCTTGCCTCAAATGGGCTGAGTTCCAAACATATAGAAAAAGGGCCTACTATGCAATTGTGTTATCAATGGTAGGCCAAGCTTAAAATTGTCAAATTTATTTAAATAACGTCAAGTTCTACATCCTATAACAAATAACATCAGTCAATAATAACAAATAAAATCAATAACAAATAACATCAGTCAATAATAACAAATAAAATCAATAACAAATAACATCAGTCAATAATAACAAATAACATCAATAACAAATAACATCAGTCAATAATAACAAATAACATCAATAACAAATAACATCAGTCAATAATAACAAATAACATCAATAACAAATAACATCAGTCAATAATAGAACCATCCTTCGGGCAGCTGAGCGGAAATGGTGGAAATCCAAACACCCTGACAAGCTCCTACTCTATCAATCTCTCCTCTCCTCTTTCTCATCTTCAATCTCTCAGGCAAAAAGCACTTTCTTTCAAGATAAGATCCATTCTTCTTATTCCAATCCCAAAAAACTATTTTCTATCTTCTCCACCCTCCTCGACCCCCCCAGAGCCCCTCCCTGTTAATGGAAATGTAAGTTTAAGTCAAGTTGGTGAAGATGTCTCTTCGTGTGTTTTGGCACATTTGTGTTTGTATATTTGCATCGCTACTGAAGTTGTAGCACGTTTCTCCTAATGAAATGTTTTAGGTTGTTGTTGCCCGTTTGCATCTGTCGGCCACCGTATCAAACTAAACCTCACATGGGGAGGAACATAAAAAGTGTTACACAGACATAGCAGTGGCGGCTGGCCCATAGGGGGCGATAGGGCGCCGCCCTCCCTAAACCACACACATAAACATTATTATTAATAATTATAATAATACTAATTCATTATATAAATTGTCAATATTTGTGTGTTTAAAATATGGAATGCACCCAGAAATATGTGTAAATTATGATTTTACAATTTGCGCAAAATATATGCATTTCCTAGTACACTGTATGACTGAAGTACTCATGGGGCGATGGAGAAATCGCCCCACAGAGGCGGGTCTCTGTAGCAGGTTAGCCAATTGCTGATTCAAGATATCAACGTGTGTCATAAAATGTAGCCAATCAGCGTCCTCAAAACTAATACGAGAGGCGTGATTATTTTATCGCCCCAAGTAAGCAACTGCTACGCAGCTGGGCGACGCCCACAGGATTGCGGTCAGGAAACACAAGGAGGAGGTGGATAAAAACAGGCATATTTTATCCAAAATAATGACGTTTTGTGGGGCTTTTGAGTTGGCTTTGTGTGGGCATGACGAGACTGACTCTTTTTTCAGGGGATTGGTGGATTTAGTTTCCTCCCTGCACACTGTGCTGGAGGAGCACCTGAAGACCACCACCATTTTTAAAGGCACGTCAAAGACGTACACCACATTGATTTTAAGAATATATATATATATATATATATATATATATATATATATTACAGAACAACAGTAATTAAAAGCTGAAGATGAATAATTATTATTCTTATATACATATATGTATGCAAGTATTGCTAATGCCATTGTTTTAAGTTTTTGTACATAGTCCTCAGTCTCAAATGCTTAAATTGGTAATGGAGGCATTAACATTTAAGACTGGTAAATGAACACTGAAAACTCAGTTTTTTTGCATGAAGTCATACTGGGATGTTTGCTGAAATAGATTGCATGTGGCACAGCCCTACCTAGAGAAGATTCCACCAGCCGCCACTGAGACATAGCTATCTCACTGCCAAACAAACCCTTTACTGTTACTTAGTTCATTTACTCAAGTACTGTACTCAAGTATTTTTCTTTCAGGCTTTAAGTATATTAAGCTTACAATGTATTCTTTATATTATTCTAAATCTGGCCTTTGTGCAGAATACGTACTTTTATTTTTTGTATTTAAAGTACATTTTTTATGCTAATACTTTTGTTCTTTTACTTAATTAAAAGTCAGGACTTTTACTTGTAATGGAGTATCTTAACAATTTAGTTTTAGAGTTTTTTAAATAAATAAATATCTTGATTTTGATCAAATATTTTGCAAGTTAGGAGTCGATATTTAAATCTAACAATTGTCTGGGCTACTTAGTCAACATGTTATGTAACTGTAACTGGTCTGTTATGGTAATGAGTTCATGATACATTTTGCCATGCAATAATTCATACAATCATGTTTTCTGTTTCGTTACGGATCATTTAAGTAGCTTTGCAGGAAAAACGGTTCTAGCACGCTTGCTTAAACATACTTTGTGTTGTGCAGACGGCATGCAAGGCATCCCAGTAAGTGTTCCTTTACATGTCTGTATGTGTGTATGTGTGTGCACATGCATTCTTGTGTGACAGCGTACATTCATTTGTGTCTCGCCCCATGTTTTCATGCTCACGCTAACCTTGTTATGTGTACCTGCATCAGGTTGAGGACAGCATGTTCAGTATGTGATCCAATGTTATTTTCCTTTAACCCAATCCAGACTGTTTTTTAGGAAAGACACACACGCACGCACGCACGCACGCACGCACGCACGCACGCACGCACGCACGCACGCACGCACGCACGCACACACACACACACACACACACACATATACACACACACACACATATACACACACACACACACACACACACACACACACACACACATATACACAACACACACACACACACACACACACACACACACACACACACACACACACACACACACACACACACACATATACACACACACACACACACACACACACACACACACACACACACACACACACACACACACACACACACAGCTCTCCTGCCTGTTAGCATGTGTGTGAAGGCAGGTCTGTTGTCAGGCTGGCTGACTGGCTGCTGAGTGATTCCTATTCCAGTTGTCACTGAGGCCTCAGGATGTTGCTAATGATATACATATTTTCGGCACAGTGGGAGAGGTGAATAGCACATTTCTGGATATGTGTTACGGAGCTTGACCAAACCTTTCAGTAGAGTTTGATTCCCACTCCTGCAGCACATGACCTCATATTCACTAAGTTATTACTGCCACAAAGAGTTGTGAAACGAAGTGAAAAATAACTCACCCTGAGATAGAAGGTGGTGTAACACATCAAGCCAGAATAAATAAAAAACATTGTTTAAAGTCAACATTTAAATGTGAAGAAAGAAAAGCAAGTATGCCTTGTTAAACTAAGCAGTACAGTGTGAGATAAATGTAACGATAATAAATACTTGAATGATGACAGTCAAAAACATGTACAGAAAAAACTATTCAGGACCCCATGAAACACGAGCCAATAAGATGAGTTATTGATACCTTAAAGAACACATTATAACTAAATTATTCATCACCTTACTATATTACAGTAAATCTTTTTTGATTGGATAACACCGGTTTGCGCAACGAAATGTGTTATGGTCCTATTTTGCTAGAAAAAGGCAGAAAACTATAGTTCTGGTGGAGATTGGAGAATGAGTTTACAGCAGGAGGAGAGGAGCTCTCTGCAGTCTGGACCTGCTTTTTCCTAAAGAGCTTTGTACTTAACTTTCTTATCATTGATTACATTTTTATTAACAAATTAAGTTTTTTTACTTTCAAAAAGCAGTATCAGTACTTTGTAGACCCCTTAATGCTGCCTACAGTCTGCAGGCACATGTAACATATAGAGCAGCCTGTATGTAACCTGAGGCTCATATAAGCCTGGGGGGGGGCATGTCCCCCTGTTCTCAGTGGAAATAACTGTTTTTACTCCATTTGTTGTTAATAAGTGGCACCTGTCGGCATGTTCCTGCTAGGTTTCCTGGATCAGTCTCTGTTCATGTGTCTGTCACACCTGATACATCCAGCGTTATCACACTTGGATAACCCACAGGGGAGTGATGTTTGTGGAGATGGCTCCAAGTCAGAGGTGCAGCATGAAAATGATTCTCCAACATGTTTTTTTGTGTAACTATCCAAAGTGAGACTTCCAAGAAGCAATTGTGTGTTTAAAAATGCTCTCAGTCCATCAATAGCTATAATTACTATGCTTTTAGTTGAGTCTGGTTATTGGCAGGTCCTGGACCTGTTGCCCTTTGTCTTTACTCTGTTATTCTGCTTGTGCCTTCCACACATAATGCCGTGGGGGATGAGTTGTTGCTGAGTCGCAGCAGAGTCAACATGGGGAAACAACACCAGTGCATTTCAATCCATCCACCTATACGTGTAATACGACCTGCATTGTTTGCATCATGTTTGCTCTTTGCATTCGTCATCGTCACCTTCCCTCTGATGGTGCAATGGTTACAGACACACTGTTGATGTGTGAAGTGAACCACCTCCATGTAAGTGATACAAACTCAAATGTGGAATCCTTCCTAAAAACATTGTTCCATAGCAAAATGTAAAGTCTTAAACTCAACAGTGTACCTAAAATGTAGCCTGCCTTTGCATCATCCATAAATGTGTCCTCTGCTGCAAGCTCTGCAGCACATTTCAGTTCCAGAAGATGAACAATGTACGGGCATAATGTTGAGCCTCCATTCACTAATGTTGGTCTTGTCTTCTGACATGGAAACTACATCCCATCAGCTGGGAGATGTGACGCACCCTCTTGAGATGGAATGCAGTATTAAGATTATCAAAATATACAAGAGTGGCGTGATATTCCTGAGGCGGTAATGGGATTGCAAAACATTTATCAGAAATACATGTGCTCGGAAAAGGTGTGTGTGTGTGTGTGTGTGTGTGCGTGTGTGTGTGTGTGTGTGTGTGTGTGTGTGTGTGTGTGTGTGTGTGTGTGTGTGTGTGTTATGTATTTGGCCGGAGTTTGGTAAGACCTCAGACTAAGCTGCTGCTAATATAAACTAGCACAGCCCCACCTAACACTTAGTTCCTCAACAGACATATATTATTACCAACTATTCATGGGTTTAATGCATGCCTTTGCAAGACATTAATAACTGCAGTGGAAGTCATAAAAAACGACGTTGAAAGTGTCCTCCACCCAGTTAATTTGTGCGTAGCGTTTTCACAGAATGCGCGGCAGGCAGCATTGGAAAAAAGTAAAAGAATAATAAAAAACAAGGTGTTTACGCATGTAAACAATTGAACATTTGCTTGGTAACTAACCTACAGTTATATGAAATCTGTTGACATCATACGGTTAATTAAAGTCAACGGTTCAGTTTTTACAGTGTACCTGGCTAGATTTTGAGTGTTTACATTGGGAGCAGTTCTGCAGGGAAAGTTGACATTGTCCTCTGAAGTTATTTTTTAAAGAGGTATGTGTGAGAGTTGTCAGCAGTGCCAACTTGTGTTCAAAGTTTTACAGTCGCTCTGACCTCATAAAGTTAGCAATAACCAGCAGGGCCTACCGTCTGGCCTCAGCTCTGCATGTTGCCTCTCATAAATCTGAACTCTTCCCCATGTCGTTCTTAAGTACTGGAGAATTGAACAGTATGACACTAATAGAGATGTCATTGTAACGCAGGGGCGTGAAACGCATTTTAGTTCAGGGGCCACATGTAGCCAAATTAGATGTGTGATTGTGAAGTGTGCCGGAAGAGTAAAATAATATCATAATAACCTATAAATAACAACAACTCCAAATTGTCCACTTTGTTTTAGTGCAAAAAGTACATTCTAAAAAAGAAAAAAAATTTAATTTCTTGAGAAAAATAAGTGCAATTTCAACAATTGCATGCCGTATTTTATCATGTGTATTAAAACGTACAGATCACAGTGTGTCTACAATGGTACACAACATGTAGTCACCGGTATCTGGAACTGAACAGTTTAGTATTTTGCTTTATGATCAAAACAACTTGTCAGGATTGCATTTTTTTTACAACTATTAAGGAAGAAGCATCACGTATCCCCCTGCCTTGTAAATATATATAATTTTATACAAAATACATACAAGTTGTGAACATTGCATTGAATGTCTTGTCTGTAATTGTTACACTTTGTAAATTCAGGATTGGACCCGTATGTTGTCAAACATACGGGTCCAAGAGCACACATTTTAAACACATGTTTTGTAAACATGTTCATTGTTGAAGACATGAGGGCTGATGACAGAACAGAAAAGGTGTATGTTCCCGGTAAAGCCCCCGCACAACTGAACCGATGACTGAACCGATGACTGAACCGATGACGGGTTGTATACGGTTGCGGATGTAAGCCATTATTAGGTTAATATCAGTCAGTTCTCTGAGGTGAAGAATGTCCTCAACTCGTGCTAATGTGGCAAAATATTTGAGTTTTTCCGATGATTTTGTAATTGCCTCTTTGGCCAAGAACGTTCAGAAGAAATGAATTGTGGGAGCACTGTCACAAGGAGGGCAGCTGAGATGGATTTTAAGCATTCAAACCTTCATGAATGGGTTCCATTTACATCAGATTTGAGACAAAATATACAAACTACGAATAAACGTCATTTGTATTTTCTGTATTATACTAATACTGTATGACTGTATTATTCAGTTTAAAAATAAAACCAGCCATCATTCGCAACTCACCAAATCACAAAAAAAAGATTGATTTTGAATATCAGTCCCACCAGGCAGACACACACTCTACTGTACATGGTGCAAGTTACAAAGTCTTATAGATTTTCTCACTTCACACCTGGCTGCTTCGCATGTTGTTGAATGGCCTACAGAGGAGTCATGAACGAGGTTGCATGACTTGCTGACCAGTGCTTGACTTTAATAGATTAGGAACTGGTTTTATTTGAAAGCTTGAATTACTAATGAACACATGCCTTTCTTTGCTCACATGTGTGTGATCTGTAAGAAAGCATTTGATCAGCAAATCAAATAATCCCCCTGCTGGAACTGCATCCTCCCGACCTGACTCCGGATACGTGTCTGAAGATGGATAGATGGATAACATACTTCACATTCTTTATGAACATTAGTACATGCAAACTCCCCACTGATACATCTTTGACTCTCTGAATTGTGATAACATCTCTAGTCCGACATACAATAAATTAAAAACAAAACTCTTTATTCATGAATCTGTTATGGGCAATTCAAACAATGTGGAAAAGGAGTGGTTCTGAGGCCTGTACTACGAAGCCGGATTTTCCTAACCTGGATATGTTTGAGTTAGCCGGTTGGCCTAAGCCAAAACATACGCGCTGGCGCTAAACTGTACTACGACGCTGGATATCAAGTGGATCGCTCAAGCCGCCGTGTCCTATCTAGTTAGGTGCGCGTTCACATGAAAGGGGTGGTATTTGGAGCATTCGACCAATCTCAAACACGGAGAAGCGTTCTGAAAGCGCAGCGTCATACTTCCTGAATGAAAAGTGAACTTTAATATTAGTCAAATATGAAGAAGTTACACTTTAAACATCCATGTTTTAAACACTTTATCCAGGATAAAAGCCACATAGCTGCACCTGCAAGGTGAATACAGCTGGTAAAAGAAAAAGTGTTTGAATGCGTACATTAACAGGTTCATGAAATCACTGCCCCGTCCAAGACACGATCTGACTTTAATTAGGAGAATTTGACTCGAGTGTTTCGTCAATTTAATGTGTTGCTTAAAATAATACTTCTGCATACAGTATGTGACACTGTGAGTGTTGCACGGCCAGATACGGCTCAAGAAGCTGACTCAGATAAGGAAATATATGATACATTATGATGTGATATGATATGAATGATAATGAACACATCTACGTCTGCACTCACAGTGCCGCGGACTGTACTTAATGTTACTCTGATCCGGTTACTTATGTCGTGGCAGATATTTAAGTAAGCTTTCTTAACGCTAATATTATAATAGTCAGATTGCTCTGAAGATGGGAGGGGATATTCTATTAATTTTCACGTTCACACAGTCAGTTGATTTTTGCCGGCTGTCTTTCCTGCAACGGCAGTTTTTCTGTATTTCCTCTATCCTGTAATATGAATTGATTGCTTTAAACTCCGCACACACGGAGCTCTGATTGGTCAGCAGGCGGTGCTTTCACTGAGTTGGGTTGCATTCGAATAGTCCATTTAGCTTAGGAACCTTCCTAACGGAGTGAAATGACCCGGAAGTTCCTCAGTGGCAGCCATGATAAGTGCCGTTCGAATTCTCTAAATTAAAAGGAAAGGAGGTTTCAAACTTCCTTTATAACCTCCTTTAGCCTAGGAACCACTGGACCTCCCTAACCGAAAGGAGAGGAGAAAATGCTGCCCCACAATGCCTTGCGGCCGCAGCATTTGCCGTCACACAACAGTCGGCCGTTCACGGAAACAACCGATTATGAACGAGAAATGATATCATGAAAGTTACGGTGCTTATTAAGCATTTTAAAACGTATGTGGTAAGTTGCCAAAGTGCTTTGTTTTGAACGTTCATCAGTATTATAATCAAAAAGAGAAATATGAACGTTAGTTTTTACTGAAATGATCAAATAAAGTCAACATTTCACAGTCTTTACTGAGCTGTGTGGGGTTTGTTCAACTTTTAAAAGATGTTTGAATGGTGATATACACAGTGATAGATGTTAAGGACTAACGTTTATAATAAATACATTTGTATTGATTTTAAGATATTTTCATACAATCATATGTATTGGGATCATTTGTATTAATGTGGACCGGAGGGAGAGGGTGACGAGCATAAGTTTCACTTTCCTTTTTTATTTCAATTCCAACTTTGGTCATGAAGAATATGTTTCTCTGTTGTCCCCGTTCATAAAGCATAAAACAACAGCATCAGAGCACGGTGCAGAGTCTCTAGATGAGTTTACAGTAGTCCCTCGTTCTTATTAAACATCCATGTTGTAGTCCGCTGTATAGAAAACTGTAGTTTCCATAGTTTCCCCACAGCAGCAGGCGCACATTTATGACCTCCGCTGGCGCATCATAAACACGTCGGATAGTGAAAGTGCAGTCGGATTCTCTAAAGTGTCGCAGTCTCTTCTCCTAAATCCTTTTGAATTCTCCTATCGACTATCCCTTAACCCCATGACGTTTCACTCCGAGGTCAAGGAATAGACGATAGGGTTAGAATTTAGGAGCTGTTTTTTTGGAGTATTCGAACGCAACCGTAATCTCTAGCCTGCCACCTAACCTGCTCCGGAGCAGGTTTGCCGCTCAGCATAAATTACCATGGAAATCTAGCCTGCTAAAAAGAGAACCAGCGTCGTAGGACCGGAAAGCCCGAGATTTCCCTGAATTTAGCCGGCTAAGCGAAAATCCGGCTTCGTAGTACAGGCCTCTGGTCAATGATATTCAAAATCCTTGGCAGAAATAGAGAAACATTGTCCCCAGCTGAAAAGCGCTTGCCATGGAAACTGTTAGTGTTGAAATTAAACGCATGTGATTATCCACCACCCAAAGCTTGTTTCTGCCGCCCTGCTTTAATATGAATGTGCTGATTCTTGTCATGAATGCTTTGTGTAATCCTCTCCTGGTGGGGGAACATATTCCACTCATACACGGAACATCAGTGGTTTTGTTTAAATGCACACCAGTAATCCAGTGATAATGCGATTAAGTAACTAATGCAAGTAAGGTGGAGCCCGTGTTAACACCACACTTCAAAGACAGTCTGCTCATAGCTGCAGTAAGATCAGCTGTAGTAACACGCGTGGCCAAATCATGTTTCGCTGGTAAAATGTTCACTTGTGTTTTCCACTGTTTCTCAACATAGGCTTGTACCTTACTAATGGCTATTTCTAGAGTGGCATGTAATTCTTCGGAATACATATTTTGATCTCTAGACAACTGATTTGCTGAATGAAGCACATGTGACTTAAAGCTCAGCTTTAGACTGAAAAATACTGTAACGTATTAAGGAACTGGCATATTCAGCAAATAGAGTAGTGCGGCGTGAGACCTAAAACCCAGAAAATACTCCGCAGTTTACCACTTCCTGTTTCCTCTCAAAGTCAATGTTTTTTTTTAAAACATGTTTGTTGTTAGAAGCCTGAAATAAGGTCTGTGCTACACAGGAGCTGAAAAGATTGTCATGTTTTGGTCTCCAACATAAAATACGTCAGTAAATACCCTACTCGTAAATGTCCGAAGCTTCTACATGTCATAAAAACAAGTGACTAAATAAAAACCATCAACACGCAGGCACGGGTCCGCCTTTAGCTTAGCGGTGGTGATACATAGTTATTGTATAGCATTACGTTAGCTTTACGTTAGCTTTTTGAACAAAACGTGTGTATCATAAACATGTGTTGGCAGCAAAGCTTTCTGCAAAACCCATTGGATTTTGGTATAATTCCAGAATCCAATGGGTTTATGCCATAGCTACTTCCGGGTCGGCCTACACAAATACATCACCACTGCAGCACTCAAAAGTCAAAGTCGACTTTATTGTCAATCTTTCAGTTTGTGTCTACAGACGGAGAGATCGAAATACCATTTCCCACAATCCCGAATACAATAAATACAAACGGGAGGGAGGGGAGAAAGGGGAGGGAGTTCAGCCTCCTGACAGCCTGGTGGAAAAAATAGTTCTTTAGTCGGGTGGTGCTCGACCTCAGGCTGCGGCACCTCCTCCCTGAAGGCAGGAGGGTGAAGAGGCAGGTGGAATGGGTGGGTGGGGTCACCCACCATGCTGAGTGCTCTGTGGGTGAGGCGGGTGTTGTAGAGGTCAAGGAGTGATGAGAGTGAGGCACCGATGATCCTCTCAGCTGTGTTCACGATGCGCTGTAGGGTCCTGCGGTTCGATGCTGTGCAGCTTCCGAACCACAGCGTGATGCAGCTGCTGAGGATGCTCTCTATGGCGCCTCGGTAGAAGGAGAGCATGATGGGGGGGGGGGGGGGGGGGGGCTCCTGCTCTCTTCAGTTTGTGGACGAAGTAGAGGCGCTGCTGAGCTTTCTTGGTGATTGACGTGGTGTTGTTGCTCCAGAAGAGGTCTCCGGTGATGTGCACCTCCAGGAATTTAGTGCAGCTCACCTGCTCCACTGCAGTACCACCAATGGTCAGTGGGTGGGGTTGTTGGGTGTCGTTTCTCCTGAAGTCGACAACAATCTCCTTTGTTTTCTCCACATTGAGAAAGAGATTGTTGTCTCTGCTCCACGTGGCCAGCTGGTTCACCTCCCTCCTGTAGTGGGTCTCATCGTTGTTGCTGATGAGACCCACCACGGTTGTGTCATCCGCAAACTTGATGAAGTGGTTGGAGCTGTGGGTGGGTGTGCAGTCATGGGTCAGCAGGGTGAAGAGGAGGGGGCTGAGCACACATCCTTGGGGGGCCCCCATACTCAGTGAGGAAGTCCAGCAGCCAGTTGCAGAGAAAGGGGCTGAGGCCCAGGTTTGTTAGTTTACAAACCAGCTGCTGGGGGATGATGGTGTTGAACGCTGAGCCAAAGTCTATGAACAGCATCCTAACATAAGAGTTTTTTGTGTCCAGACGGGTGAGGGCTGGGTGGAGAGCAGAGGAGATGGCATCCTCAGTGGACCGCTTCGCTCAATATGCAAACTGAAACGGGTCCAGGGAGGGAGGGAGGGTGGATTTGATCTGCTTCATGACTAGCCGCTCAAAGCACTTCATGATGGTGGAGGTCAGCGCTACGGGGCGGTAGTCGTTGAAGCAGGAAGGTGATGACTTCTTCGGCACAGGTATGATGGTGGTTACCTTGAAGCACGAGGGAACAACAGCCTGGCTCAGGGAGATGTTGAAGATGTCTGTGAGGACATCTGTGAGCTCAGCTACAGTCCTTTAGCACACGAACAGGAATGTTGTCAGGCCCAGAAGCTTTCCGGGTGTTAATCCTTAACAGTGTGCTCCTCACACTGCCTGGGGACAGACAGATAGCCTGGTCGTTGGGTGGAGGCGTTGTTTCCTGCGCAGGTGTGCTGTTCTGTGCTTCGAAGCGTGCATCAATGGGAACACAGGCATTGTTTCCTTGTACAGCCCTGTAATCACTCTCACATTCACTCTCACATTCACTCCCACAACATGTGTGGGTCACTCCTGTTCCTCCAGGAATTTAGAGAATCCAGATCTCTCATTTACATACATAAATGCAGTCTAACTGTCCTTTTAGTTTAAAGTGTTCCATAAACAAAGCCTTCATAAATGTATAAAATCTCCCCATGCTTTGGACAACTTGCAATCTTTTCAAAGGATTAAAGGATTGTCCTTCTTCTGTCAGGATCACCTGCAGGATGTGGCTCTTTTGTTGCCAGACAGTGCTGATGGATATGCCATGATCATACGTTTCCTAACTGCATGCTATTAGCTTTATTCATCCATTAGAGAACTGAACACATCCCTGAGTGCACACGTTGTAAGGCAGCCCTGTTATCCAATGGAGTAAACAAAGATCCACCAACATGTTCTGATGTCTCTTAAATGGTTTTCAAATGAACAGCAAGATAGTGCATTCTTTTTATTTACTGACTACAAAGGTGTTGGTTAAGTTGTACAAATGTTATCCAACACAATATTTCATTATAAAGCTTTATTTGTATAGCACTTTTCATACACCCGGTGCAGCTTGAAGTGCTTTCACAACATATAACAGAAACAGGTCAGACGTTCAAACCTTTATGCACACGTGCAGCATCACAACACCCACTCACATTTGAAGGACACAAGGAGGTCAGAGGTATGATAATAACAAGTACAATAAGATAAATAATGATCCAAATGTTCATGACATCCTCTCGGTAGAGTAAATCAAGAGATAAGTTCAAATGAATAAACACAATCAAATAGTAAGACCTATAAAATAAATAAATAATTTTAACAATAGGAAAAAGAATGATAACAATAATAAAGATTAAAAGACCAATTAAAAGCGGATGTCGCTAATAAAAATCTAATCTAAAAAAGATGTCTTTATCTGTCGTATGAAAATGTACTTCAGGAAACTTTTACATAGAACATAAGCAGGCAAACACATTAGACACATTTATTAGAAAGAGAGACACATCCAAATAGTTTTCCTTCAATTCAATTAAGGATTATAGATAGATAGATAGATAGATAGATAGATAGATAGATAGATAGATAGATAGATAGATAGATAGATAGATAGATAGATAGATAGATAGATAGATAGATAGATAGATAGATAGATAGATAGGTAGTACTTTATTGATCCCAAATTGGGAAATTGTTGTTGTTACAGCAGCATAAAAGGCATTTTACAATAAAACAAAATATACAAGAATAGAAAGAAATATAAAATATACATGTTGAAATAGAAAATATACATGCAGATATTATATATACAAATATATATATATATTCAAAAGATATGACATTATGTAATATGGAGTATAAATATTGAACAGATTATATGAGTAAAATGTACAACGTGGTGCTAATACAAACATCCAGTAATGCAACTGAAGGGTGGCGTTCACTATCGTTTCTATACAGGGAAGCAGAAGGAGCAGAACCATTTTCAAATGCTGCCACTGCGCCCACAGCCATCTTAGTTTGATTTACTCTGATTGAATCTCAAGGACTGTGTGAAAGATGACTTAGAGGGTGGTTCAGGTGCATTGGGTCCTGATAGCGCTGTGTGAAACATGTTATGACAGCAATCATATTCCTACCATCTCTAAGCGGTATGAATGGGGAAAAAAGGTGTGAAATGTAAATACTCTTGTTTTCTTAGCGACTGTGTGGATTAGTACAGGACCAAAACAACTCTTCATGATTCATTTTGAAAACAGAAGATAAGAAACCAGATTAAATCAACACAGCAGTTTAGCTCATTCAATCTGCAGTAGCTGTGACCAGAAGACACATATTTACTGAAGTGACAATTGAACCATCACGTTGAAATGGAATCTTTTCAGAATCAGGGTTATTGCCATTAAACAGACGAGGAATTTGCCTTGGTGTAAAACTGAAACCTGGACTTTAATGAAATGTATTATGTCTACAGATTTCACATAACTGTATTAAGTAAGTTGAAAGCAATAATTATTTAGTTTAAATGGGTTAAATGTAATATTATTGCTTTCAAAAGCCCACATTTCAGCCTTGCCTTTCCTTGCCTATTATAAAAAACTATTTCATAAAAACTATTATAACATTAAAATATAGAGAAATATTAACATGAAATATAGATACCAAAAAACTTTGTACAGTATAATATGACAACAAATATGTGCAATATTGTTATGAAAAGTGGAAAGCTGTGCAGATATTTAAAGAGGTAGCTTTGTTTACAAATGAGTCTTCTTTTGCAGCTGGTTGCCCTGGGAGAAATGTAGTGTGGACAGAGATCAAGTATGCTGGCCAGAATTATAGAGGGACAAGCAAACAAGCTGAATAAAAGATGAGGCTGTGTGTCTCATTAGGAGAGAACAGTGTATGCACATGCATGGTGAACAGGCCAGCACACTACAGCTGACTGCACCCCCCCCCCCCCACCCCCTCTCTGTCACCAGCAGTACACACAGCAAGCTAATTGCATGATAAAACAATTGATGATTAATTATTACAGCGTTTCTTCCTCTGAGCTCTCCACATGGCAGCTTGAGATAATTAAATCTAATCAAAGCGTGCATCAGGAAGCTGCTCACTTTGCAGCAATTCAGCCAATTTTCTGGAGGCCATGGAATCTTCACACGGCACGACTACATTCCATTAATTAATCTGCAGTAAACATTGTTCAGTCATTAAACGAGTAATTCAAAATGCTTAATGTCATGCCGTGATTGACTAACTTTCTTAATGTAGCTGCGGTCAGGGAGAACTCGCTGCCAGCTTGGCAGGAAACTCTCCTTGTGAGTGTGTTTTTAAAAGCAGCCATTCGTGGATCAGGGTTGGTGAGGATTTTTGAAACAACAGATTACAATATCGCGTGTTGTTCGTAAATTGCAGATCAGGAAACATTTGTACTTTTTTTATCTGTCCAAAAATGTGCTTAAAGTTTCTTCAACTTAGCACAAGACATGGCTGATAGCTTCGTCCTTATCAGTGCTGGACCTGATGGCTGCAGGCAACACCAAGACTTGAAACCAAACAATACAATATACTTCATCCATAATACTTGTAACTCTTGCATTATTTTCTCAAATTGTATCGAAAAGACATAAAAAATAAGGTTGAATATATTGCAAAATGTTACAAGCTACATTTAAAAGTGTATCTTTCCACAAATAGGTACATCTAAAATTAGGAAGACTTATTACTGTACATTGAAAATACTTTTAAGCATGAACTATGCTGAACGGTGCATGGGATATTGAAGGGCAATAGAGCAACCTCTCCAATGCCATGAGAGACAGAAAAGGAAAACTCAGCTTGGTTGAGACCAAATATAACCGTTAAGCCTGGTGATGAGTCACTGACAATAGAAACAGCTCTGTAGACCACACTGTCACACAGCCTTGGGGAGAAACACATTACAAGTAACAGGATTACATAATCAGGATACGATAAAAAAACATAACTGTATTCCCTTACAGGTACATGAAAAAATACGTAATCAGATTACTGTTACATTTCTAAACATTGGGATCACTAGCAGGATAACAGTGTTATTAAAACTAAAAAGATCATACAGTGTTTGTTGTAAAGGATCAGATGTTATCTCTTCTCTTAGGTGACGTTTACACGAGGACAAAACTGCTTGTATCTGCATAGTTTCTCTTGCGTATAGCCCTATTATTTACACGAGGCCGTAACAAACGGACCCCACAAACGATAACGGGTCCCAAGGTGGATAGATTTGCAAATGAAACTCTCTGGGGGGTCAAACGAGTCCGTGTAATCGCCTCTATACGAATATTTCCTGAAAAAATAACGATAGCCCCACCTCTCCCCGCCTCTGCTGCTCACTGCTGTAGCATGGCCAGTAGCTACTGTCAGTAGCTACTGCTAGTACTACTGAAAGTAGCTACTGTCAGTAGCTACTGTCAGTAGCTACTGCTAGTGCTACTGCTACTGACCATGCTACAGATGTTAGTGCAAAATCTACAGCTCCTCTACCACAACCATCAGCAACAAGTGGACATGGAGAATTACATGAACTACATGTTGCTAAATCCACCGCGGGGCATAAACAGAAGGGTAGCCATGGCAACATTGCTCCGGGGCTGCTCCGGGTCTTCTTCGCTACTTTTGGTGTATTTTGTGGCGGAAGTTACAGCGCCACTTACAGTCCCGGCATATGTACTACAGCGTGTCCAGCGGTCTCGTTTGAACAGACACGTTAAATGAAACGAATGCATGTGAACGGAAGACTTTTTTGAAAGCGCATACTGTGCATAAACGCAAACGTTCCCGTGTGCATATGGCCTTAGAGCTGTACTGTTCTGTAGGATAATACTTTACGTGTGAATCTATATGCCTACTGCCTGAATCTGCTTTGTGGTTTTCACTTTCTTTGCTTCATTTGTTCAGTTTTTAATTCAGCAGGTGAACCTATATGTTCATACATTTTGTGTGAGACCTTAACTGTGTGTATTAAACTGAAACGGAGCATTTTCTGTAAGCGCAGATTTTATTTCTTATTTTAATTTTTTAAACTGTAGTATGTGTTTCAGTGGCGATGTATAGGCTGCTGCCTGAATATGCTGAATGAAAGGCAGGTCTTCATATCAAGAATATCATTTCTGATCCTAAATATCCTGGTTTCTGTTTTTCTAAGGTCACAATGTTCTGTTGTCTTAATACACATATGGGTTTGCTGTAGCTCAGTCTGTAGGGACTTGGCTTGCCGACCGAAGCCCTGCTTCCAGTCTCGATAGGACCAAACATATTGTTTTTTTACCATTTCTCCTGGTGGTGGAAGCCCTTTCGCTCTACCACCTCTTCATCACTAAAGGTCGTGTTTGAGAATGTGTGTGTATTTTGGGGCGTATGTGTGTAATTGTATTGTAAAGTGATCAGGTTTATATTTTTATACTCAGATTAGATTACTGATTACTTTTTTTTACACGTCACTTGTAATTGTAATGGAATTACTTTTTTTAAGTAATCCTCCCAACCCTGCTCCCTTTCAGTAGGAATCTGTCATTATGTCTTTGAAGATAAAGCTTAAAGCAGGAATTAGAGGTTCTGTTCTGAAGAACCAGACCTCCTGCTCGCCTGTACACCAGACAGTCACCTACCCTTGCTGAGTCTTCTGCATTTCAATGTGATGTTGCAGGTGCCTTTGGTGTCCTCCCACTGTGACTTCAGCACACCCACCCCCCCCTCCCCCTACGCTCACTGGGAGGTCTGCAGCAACCTTTGAAGGCCTCAGGTCAGCGGCGGTGGAGAGATGAAGACGTGCTGCCTGATCCTGGCAGCTCTGCTGCTGCCCAGCAGCCACGCAGGTGAGTCAGGACATCTTCTGAGTCTCATCTATGCTTTCCAGAGGGGGGAGGAGTACTCAGATCTTGTACTTAAAGTGGACCTATCATGCTATATTTGAATAATATAGTGTAGGACCATACCTATATAAGGCATATTTATACTTTTTTTTTTTCAAAATACCAAACAGATCATGCATTTTAGCCATGCCTCATTTTGCTCAATTTGGAAAATGTTAGCCCTGTTTTTGCAAGGGCAGATTCAGTGAGAACAGCACCACCTACAGGCCTGGCATATGTACTACAGCGTCTCCAGCGCTTTCGAACGGCAATGGCCGTGGCTGTCTCCTCCTGATTGGTGGAGTTGGCCCAATAGCCGTAGCGCCACCGTCCTGACGTCAGGACAGTGTTCAAATCTGGATCAGTTTTTATCAGATCCGTTGCAGCCCCTTTTTTAGAGATTTGGGTATGGAGGAAAATAGAGAGGGTTGTGTTTTCTGAATTCTGAATTAAAAATGTTACTCAAGTAAAATTAGAAAAGTATTCTCATCAAAATATAGTGAAAGTACCAAAAGTAAAAGTAGTGATTGTGCAGATTGGTCCATTTCAGAATAATATATATGATATGTTTTATAATGATTGATCATGAAAGTGTTCTCAAAGCTGGTAAAGGTGCAGCTATTTTGAATGACTTTGTATACTGCAGGGTAGCTTGTGAATTTACTCCAGGTGGAACTAAAGTCTGATTTAACACTTGATTATATTTCACATCATTCATCCAGATCTGTAAAGTAACTAAAGGTATTAAATACATGTAGTGCAGTAAAAGTACACCATTAATCTCTGTATTATTCTGGGGTAGAAGTACAGAGTAGCAGAAAATGGATATAAAGTGCAAGTACCTCAAATGTCCTTGAGTACAGTACTTAAGTACTTCTAACCTGTTACTTTACACCACAGTGAGACGTACAGTGTGACACAGTCAATGTTGACCGTTTAGATAAGCTCTCTCTGTGTTCTGCACGTCTCTCTGCCTGCGCGCAGCTCTCTTTATCATAGGCTCCAGCTTGTTACATTGTTATGGACTCCTGTACATTGCTTCAGTGCATTGAAGTATATCATATCCCAGGGGTAACGGCTGTAGCATCTGCTCTATACGTAAACATGAGCAGCTGTCGAGAACTATGATGGATTATTCCCTGAGACCCTGAATGCAGCACAACATGATGTAGATACAGAGGAGCCCGTCATGTGAGCAGGCTGTTGTTGCCTTCACTGAACAGCAGTACAGGTCATGTGGGGACTCTGGAGTGCATAAACAAGTCTTTTGGGTCAAGCCTTTATGTCATAAACATATGCATAGGAGACACACACATAGTGAGTGTTATTCAAATTGAATGTCTTCACACACGTCTTGTACAAATAAGGCTGCATGAGCCATAGGAGCACATGTTAAAGGTCACCTGTTATGCAAAAGCCATTTTTTCATGTCTCTTCTACATCAACATGTGTCCCCTCTTCCTCATGTCTCTTCTACATCAACATGTGTCCCCTCTTCTTCATGTCTCTTCTACATCAACATGTGTCCCCTCTTCTTCATGTCTCTTCTACATCAACACGTGTCCCCTCTTCTTCATGTCTCTTCTACATCAACATGTGTCCCCTCTTCTTCATGTCTCTTCTACATCAACATGTGTCCCCTCTTCTTCATGTCTCTTCTACATCAACATGTGTCCCCTCTTCTTCATGTCTCTTCTACATCAACATGTGTCCCCTCTTCTTCATGTCTCTTCTACATCAACATGTGTCCCCTCTTCTTCATGTCTCTTCTACATCAACATGTGTCCCCTCTTCTTCATGTCTCTTCTACATCAACATGTGTCCCCTCTTCTTCATGTCTCTTCTTCATCAACATGTGTCCCCTCTTCTTCATGTCTCTTCTTCATCAACATGTGTCCCCTCTTCTTCATGTCTCTTCTACATCAACATGTGTCCCCTCTTCTTCATGTCTCTTCTTCATCAACATGTGTCCCCTCTTCTTCATGTCTCTTCTACATCAACATGTGTCCCCTCTTCTTCATGTCTCTTCTACATCAACATGTGTCCCCTCTTCTTCATGTCTCTTCTACATCAACATGTGTCCCCTCTTCTTCATGTCTCTTCTACATCAACATGTGTTCCCTCTTCTTCATGTCTCTTCTACATCAACATGTGTCCCCTCTTCTTCATGTCTCTTCTTCATCAACATGTGTCCCCTCTTCTTCATGTCTCTTCTACATCAACATGTGTCCCCTCTTCTTCATGTCTCTTCTTCATCAACATGTGTCCCCTCTTCTTCATGTCTCTTCTACATCAACATGTGTCCCCTCTTCTTCATGTCTCTTCTTCATCAACATGTGTCCCCTCTTCTTCATGTCTCTTCTACATCAACATGTGTCCCCTCTTCTTCATGTCTCTTCTACATCAACATGTGTCCCCTCTTCTTCATGTCTCTTCTACATCAACATGTGTCCCCTCTTCTTCATGTCTCTTCTACATCAACATGTGTTCCCTCTTCTTCATGTCTCTTCTACATCAACATGTGTCCCCTCTTCTTCATGTCTCTTCTTCATCAACATGTGTCCCCTCTTCTTCATGTCTCTTCTACATCAACATGTGTCCCCTCTTCTCCATGTCTCTTCTACATCACCATGTGTCCCCTCTTCTTCATGTCTCTTCTACATCAACATGTGTCCCCTCTTCTTCATGTCTCTTCTACATCAACATGTGTCCCCTCTTCTTCATGTCTCTTCTTCATCAACATGTGTCCCCTCTTCTTCATGTCTCTTCTTCATCAGCATGTGTCTCCTCTGTGGAAAGAGACTCTGAAAGTTTCAGGAACAAAGATTCTCTCTCTTTTTGATCCATTTATATAAAAACCTGTCTGAAAATGAGCTGATCAGATTTTGGCCACTTGATGATGTCATAACGATGTTTTGTCTTGTGTAACCATTAGCCAATCAGCAACCAATGTAACCCCCCCCCCACCTTATCACCTGAATCTCCTCCTAGAGCACCATTGAGTTCTTTTTAACCAAATGTCTCTCAGAGGGGCGTGGGGAGGGGCTCCTTATTTTCATCTACAGTAACAGAAAAAGGTTGACCAATCACAACAGAGCTAACCAATCAGAGCAGACTGGGCGAAAAGAGGTGCTGCAGCACAGGCAGTATGAGAGAAATAAAGAGCTTTTTGAACATTAAAGCATGGAGACATGTCCCAGGAGAGACACTACATACTGATATGATCCTGAAAAAGAGCAGAATAAGGCCCCTTTAAGGAAAAATATATCTTTATATTAGGAGATAGACACATTATAAAAGAATGTAGAATCAAGCCTATACTTACATGACGAGAAAGATGGAAATTATTCTTATTATTTGTTATTTTGGTGTGTCATTTGGATAATTAGATTCTTTAGATAACTTATTAAATGGCTATAGTTTGGCTGTTTTTTATTCAAAAAGTGAAAGTGTTCGGGATGCAGTATTCACCTGCTGTGTCACAAAAATACCACAAACACCTCCAGATATCCAGCTGAACAGGTGTTAGAGGATAATCCCTGCATCCAATCCATTTCTCAGGAAGAGAGAGGGTGTTTGTGTGTGTGTGTGTGTGTGTGTGTGTGTGTGTGTGTGTGTGTGTGTGTGTGTGTGTGTGTGTGTGTGTGTGTGTGTGTGTGTGTGTGTGTGTGTGTGTGTGTGTGTGGTCCTTGAGGCATTAGAAACATTTTTCCACTATAAACTTAACACAAATATCTTAATTCTCTGTCACTGTTTTTGTTTTGGTTGTTGTTGTTGTTGTTGCAGTTTCACTCTGACTGCACGGAGGCTTATGGAGCTCTAAGAAAATATTTGTTAATTACCATCAAAAAAGCCTCTCCATCTGAGAAGGCTTTTTATTGGAGGGTTAGGGGCTTCATCTTAATGAGGAACTCAGGCAGGGTTGCAGTTACTTGAGTGGAAGTGGAAGTAATAATAAGAGCTCTATCTTGTCTTATGAGACATTTTGGTATAAATTAATGAGTATTGTGCTGCTCTCTGGACAACTGGTATAAAACAACAGTGACTTTTACCTCTTCAAATTAATTAGATTACATGCTTCCTTTTTGGTTTTGGAAATTGTCTCACCTTTTCTGCTCATAACATCTTCAAAACACATTTCACAGCTTGTTTTGGTTCTTCCATTTTAAAGCTTGTTACTTTTTGGCATAGAGAGCCGAAGTCCCTCCCTTTCCGGTGATCCACCATGGGACCTTATTTTGGAAAAATGATGTATTGAAGTCAAGAGAGAGAAACATTTTCTTTTGATCCCGTTTGAATTGAGCCATGAATTACACATATGATGCTTGTCAATCTTAAAAAATCATTTCCAAGTAAAAAAAGTCACAGTTTGTCGTAAAACTGTGAAGTAACACTTATTTTTGTGTAAAACTGCTCAATGAACTACATCTCTGGTCTCGCACAGCACACGTCACCATCACCAGAATGAGGTGAAAAGTATTAAACGAGGTGGAAATCATTACACGTCTGGGCATGTTGAGAGCTGCTATTACACAAAAGGGGAGTTAGTCCAACCCAGTCTCACGGCATTTCGTGTTATAGTCACGACATTTAATCTATTGATTCGTGTTCACCAACACGATTTCCTCCTTTTGTTCGTGTCACACAGAACGATTTTAAAAGCAATGTATTTCTATTGGTAGTATGTTTCGTGCCTGCAACACGTCTTTTTGTCCGGTCGGGTCTTGGAAGACCAGAAGCTGTGTGGTTCATAAAAACATGTTCTTACTCAATATCAAGCCACGATTATTGTTTTTATTTTAAATCGTATAATGTCGGACTTTTTTTGCCGTCCTATGGTTGAAGCTCAGTGATTGGATGTTTTAGCCGCAATGCACGTTGGGATATGGTGTTTATGCGATATGAAATCCGAAAAACATTTACAAAAAAGAAAATAATACTTTAATCCGAGTGTTCTTGCTTTTCTCTTTGGAGGTCATCACATAACGGCATTGTAATACACCGTTCGGCTGCATTACATATTACACATCTGCCGTAGTTCTTTATTTATAGAGCCCTGATGAGAAGACTTCTGGACACACAGGAAGCACTGCCACCAAAACTGAATACGTGACGTGGATCATAAATATATCAGCAATTAAACAACATCTTACATTTCTTTTCACACAATACGTCTCCTTGCAGTATCAATACTAATTCGGCTGACTTTTATATTTGATCCAATTGGTAGATAGGTTATATTTACACCATAACGGTGCACAGCTGATAGAAAAGGACTTACTGTATAGTTTTTAAAGATATTACTGATTTTCTTTGAATATAAGAATGTAAATACTGAGTTGAGAGAATAGTCAGGGGATTTGGGTGATGGGAGACACATCTATGGAATCACAATTTCAATAGCTTACTGTTAAATGACGGATATACCTTTCTGTCTATGATGTTTTACAAATCAGATATTAATGTGTAGAAGTAAAACATGTGAAATAATATAGCAATATCCTGTACAATTATGTGAAAACATGAATAAAACTACACATCTTCAGATGTTATACATACACAAGTGTCCTACACTAATAATACAAAGTTATTATGGCATTGTCTGTGCTGTGTGTACCTTATTTGTAACATCTTCAGACCTTTCCAACTCCTCAACAGTTGCCTGTCTTTGACTGTTGCAGGTGTAGGTTCAAATATAAAAAAAATACATGTGTGGATAACAAAATACATCCGTCATGAACTAAGCTGGAAACGTATACTGGAAAGTATAATTAATTGTGTTAACACTGTAAACTTGACAGTTTTATAACCCCTAGTGTTTAACAGCACGTTATTGCATTTTTTTGTACATGCAAAATATGGAGAAAGTAGAAGATCAATGATAGAAATATAGAATATAAAAAATCAAGAAGATACTGTAAGTGATCTCTAGAATAAAACAGTTTAGTGCTGGATGTACAAAGATATCAACAGGAGGATGTGCAAAACAGACAAACTAATTAACCTTTATTTAAACATTAAAGAATACTTTAGGTTAAGGTCTTCTTTTAAATAAGAAAAAAGCTTTGGGGGTATCAACAGATAAATATTAAGCCTGACAAAGTACTTAACGTTTAATATATTGCTTTCCTGCAATGTTAACTATGTTGAAGCACTTATTTTAACTGATATTATACATATTAATTATACTACTATGTATGTAGATAGTATAAGAAATGTGCAGAATATGTTTAATGGTGGAGGTACACAGATATCGATAGATGTCTTGTAATGCACTGTTGAGGAACCTGTGACCCAAGTTTGTCATCATTGCATAACTACACCGTAGTTGTGTATATGATATGTCAATAAACCTTAGAAAATCTTGAAATCTTGAAAGGGATGTGCAACATAGCCATTATATACAGTTTTTAATTAACGAGTAATGAATATGCTTTATAGAGATCTGCAGATAAATGTTTAGTCTTCTCAAGCACCAACTATCAAATATCTCGCCTGATTGTTGGCACCTTCCCTGAATTTTACTCAGGTGTAACTAAAGTCTGATTTAAGGGTTGTTAAATCAGAATCTGCAAAGTAACTAAAATAAATGTAGTGGAGTAAAAATACCAGGTTAACCTCTGAATTGTAGCGGAGTAGAATTACAAAGAAACAATGAGCCGTCATGTGGGTATATATTAATGCTTCCCATTATGGACACAAATAATGGGCAGCATTAAATAATGTTATAAATGTGATAACACCAATGTGTTTCCTATCCCCTAAACCTCCAGGGATGTACACAGTTTAATACTGGCAACTTCTAATTGTGGGAAAAACGTCTTTTAAAACTACAATTCCCAGTAGAGACGTGCCATAGAACATGTTGCGAAACACAATAGCCAGCATGTGTAGTTCTGGGGGGGGGGGGGGGGGGGGGGGTGGCTGGACCCGTTCGAGTCCAGTTTTGGATAGTCTGCCGTGGGTTTCATTCCATTTCAAAGAGCTGTCTGACGCTCGGCGTAACCTTGGCACACTGCCACTCCAACATCCAATCCCAGTGCTTGAAGATTAATCACAGGGTTTGTCAAGCAACGGGACTCTAGTCCCAAACGATAGCTGAGGATTATGGGTAGTAGTCTTCGGACATCCTAAACTCCGAAATGTTTTTCGGATTTCATATCGCATTAACACCATATCCCAATGTGCATTGCGGCTAAAACATCCAATCACCGAGCTTCAACCATAGCTGAGGATCTTGGGTAATCAGTTCAGTGGGTGTGTATCGCAATGATCCTCGAAATGTCCCTTATAGGCCTACGTCTGTTTCCGGTGACTTTATTTTGAAATTCAGTTCAGTCAGACAACTCACGTGTTTCTTTAACATGTCTATTAGAAGCAGCATATAGTTGAGTTTGGCGACTAGGCTCGGGCCTCATCACTCCATAGATATACATAGCACCATGAGTGAGGATTAAATAACTAACCCCCCGGGCCTACAGGTGGAAGCTGGGGTGGTGGTGGGGCAGGCAAGCAGCAGCGACGTAGAAGTAGCTGCAGCAACAGCAGCAGCAAGCAAAGCATAGAGAGAGATCTGGCAGGTTCAATAGAGCGGCATATAAAGGAGACTGTTTGGTTGGTTGTAGAGTGGCAAGGGGCGTTATGTATGAATGCAGCATAAGTGCTCGAGTTGACTGCCTGAACTAGCTCGCAGGCTTCGCCCCATTTCCTGACGGACGCCAAAAAGCCAGAGATTATAGAATTAAACAAATAAATAAAAACAAGGATAATTGTGTGTTATTGTTGAGTAAATAACAGTGTGTTATTTAGAAAAAAATATTTTAAAAATACAGATGTCAGTATCCTGAGGCTCTGAGCCCCATTTCTTTTCCTCACGGACAGCAAAAAAAGTCCGACATTATACTATTTAAAATAAAAACAATAACCGTGGCTTGATATTGAGTAAGAACATGTTTTTATGAACCACACAGCTTCTGGTCTTCCAAGACCCGACCGGACAAAAAGACGTGGTGCAGGCACAAAACACACTACCAATAGAAATACATTGCTTTTAAAATCGTTCTGTGTGACACGAAAAAAAGGGGAAAATCGTGTTGGAGAACACGAATCAATAGATTAAATGTTGTGACTATAACACAAAATGCCGTGAGACTGGGTTGGTTAGTCGGTTCCGTAAGAGCCAGCATGCGGGACCGGCTGTACAAGGTTTCGGTGAGTGTTAAACGAGTGCAATGTGTGTTTAATACTTTTCGCCTCATTCTGGTGATGGTGACGCGAGACCTGAGATGTAGTTCATTGAGCAGTTTCACACAAAAATAAGTGTTACTTCACAGTTTTACGACAAACCTTTTTTTTCTTGACTTGCAAAATGATCTTTTAAATTGACAAACATCATATGTGTAATTCATGGCACAATTCAAACGGGATCGAAAGATAATTTCTCTCTCGCCATTGACTTCAATACATAATTTTTCCGAAATAAGGTCCCATGGAGGATCACCGGAAAGGGAGGGACTTCGGCTTTCTATAACTGGGACAAGGTTCCATAATAACCTTTCAGCAATGTGTAATTCAAGAGTGTCCCTGGGCAGGCAGTTCTCTGGAAAAGGAAATACAGCCTGCAGCTCTCCACCCTTCTGCGTTTAGCCCCTCCCACCAGAAGAACACAGCTTGTGCTTTTATAGTTACTTTATTTTGTACTTTATTTCAAAATATTTGGACGTTAAACAGCCAAAATACATCAATGTCACATCAGAAAGCAAATTCTGATGATTTAAAGAAAATATAGATACAGTCCTATAGTGACATTAAAGAGGCCCTATTATGTTATCGGGGTGTTCCCTCTCCTGTAGTGTGTTCTATCGGTCTTTGTGCATGTCAATGTTCTGCAGAGGCTACAATCCCTGTGTTCCCTCCAGAGGGAGTTTCTCTCCAAACTCTCCTTTTATTGACTCTGAAGATTAAATACATTTAAATATATTGGTGACCAGTTTACCTGAGTGCTGTCCTCTCAAGTTATGTATTTTTATTCAATAATATTGAATTTCTCTTACTGAAGCCACTTATGATGACTTTAGACAGTTCCCAACTTATTTTAGTTTTACTTGCTATGTTACGCTCAGTTATTATCCTTATATTGCCTGTGATTAAAGCGAAAAAAACAGGTGTAATGCTTTGAAGTCTTTATTTTTCTTAATTTATTTTTTGCAATATGATTCTCCCTGACTCACTGTACCTGTGCTGATGGTTTCTGATGAAGGTCAGGCTCAGTTCTTTGTGTGATCGTAAAACAGCAGCCAACCTGCAGCCACAGATCTCCAAGAACTGAGTTCAGACACTCACACAGAATTGTGCATGAGAATATCTGCTGATGAGGAACTTTTATAGGCTGGATGAAATCTTATGCCTTTGGTATTCATGTTATGTTTGTATAGGTGTGTTCCCCTATATCCATGCTTCAAATTAAGGTCAATTGAAATATAAGCAGAACAATGTGGATTAGAAAGGGGTAACACTAGATAAATTACTGCAACAATTACTGCAGAAACGTAATTTGTACAGCAGGTTAAAGCATGATAGGATCCAGTCTGCACAATGTGTTTGGATCGTGGGCCTTTATCTCCCCCGTGACCTTCGCTGATGAGGCAACATAATGTGCAACAGCCGTACAAATACATATTTCACGATTGTATAGTTATTCTTCTACTATGTCGCTACATCCAACACTCCCTCAGCACATTCCCGATCAACGTTGCTCCCTGGCTTTTGGCAGCGAGTCAGTTGCATTGTATAGCCTTTGCAGACCATTTACATGCACACTAGCCTATATCACATTCTACAGGAAAGGAAAAATAAACCAAAAAGCAGAATAGGGCCTACGATACGATGCGATAATACTTCATTTTTAGATCGAGTCTGACATTTTTCCATCATCACAGCATCTCCATTTGCAGCATTAAAAAGGACAAATATTTAAGACAAGAAAGAAGGAAACAGACATTTAACATTGCATCAAGATCACTGAAGAGAAACATGCTCAAGACCCTCTACATCTACATTAGATCAGGGATTTAAATCAGTATTTATTTTGAGGATTGACTGGTGCACAAAAGAATGCTTCAGTACAACCTCATCAAATCGTGGGACCCTGTATCTCCGATTTGATGGGAAAAACTAATTCTTACTGTTCAGGTCATGGTTGGGGTCGGAGATGATGTTGTTGGTTTAAAAATACCTGTACATGTGGACTAGCTCTCAGTATGCACAGGAATATGAGTCATTGCAGGACAGCAGACACCCCTCCACAGACATTCTGAGTTCTGGAGAGCCAAACAGCCGTCACTCACAGACAGAAGAAGCCGTTTGATTGCACGTCAGCAGCCAACACTCTCTGTTAGCCCGCTGGGAAATCAGCCCCACTATTCAGGTCTCTGGCCACTCAATGCCATTGACGGATCCATTAGGTGAGAGGGAGATGAGGTAACCACACACACCTGAGAGCAATAGATTAAACCTCCATTGGACACACTGGATGGTTACACACAGCATCTCAGTTCTGTGCTGACAATAACAGACACAAACCAAATGGGTCCATCAATCACTCTTACTCTGGAATGAGCAGCCTAATAACCTTGTGTGCTATCTTATCCCAATTTAGGTAATAGCTGAAAAAGTTATAGTATTTATATAGTATTTACAATGGAAAGAAAAACCTTTTCCCTGAAACTTCAGGAAAACCAATTTAAAGAAACCTGGAAATTGTTAAGGGACGACCATCACTTGTTCGATCGTGCTTTTGTATAATCCATGCTGGCTTTTGTGTTTGTCTTTTAGCCGTAACACAAGCAACCCATGTATACTGCTCTATTTCTTCTTCTTCTTCTTATTTTTTTGCTCATGTATTTACCTATTTATTGTACGTTGTTGTGTTTGTTACTTTTGGGTCACGAACAAATATTGAGCTTTTAGCTGAGCAAAATGACCACAAATTAAAAAGATTACAAATAAAAGCAAAAGTGATAGAACCCCTGCTCCCCACCAGAGAAATGAGCCTGTACACCCATCCAGGGTCTGCTGAGCCCCTTGTTCAGGGTCGCCTGCTACCTGGCTGACAATGCACCCAGCCCCAGTGCCTCTCCCTGTGGTGTGCCCGCAGCGCAGCAGTTATTTCTGGCTGAGCTTGGCACCAGCCACACATGCTCCACTTCCAGTTCTGGCTCTGGTGAGGGGCAACTGTTTCCCTGTTGGGGGAGAGGAGTGGCAGCTCCTTCTTGGCCAAATCATACTGTCAATCATTCTTGGTCTGGTTCCTTCAATCTTCTTTATTTCCTTATAAGGATCCCAATTAGCACTAACATTGGCTATTCTTCCTGGGGTCCGCACACAAACAGTCTAACATAAATCAAACAAAACAGCTCTTCATCTCATGCAATCAAGTACTAAATAAATAATTGGTGTGTTTTCTGTCTCCTGCAGTGTGTCCTGATAAAGAGCCAGGACTGCAGCCATGGATGCCGGGACACAGCGAGGACCACCGTGTTACCATCGGTTACGGCAGGAAGGTCCTCCTCACATCTTCAGCTACGGTCCACTCCATTGAGATTCTCAGTGGCGGTAAGCCAGAAGAGTCAATATGGTGTCAATCTTTCACAGTGAAATGCTGTCTTTATCTTATGTAATGTGACATATTAAGTGAAGCAGAGTATGTCTGGTGGGTATAGTGATTTACCCACGAAGGACAGGAACAATTCAACACTGTAACAAATATACACATTTACTCCAAAACCCTACAAATCCTTTAAAAAAAAGCAGCTATTCCTCTTTTAAAAGGATGGTCAAGTTAAGTCAAAATAATAAAACACTGAATAAGTAAGAAGTCTATTAAGTATGAAGGATTGCTAAAATAAAAAAACAACAGACACAATACAGAGACACAATTCATTAAAAGTACTCTCTCTGAAACAATAGACCGCATAAAATAATCTTTTTCATTTATGTTTCTCTCAGTTGCTCTGCACTGTTGTTGTTGTTGTTGTTGTTATATATTGGATATAGAATGACATAGATAATTCAAATAAGTCACGTAACTACATCAGTTTATTAAATGATAGAACAAGCGTCCCTTAAGATGATGAGTTAAGCTTTCTGACCACCTTACAATGCACTGTGGTTTTTGCTTTTCTATTTGTGTGTAAATCAATCATATTTTAAGGGACCATAGTTTGGTATTGTTTAAAATGTATGGGTTACTAAGATTTAATGTTATAGCCGATTTACAGCTTTACTGTATCTTTTCATTACAGCATTTATTATGGGCATCAGTGCTGCTCAGATAATTTTACAATTCTCAGAGAGCAGAGCGCTTTCTGCTACATTAACTGTAGAAGCACTCGCTCAACATGATCTATGTCTTCATTCTCACTCACTCTGACTTTCATTTTACATTTAATCAAAATAATTCAATAAATCTTGTTGAAACCTGGTAACACAGGTGGTTGGCCAGCTACAGCAAGTGTGTGTGTGTGTGTGTGTGTGTGTGTGTGTGTGTGTGTGTGTGTGTGTGTGTGTGTGTGTGTGTGTGTGTGTGTGTGTGTGTGTGTGTGTGTGTGTGTGTGTGTGTGTGTGTGTGTGTGTGTGTGTGTGTGTGTGTGTGTGTGTGTGTGTGTGTGTGTGTGTGTGTGTGTGTGTGTGTACACGCAGCCTGAGCCCAGGGCTTTAAATGGTAGGAAGACAAGCCTGATGGCACTGAGTCATGAATGCTCTGCCAGTAGGTTTACTTTTCTTCCACCCCCTCCTCCCTCTCTCTCTCTCCTCTCAGGAAAGCTGGTGATTGCTGACACCAACCGGGCCATACTGCTGCGAACAAAACACATTCTGATTGGGAACAAAGGGGAGCTGCACATTGGAAGCCGAGACTGTCCTTATAAAGGCAACCTCACCATCTCCCTTTTTGGAAGGTACAGTTGTATTAAATGTAGCTTATAAACATAGAGAAGAAAAAGAAGAAGAAGAAGAAGACATACTTTAATAATCCCTCGAGGGCAAATGTTCACTCTGTTGTTATGCATATTGCACCTGAAACACAGAGCACACACGCACAGGACCTACTCACATTTGGACTCTATACAGTACATACATGCACATACACATGCATTAATGGAGCGGATGCTAAGCAGGGGGTCTGCCATGGTTTAGCAACCAAATGCGTTTGTGTTGGTGCAATACTCAAGGACACTTTGGCAGGGCCCAGGAAGTAATCTCTCATGATACCAGTCCACTCCAATGACCATAAGGTGAACATCTGGTTCCCAAGCCAGGTCCCTCCGCACTGAGCTACTGTCGCCCTCCATCACATGTTAGTGGTAAATTATTATTAAGCCGATGTCGATCAGACAATAAATCTTAAAGGTGTAGGTGTAGGTGTAGTATTTTCTTATAGTGCAAATCCCATGAGACCCTTTGCACAATACTTAAAATGTTCTCCATATACATGACATAATAATCAGGGGTGCACATAACTTTCTTAGTGAGTTACTCAAATGAGTACCAGGAGACAATGTTTGGTACTCAGGGCTGCCCACGCAAGGTTCTGTGTTCGGCCCCTCTGTTTCGCGAACGTCGACGGGGGGAGGGGGCGGGGTGTGGTATTGAACGTCGACGGGAGGGGTGGAGGTGGGCGCTAGTGGAGCACTCGCGTGGAACTCGCGCCAGAAGTTGTGGCACAATTCCGTTGTACACACCGACGTTAACAGCAGCCCCGTCTGTGCGCACGGCGACCGGCTCTGTCGTCCAGTGATTGAAGCGCCTTCTGGAAATGCTTCACAAGTCCGCCGGTACGCAAATGCGCTTAGTGAGACAAGTGACGGTACGCATTTCAGATGTTTGCCGCGCATGCGTACCTGCGTACCAGTTATGTGCACCCCTGATAATAATGGCATTTCCATCAACATTAGCTGTATTTTCATGATTTAAATCACTATCATAACATATCATAATAAACATTATAGCTTCAAAATATAACATGTGAGCATAGTCACTGTGAGCATATTAGCATGCTAACATTAGGCCTTAGCTGAAAGCACCTCTGTGGCACTGCAGCTTTACAGTTGTGGGCTGTTAACATGACTTTAGACCAGGGGTCGGCAACCCCTGGCACGCGTGCCACCATTGGCACGCGGGCCGTAACCAGTGGCACACTAGGAATAAGTGTGCAAAATATTTACATTGTATTTTCGGATCCTGAACGAGACCGCCGGCAGAGCGCGTCTCCCCCTGCAGAAGGAAGCCATGCATGCAACGCAGCGCAGAAGGATAACCCCGCTCTTTTTAACTCCAGTCGACTTTCTGCTGCTTTCCTCCATGGTGAAACTATCAGGGTGTAGCGCACTTCACACATTGCAGTACCCATAAGGAGCTGTACATGCCGCAGTTTTTGCGTGGCTGTGTCTTTAGTTGAAAACCCAGTGGCGATCTGTTCATCTGTCATCGAAAATAATATGCTACACAGGGGCGGACTGGCCAACTGTGTGTTCTGGAGAATCACAGTATGTCCGGCCGTCAGCGAACCGGGCCGGTCGCCAGCGGGCCGTTGACGACCGGGCTTGGTTCGCTGACGGCCCTCTATTTATTTAACTGTGTTTAAACTGCAGAGGTCCACAGCTTCCCCGCAGCGAGGCTCCCCCCGCCCTCCCGTTGACAGTTCACGAACGTCGGCACACTAATCAGATTTCTTTTTCTTAAATGGCACTTCATATCAAAAAGGTTGCCGACCCCTGCTTTAGACTATAGGCGCGTTCACACCGGAGTACTTTTCCCACAATAGTTCATCAGAACTACGATATATTTGCGTTCACACCAAAAAGCCCCAGGAACTAAAGTAGTTCAAATGAGTTCATCTGACCCGCTTTTCAGTCCCTGCTAGAGAGCAGGGACTGTCGTGGGAGAAAATAGTTCATACGTCTGATTGGCTGTGCGGAATGCAAACATCGCCCCGTGAATCTCTAGAATCTTTTTTGAAGGCCGCCATTGTATTTGCTCGCATTAAGCTCAGCACAGCGCACCAACGAGTGGATTACTTTTGTGAAAGCAGTTATTATGGCAACACTAAATAAATCATCGGAGCGGTGGAGTGATGAGGATGTGTCGGCGCTTCTGGCGATTTACTCGGAGGACGCGAAGAGCCGCTTTCAGAAGCTTCTACTGAATGCAGTTTCCGTGGTTCAGCAAAGTTAGCAGACCTGGCAAAGTCATGTCGGGACGAAGGTAAACTAAAATACATGCACTGCACTGTTTTAATCTGCACAATACTGGTCTCAGATGTACTTTTATTTGCTCAGTAGATCGAGCTAGCCATGCTAGAACTGGCTAACATAGGTCCAAGCTGGCTAACAACATCTAGCTAGCTAGCTATTCTCAGCCGTGCCCGCTATGAACACGTTTTGACTTGTGAATAAGTGTGCAATGTTCTGTAATTGCTTCACTAACTCATGGCACTAATCGTGTGTTTCAGGCGAGGTGTTTCTCTCTGGATTGGAAACTAGTTCGCTTTTCCCTCCGGTATAAAACGATAATATAACGTTAGCAATTAGCATGCTAGCTGGACATAATGCTACCTCTAACAATACATTGTAGTTGCTATAATTTCATCATTTGCAACATTCATTCTACATGTTAATGGTAAAAGCTTAAACAGTTGATTACCTGCATGCCACAAAGACTGATGTTCTAATATTTTGCACATTTAAGCAAAAATGTAATTGAAATTCAATTTATTCTTCCTTTTTTTTTATTGATTGTTATAATTGTACTCAGCCATGTTATGTTATATGTCAATCCACTTACACTGTAACTACTCTGGACTTGAAAGAAGGCTACGCATCTAACTGATGTCCACTAATCCCTATAAAACAAAGTTCAAGCATACATTAAGCACAAAACAATAAATAAGGGCACTTTGATATTTATTTGATATTATTTGATCCTATCTTATCTTCTACTTTACACCTGCATTTTGTACACTGACCCTGCCTGCACCATGTCCAATGTTGTCTCTGTTGACAACCTACTAGGCGATTAAACTGATCTTGTATCTTGCTTATTTCTCCTTATGAAAGTGGGCACGCGATGACAGCTTCCTTGACACCATCATGGCGATGGACCGCCGTGCCATGGTCAGCAAGGAGAATGAGGACCTGCGTGCCAAGGAGATGCACGACGAATGGCTGCTGCATTCACACAAGGCCCAGGAATCGGACGACCAGCTGCTCATGGTGATGCCGCGCCATGCTGACTCGGCGGCGCGCCAGGTGGAGGTGTCGGCGCGCCAGGTGGAGCAACAAAATACCTTTCAGGCTGGGCTTCTGGCAGTGCTAAGCGAGCTGATTAAATCCAACAGGCCTTCAATAAAAAAATTAAGAAATACTTGTCGTCGTTGATAAACTGTACAATGACTTGTTGGGAGGCGTGTGGTGCAGTGGTCTGGTGCGTTGGTGTTCGGATCAGGGGAGCACAGGTTCAAACCCCACTGCAGTCAGCATGCCGTTGTGTCCCTGGGCAAGACACTTCACCCCAAATTGCCTACACCTGGGACAGTTAATTTTGTATTATTGTGATTATATTTATATGCCACTGTTATTAATACTGACACTTCACTTTGCACTAAGGTGTGTCTGCTGCTGAGCCTACCTATTGTTATTATATTGTTATTATATATATATATATGTTTTGATACTACTGACACTTTATTTGATATTGAAAATGTTAACTTCTATTTACATGCATACGACACACCTGGGACAGCGTGATGCTGTTATTGATATTGTCTTGAGTGTGCAATAAAAGAGAACCTACATGGCGATTAAACAGAGCCTGTATCTTACATTTTTCATTACATTTCATGTAACTAAGCTTGCTTATTTCTCCTCTGACACTTTATCTTTACAGTGACCTGTGTAGCATCCTATACATCACATGTAAGTGATTATTCTGATACCATCATGTTTCATCGGTTATAAACTGGCGAAGCTTTATTTATTGTGGCTTTCAAAAAGATAATTTCATTGTATTTCAAAATGGCGTCCAACACAAGCACTATTTATTTATAGAAAGAGAAATGGTTAAGTTTGTTATTACCAGTGTTGTGAGTTCAATATTGTTAATTAATTATAGTAAGGGAACATCTTAGAAGTTAGTGTAGTGAGTTTCAGAGCAGTGTAATAATTATTTGACCTAAAACTAAATGTTTTTATAAACATGACATGGGGATTTGCTAACTTTTTATTTCCCCCATTTTACACGACACAAATGGAGGCCACTATGGGCCAAAACTAACACGTAGGTTTCTGTAGGGTTCATGGCAGACGGATGCAGTTGCTCTCAGGAGGATATATAATAAAGGTGTGTTAGCTGCTGAGCCTATTTAGTGTGCATACGACACACCTGGCACAGTTGATTCATTTCACACGTAGCGTAGCGCATGCATGTCGTCGTCCAATCCTTTTGTCAATCCTTCTTAACCGCCTTCGCTTCCGAATCAGCATTGCTATTGCATTTGACTGGTCGACGATCTGTATTTGTGTTTGCTTAAATAACTCAGACGAAGCTCATGTCTGAGGTCGGAAGGTAAACAGACGCCTCATATACAGCAAGTGGGCGCGGCGCGGGAGGTTTTTCTTCTTCTTTTTCTCTCGATTTTTTGGCGGATTGCAACTTTAAGGTGCATACCGCCACCTACTGTACTCGTCGTGAAGTTGTTTGCGGCCTGCCAGTAAACCCAAAGCAGAAGAAGAAGAAGTGACGTCAGCGGTTCATTTGCCTAACCCACCCCCAGGAACTCATTTTGGTGTGAACACGATCTGCTTTAGTTCATCAGAACTAAAAGAGCTCTCATGAACTAAAGTTCTCATGAACTATTGTGGGAAAAGTACTTGGTGTGAACGCGCCTTATGAGTCTGTTTAAAGATATAGATCTTCAGGAAACACGTTGTTTCCACATTCCGAGGGGACAAATATCCTGTGCGTAATTCCTCAAGGCTCCATCCTGGGGCCCCTTCTCTTTAACCTCTGCATACTTCCACTGGCTCAGATTATAGAACACTGCTTTTAATTAGATCAAATAATTACTCTCTGACATTTCAAACATTGCACTGTAACTTTTATTATTGCATTTCATCGCTGTCTTATTCTATTTTAGCTTGTTTATATTTATTTTATTCTCTTGGTTTTTTAATGACTGTTTTTTAAATGAATTTAAATGTCAATGTTTACAATGTTTTATAATGTGTTTCTGTTTCAATACATTTTAATGATCTTAATGTTTTCAATTTTTTTGTAAAGCACTTTGAATAGCCTTGTGTTGAAATGTGCTATATAAATAAACTTGCCTTCCCTTATTTAAAGGTGGGGTAGGTAAGTTTGAGAAACCAGCTCGAGATCGCTAGAATTTGAAAATACACAGCCGGAAAAAATCTGCCACTTCCTTACAGAGCCCCTCCTCCAACACACACGAACGCGCACATGACCAATGAGGGCACGAGATAAGTTTGTGCACAGATGGAAGGCTGACAGGCAGGTAGGCCATCCAGTTATTTTAGCCGGGCCGGCTAAAATGATTGGTCGTGCTTTTTACAGTACTACGGCTTCCACAGATGACATCTTTTTATGGATTTTTTGTCAAAGCACTTAAGATATTCATTGCTATCGGGATGTTAAGAGCATTCCATGGAATATAACAAAAAGTTTATCTCGAGCCGGTTTCTCAAACTTACCTACCCCACCTTTAACTAATAAAACCTCCTGAAATGGTAACATATTTTCGCGTATTCTCTCATTTTGTTCTTAGATTGGATGACAGTGATAAGGATCACAGCTACTTTGGAAGGAAGTACATTGGCGTGGGGACAGGGGGGACACTAGAGATCCACGGAGAAAAGAAGCTGTCGTGGACGTTCCTCAACAAGACTCTGCACCCTGGAGAGAGCAACCAGAACAACTACCTGTTCCAGAGAGGCTGGGGCAGCAGAGGCATCATCATCCATGTCATTGACCCTAAAAGCGGAGAGGTGCTGCACAATGACAGGTAATGGCCCCACTGAAGCAAAGGCTGGGTCTCGGCTTCCGAACAGCCATGAAATTCTTAATTAGAGCCGAAATGATTTTGTGGCTGACATTTCATAATCTGTCTAACCACAGGGTTGAAATGAAGGAGACAAATATTCCTTTAATGGCTCTGGCATTGTTTCATACAAGGATATTAAATGTAGAAATTGATGTCACCCTTAATATCCTTTTCACGCTTAATTAGCCATCACACATTTTACTTGCAATGGAGTTAAGATAAATTGTTATACAACTTTTATTGTAAATATAATGTTGTAATTTTCAGAGGAGGATGTAAGGCATTGGACAGGATCCAGTTTCCTCTAATTAACCACCATTAGACTTTGTCTGATTACAGCCATAAAATGCACTTAATATATGGTTATTAGAATACATTTAATATGCACACTGAGTCAACTGCAGTGGGAGAGAGGAAAACAATTCAATAGAAAAAAATGCTTTGAAGTGGTATATTGTTTTTATAATGGATTTTGGTTGTTCTACAAATATGTGATCTTGGTTTTCTGCTCTTGCGCTCATAGGAGGTTATTTAGCTTCCATAATTCATAAAGCTATGCTTGTCAGCGATGTCAAAGTAAAAGGCCCTGAATAATACTGTCTCTATCTGTTAGTTATTTTAAATAACATGCGGTCAATGCTCTTTCTATGGATATGGCACCTTCAATTTTAAACCCGATTATATTATTTGGAGCAGTTGTCTTTCATACTTGCATTATTGCAGTACCTGCAGTACCTTTAGGTTTGCATTTCACAGATTTAATGTTAGCACATTACGCTATGCTAGTAGTGTGCAGATTCTGCGAAGGAATGTGGAATTGCTGCCTCGTTTAATTTAAAGATTAGACTTAGTGTGGAAATAAATGAAATGTTCATTTTGACTTTTGAGGTTGGTGCACTACTTACAAGAGGTTCAAAGATGTACACATTCAAATGTGTTTATATTTTGTATTACTTTCCACCTCTATGCAAATTCGTGCCTATACTGCTTTTAGATTTTTTTGTAATACTTTTTGTTTCTTGACTTCTTGAGTATGTCCACAGACTACACTCACATTATATATCTTGTGTTTTCACATTGAGTATAAATAAAAGAATAATGAAATAAAATATATAAAAAAACCTGTTTTTTTTTAAAGATATTCTAAAATCTTATTGGTAACTTTGCTTTTAAATATTTATATATATTTGTATATCTTATCTGAAACATGGTATAACAGAACATTGTTTTGATTGCCCTTTAAAAATCTGAAGATGAGTGTGTGTTCAAGTCCTTTTTTACAGTTTACTGTCCTTAAACTATTTGACTTACAACACAAATTGAGCATTTAATATGTTAGAGGTTGAGTTGTTAATAATAACTTACATTGTTTGAAGACACAATCACAATTCTATTTGTTTCCTGTGTTCCTCTTTTACCCACCCCCCTCACTCCCACAGGTTTGACACGTATCGCAGTAAGGATGAGAGTCGGCGCCTTGCTAAGTATGTGGATGGTGTGGGGGCGGGGCTTATTCTGGCGTTGATGGTCAATGACGAGGGCTCCAACAACTTGGAGGACTCGGCCAAGAAGATCCTCTTCAGGCTGGGCAGCCAGCACATCAACACTCTGGGATTTCGGTGAGCTTTTAAAATATTATTTTTGAATTTTAGGACTTTAGCTTCTGGAGTATTGGGATGGAAATTGTTAAGGTTTTCTGAAACAAAGACAAAGGTAATGTTCACAGATAAAATATAGATTAATCACGATGACAAATGTTATCATTAATTGCTGAACATGACTATGAGCTCAACATCTCTGCTTGTCATTCTTATTCAGCTCACACCATGTCAGGAAAGAAAATGGCCCTTTTTTAAAGCTCCCAGCACTATATCTTCTGGAGCATTATTTTATTGATTGCTGAGAATTAATGAGAAAAGGTTACAACCTCCGGTGAGTCACAGTTTCTTTTTCTAATTAATCCCTGAAGCTTTCGGTACTTCATGGTTTTAGATTCACTATCTCAAATCTTCATCTCCTGAATTCCATAAAACAGCTCTACCATCAGTTTTACCTTAAAATGTGTACATTTAGTGTGATGATTATACAGGAGGCGTGTGGCGCAGTGGGTTAGTGCGTTGGTGTTCGGATCAGGGGAGCACACGTTCAAACCCCACTGCAGTCAGCATGTCGTTGTGTCCTTGAGACACTTCACCCCAAATTGCTCCAGTGGGGATTGTCCACAGTATTGAGTATGTAAGTCGCTTTGGATAAAAGCATCTAACAAGTAACATGTGATGTAATACAGTAATTGAGGTCGCAGTTAAAGGTGGTGTCGCACTGGACTCTGTTATTTATATATATAATTTAATATTTCCTATTTTTATACATGAAGGGACCAGACAATTAGAAACACCTCTCAATATAATGTAGTCCAATACAACGCCATCACTCAAGTAATCTACTGTAAGGTATTTTAATATTAAAGAGTCCCGATCATGCTTTATGGGGTGTTCCCTCTCCTGTAGTGTGTTCTATAGGTTTTTGTGCATGTAAATGGTCTGGGGAGAATTTCTCTCCCACACTTTTTTAAAGTCTAGCAAGTAGAAGTAGTGTAATTGCTGCCAGATAACAGTAGTGAAAGTAAAAGTGTATATTGCACAGTTATTACAGATTGTTGTACAGTAACATAGACAATAGTCACAATGGTGTGTCTATTGGCTAGCGCTCCAACACATTGTACATGATAGGCTAAGGGGGCGGGACATCTCTAAGTGGTTGACCAATCACAACAGAGCCGGCCAGCTAACCAATCAGAGCAGACTGGGCTCTGGTTTCAGACAGAGGGTGAAAAGAGGTGCTGCAGCACAGGCAGTATGAGAAAAATGTTATTTGTTTAATTAACACACAACCAAAACATTTGTATTTTATCCGCCTGGGAAACTGTGTGTGTTTGTGTGTGTGTTAGTATGCTAGGAATGCAAAGGGGAATGGAAACTGAATCATGCCGTGATAACAAAGCCCTGGAGATGTCTGACATACAGTACGGGTTAAGGATAAAAATGTGCAGACTTGTACGCTGACACATTCCTCAAAAAAGACTCGACTGTGCCCTCATGTTTTTTTTGTAATAAAGTGGTTGGATATACATCTTTGAATAGTCAACCACAAGGTTGCGTGCATCAGTTTTCTTTGCACAGTGAACTACAAGGACAGCGCCTTTGTTGTGGGTGAAGCTGGTGAATCTTAGCAATGTGTTAGCCTCCCAGCATTATTATGAAACGTGATGCTGCCCAAGAGACCACAGGAAACTCTGACAGGGTTTCAGAAACCACTTGAAGACAGAGCGTGAGTTAACATAAAGATTCCCTGTTTGAACTCCGTGGCTGTAGATGCTGCGGAGGACAGAGTAGAGGGATGGGGGGTCGGGGGGGGGGGGGGGGGGGGGGGGGGGACGGTGCTGAGGAGACACAGGGATTCCTGCCTAATGACTCCTGTCGCCTGCTCCTCACACTGCTGCCAAACAGGCCAGCACTGGTGTCATCATCAGAGAGAGGCTGTGTAATTTGCGGTGCACCCAGAGACATTTTAATAAGCTGGAATTTATGAGGCAGTGCAATACATTCTGAGTGATGTCATTCACATCTGTTTACTGTAGCTTCTGCACTGGGGCTGGTGGCAGCACGCAGAATTACAGCAACTGTTGGAATTCTGCTTTACTTATTTATAATATTGCAAATTCAATATAATAGAAACATAGAAAAATCCTGTTTTAATAGTGTAAACAGCACCCTACTGACTCACTGTACAAAAAGGCAGTAGCAAATTAACAATTCACAAGGTCTACTACAATATATAATATTATTCATCTCTCCTCTCTTCCTTCATTTACAGGCATCCTTGGACCTTTATAGTTACAAAAGGAGACCCTTCTTCTGTTGTCGAGGGTCACGCTTCCTATCAAGGTAAGAATACATTTTGTATGTATTGCTACTTACCTGATGTATCTAAAACTGCAAAAAAGGAAACATGTTCTAAGTGATGTCCTTGTGTGTGTGTGTGTGTGTGTGTGTGTGTGTGTGTGTGTGTGTGTGTGTGTGTGTGTGTGTGTGTGTGTGTGTGTGTGTGTGTGTGTGTGTGTGTGTGTGTGTGTGTGTGTGCGTGTGTGTGTGTGTGTGTGTGTGTGTATTATCAGGAACTAAGGCCTCCTCAGAGGCTCAGAGCGTTCGTGTATTTAAGTCGAGTTATGGGGAGCAGTTTACTATTACCACCAGAAGCCAGTGGGTGCAAGGTAAGTCTACACACACACACACACGCACACACACACACACACACACACACACACACACACACACACACACACACACACACATACACTCCAGGTGTCCTCCAATCAGTGACATGTGTGAGTTTGTCTCTCAGGGCCACAGTCAGTATGTCACATGCACCACAAAACAGAAACATGTGCTGATATCAAACACCCAGGAGTGATACTGTTCATTGTCTTTTACAGGGTTGGGATGGTTACCTGTGAAAATTGTAATCAATTACCTAATCTGAGTATCAAAATATGAAAGTAATGTAACCTGATTACTTTCCGTTACATTTGGATTACCTCAATATCAAATGCGATGCAAATAAATAAAAGAGAAGTGTATTATGTAAAACAACAGAACAATGTGACCTTAAAAAAAAGATATTTAGTATCAAATATACGCTAGGCCTACAGAATAATAAGGTTAACAAACGCTGTTTTAGTTTAATACATGAATATTAAATAATAAATAATAGTTAATAAAGCAGGTGTCGACCTACTGGTTCAAATTAAAAAATATATATGTTTAAAATAAAACAGACTGAAAATAGCCTGTAAATTAAAACTCTGCTCAAAAATTATTGGGGCAGTGTATGTCTAACTATAATAATAATATTGATCTTTATTTCCAATTGTATTGTATTTCAAAACATTGTAGGCTTATACTGCTAGTAATCCCCATTTTATAAAAAAATTACCAGTAATCTGATTACGCATTTAATTATGTAACTGTATCGTGATTACGTAATCCCATTACCTGTAATCCATTACTCCCCCAGTCATTTGTTGTCAGTGTGTGGTGGATGTGTCTCACAACATATGCCCCATGGGAGGATCACACAAATAATAATCAATCATCTGTAGCTTCCTTTCAGAGGTGGGGATTCAAATGCAGAATCTAAATAACTGTACGCAGACTCAGGAAAATAAAACCCTTGTTCCATCATCTCACTGGGGCTCTATACATTCTCACTGAGCAGTAGTTGATCACATTTGGTGATATCATCGGCAAATCATTTTCGCATCAATACGTCTACCTCACACCCCGCTATGCTGTTATTGACCCCTCCTTTACCAGCGGCTCAAAACTGATTCCAATTAGATTCTTCTCATCTCCCATCAGATAGCAGAGATTTAATGAAACTGCCAGTATGTAAATATGGGCACACATGGAGTGTGTCTGTGTGTGTGTGTGTGTGTGTGGGTGGGTGTGTGTGTGTGTGTGTGTGTGTGTGTGGGTGGTGTGTGTGTGTGTGTGTGTGTGTGTGGTGTGTGTGTGTGTGTGTGTGTGTGTGGGTGGGTGTGTGTGTGTGTGTGTGTGTGTGAACATCAGATTGAAATTCTAGCCCACAATCAAATGTGCATTCCCGGTGTGGCAGCAGACAGAGAGCATGATGGGAGGAGAGAGCCCTTCAATTACTGTGCTACAAATGCTCTCTGACAGCTACAATGGACTACAAGTCAGAGCCTCCACTCACATTAGTCTAATATGTTCCACTTCACTCTCTGACCACTGAAGTGGCAGCAGCGGTGGAATGTTACAAAGTACATTACTGTACTTGAACCATTTTAGGTACATGTACTTTACCTATTTTTATCTCATGCTACTTCATACTAAAAGTAAAAGTAGTACTCCAATTTCTTTCTTTTAACTCACTTTAGTTAATAGCTACTTTGTAGATGTATAATTATCCTGATTTAAAATATAAATCAACAAATCAATGAATGTGTGTAATGAGGGGTTAAGCTACCCAGCATTATTAAAAGTAATTTAAATAAAGGCCACATTTACCAAGTGCGGCATCAACATTAAAGAATCAATATTTTGAATGTAATAATTGAATATGTATGATTTTGAAAAGGGATAATCAATAAACTGCATAATCAATTTGTGCTTGAAATATTTGTGATGCCAACACTGTTACTGAAGAATGTGTGTGTGTGTGTGTGTGTGTGTGTGTGTGTGTGTGTGTGTGTGTGTGTGTGTGTGTGTGTGTGTGTGAGTGAGTGAGTGAGTGAGTGTGTGTGTGTGTGTGTGTGTGTGTGTGTGTGTGTGTGTGTGTGTGTGTGTGTGTGTGTGTGTGTGTGTGTGTTGTGTGTGTGTGTGTGTGTGTGTGTGTGTGTGTGTGTGTGTGTCACAGAGGCAGAGTGGACAGAGTGGTTTGACAGGGACGATGAGAGGGGATCTGGAGACTGGGAGAAAGTGTCCGACCTGCACGAGGCTTACCCAGACAAACTGTGCAGCAATCCTCTCGACATCCAGGTACATCTCTTACTACAAGTACATATACATGTGTGTGTAGCATTTTAAAATCAACTAACTGTGGGCCCTGCCTGCTCATATATTTGGGCCTGTTGGTAGTCTTAGCAAGGATGAGGTTCTAACCCTGACATTGACAAGGTAAAAAGATTGTTCAGCTGCAATAGAAGTCTGCTAGAATCAGGGCCGCCCCTCCCTACAGGCCGATCATGCAGGATGCGTGGGGCCTCACCTTGCGGAGGGGGCCTCATCTTGAGGAGGGTGCCTCAACTGAGCCGAAAATGTGGCTCATGCGGCAAAAAGTGTGGCGCGGCACGGTTTCGCCGCTGCGAGGCTCCACTAGCACCCCGTCCCCCCGTCCCCGTCGACGAAGACGCTCGTGAAACAGTGGGCCTCACCCTGGCTAGAATGTCTGTCACAAGCTGAAGAGGTTTTCACGTACTTCAGTTATTACCCTACTGGTGACTGTCTGAAGCTTCTACATGTCATAAAAACAGCGATTGCTAAAGGAACGCTGAACATTAGCTGCCTTTTGGTTAGCGGTGGTGCACAGCAGCGCAGCTGTGATGTCGTTCCTTCATAGCCTGACGTTAGCTTTTTAATCCTGGCGATTCAACTGTTAAAGAAAACGTGTTGAGTACAATAAAGGTATGTTTGCCACAAAGCTTATTTTCTGCAATAAACCGAGATCCAATGGGGAAATACCATTGCTTTTTGTCGGGGGACCCATTGCAATGCTAACATAATTATATATGCAGCCACTAAGGTAATAAAGTCTGCTATAAAGCAGGGATGGGACAAAGTCATTGCTTTATAAAGGACCATGTGAATCTGAGCTGACAGGAAATGCTCCGTTTTAGTTTAATACACAATTAAGCTCACACACTATTTTATGAACATATAGTTTCACCTGCTGAATTAACAGAACAAATGAAGCAAAGAAAGAGTGTGTGGGAGAGAAAACTCCCCCTGGATGGAACACAGGGATTTTAGCCTTTGCAGACCATTTACATGCGTACACCTATAGAGCACACTACAGGAGAGGGAAATCCCCAAAAGCACAATAGGGCCTCTTTAACTTGCTATGCCGAGGTAACAACAAGTGTGGTTTGACCTACGGCAAACACTGCACTTACTTATATATAATGAGTGGTGTATCTCATCAGTGTAGCAACAAGAAGCTCCAGCTCCTCCTGAGTCCGGTTCAGTTGGGTGTAGGTCTGTCCATCTGGTCAGCCGACCATCAGAGCCAGCCGCCATCCCTGTGCTGTTGGACACCATGGCAGGGTCCAGACCCAGGCTGGCACCATGGAGCAGCTGGCAGCCTGCATGGAGATAAGCAGCTGGGCCAGGTCTGCCCACACAGCCCCCCATCCCACACCATACCTTCAGGAAACTGTGCTGAGCTCCAGCTGCTGCTGCTTATGGCTGTGCAACAGTATAATAATACAAATGTATAATCCTCCCTATTCATTGACATGGGTGTGGCAGACATCACTTGTGTAATTTACTGTAATATATTTATTTACATTTTATATTTAATTTTGAGTTATTTAGACACAATTAACACTTATAGTTCCATGTCTTGTTACATAAGAATAGATCATATTTGTTAAGTGTTATTATGGGAGAATTATTATTCTTGTGGCCTTATTGGGCCCATATTGAGCAGAGCATATTAAGACCAAACCTCATGTACAACAACTTCCTTACTTGCAATAAATAAGCACTAATTGAGGAAAAACTCTCAACTAATGGCTTATTACTTGTAGAATATGGTCATGTAGAACAATGCATTAATAAGTGTTTTATAATGACTAATAAAGAGCCAATAAACGGCTAATAAGCATGTTAATGAACAACTAGTTGATGGTGAATTTGTGTACCTTAATATAAAGTGTTACCATAATTAATAATAATAAAAAAATAATAACATATTGCATCTAGCTGTTATCAATTTACCATGTTGCCTTTATGTTCTCTTTCTTGTTGGAATGTCCTTTTGTTTGTTTGATAAAAGAAAGAAAAAACATTGGCATAAAATCATTCACACCATCAAAAAATATTTCCCAAAATGCATTTTCCCAAACTTTTAGTGAGAGCTGCCAGCTCTGTGCATTTCATCATTTTTCCAGAGAGTCTGTTTTGCTCCGTCTGCAAGTTTTTACTTTCGATTTGCCTCTGTGGGATCTCTATTTTTATCAGCCAAGTTTTTTTGTTGCCTACTTCCCATATGTTATGTCTAGCAGTTCGGATTTGTTTTGGATGATCTGACCAAGAAAATGTGGAGAGGCCCAGCTCAGTGCCAGAGTGGGAACCTTGAGCTTTACTGTTGTTTTACTTTGTACTGTAAGGGTTCCACTGAAGGTCACACGAGTTCAACAGATCACAGGTGTACTCCTCTTTGTATCAGTATTGTATTGACAGTAGGTCATATGACTGGCAGTACAAACTTAGCCAACATACCTATTATGTAATAGCTCAATGTAGATGTGTGTGACAGCCGAATAGGTCTACATCAAGGAATGTGTTGCTTAACAATATTTTGTATAGTGCCATGCTGTATTTTGTAACATATCCATTTATGTAACACATGGATGACATTATACTGGGTTGCAATAAGGCCTCAGTTTTCCTGTAAAAGAGCAATTTTGAATTTGACTGTAAATTCACTAGTGGGAAAATGTTGTGCAAATTGGATTGGATATAGGACACTCATCCACATAATTATACAATTTTATGACAACAGGCCAGGTGTTGATAGACAACTTTGGGCTTGCTAGCTAATTTGACATATACAGTAGCAATCATGCCATGCTGTGCTCTGCACAAATGTTGGCTCCAGAACAAATTGAGCCGAGGAAAAACACAGTGTGTTCAGCACGGCTCTGTGCACAAGACAAGAGCAAACAGGCCATTAGCCAGCACCATACAAAACATTTCCACTGTGACTCACAGGCCAACAAAAACAAGCAAAAACCATTCAGACGTAACAGAAACACCACAGCATTCAACCTCAATTCACAAGATAAGGGTGCCAACATTGAGCAGGTTTTAATAAGCACTATACTGCCATATACTTTTTTTCATGTATTGTAGGATTAATTTAACAAAATGTTTCTTTAATTTTATATTCAAGGAACTGACCATTTTTTTGTCTTAATATTAACATTTTTTCAAATAGTGTTAAATGATATGCTATGTAAAAACAGGAAACATATAGACGGGAGGCGTGTGGCGCAGTGGATAGAGCCTTGGTGTTGGGATCAGGGGGTCACAGGTTCAAACCCCACTGCAGTCAGCATGTCGTTGTGTCCCTGAGACACTTCACCCCAAATTGCTCCTGTGGGGATTGCCCACAGTATTGAGTATGTAAGTCGCTTTGGATAAAAGCAAGTAACATGTGATGTGATGTAATGTAATATATCACAATACATACTAACACATAAAAAATGACAAAAAAGTTGGCCATTAAATCCCAGTACCTTGTAAGAAGTTTGAAATAATGACCAAATGTGAGTGAGGGCCAACTGGGCTTTGTGTTGCAATGTTGCAGAACTTCTGCCTGCAGGATTGAAAGTGATTCTTGTGTCCAGACATATGGATCGTGATCCCTAACCCTCAATGCTCGTCTTTGTGAAACTCCTGCTGTTGCCCAACAAATAAGCCTTACACTAGACAAATACCAGATGTCTGAAAAAAGATTTGTCCTGAAGCCAAGTGGCCAGACATCTCTCTGTCCTAGAGCTATAGACAAGTTTATTTCCCAACATTCTGAACTGTTCCTGTAATCTTAAGGAACACCTTCACTTACAATACCATTGGTGTGTCACATCATCTATTGTTTCGTGCCAGAAGTACCTATATTAATCTTTGGTTCATCTTTACTTTGTCCAGGCTGAGACTCATGATGGCATAGCGGCCAACCAAACGGGAGATGTGATCCACAAGAATGATAAGGACTACGGCTTCGTCTGCCTCAACAAGGACCAGACTCATGGCCTCTGTCACAACTACAGAGTCCGCTTCCTCTGTGGAAAACTGGGTACATTCATGACTTACTGTCTGTGTGTATGAGTACAGTTTGTGTCTGCATGAGCTTTTACACACATTTCCTGACATATAGGAGAAGTTAAACCTTGGTTCCTTTTAACACAGATTATGTTTCTTAGAAGTATAGCCTGGATATCAATCTTAACTCCTAACTCCTGACTCCTAGCTAATGCCGTTAGCTTGTCCATTCCATTAGCCAGTGATCTTACAATGCCCATGATGAGAGGGGGGAGACACGGCATCTCCTTTTCTCCATAAATCTGGACCCAGCTCTCCTCCTTCGTCTCTTTGCTATACCCAGCATCCTCTGTGTCCTTCTCCAGATTTCAGTGGGAATAGTCGTTGTACAGACTGCTAGCAGGCTTTAGCATGATTAGCTGTCCCTGGTGTAAACATGGCAGCCAGTGGCGTGACTGCACAACAACAGCATGAAAGTTTAATAAGTTACTTATAGAACTTATTAATAGAAAAATAACAAGTAAGCTAAAAGGAGAAAGTTAGAAGTTTAAAATAGTACAAATCTAGCAGGAACAACTGCAACAAGCTGCATTCATGGTTGGCGGGTGCACACTTTCTTTTAAAGAGAGCTTAAGCTGATCGACGTTTTATTAATATACAGACATGAACCCTCCAGAGAGTGTGTGGAGGCTGCTCTGGTTGCCACACAGCCTGATCAGAGTTCACAGGCACCGCTCCAAACCAACTGAGAGACCCGGCCTCTGTCTGGGCCAGATGCTTGTGTGTGTGTGTGTATGTGTGTGTTATGTGGAGAGTGCTGTGATCGTTCATGTCAATGAGTACAACACATTCATCACTCCACAATAACCCTGCACCACTACAGATGGACCAGATGACAGCTCCCCAAAAGAGAAGCCACAAATATCTCTGGCGCCCCCTGGATCAGGCCGGAAAATTCAATGAGTCACCTACTACTTCTAGGAAAAACATTGTTTGATTTTATACAGTTCTTTCTCGAAAGCCTGGCTTATCAAGATATCTTTGGCGATCTTGTTTTTTTCCATCTGTATAGTCCAACCCAGTCTCACGGCATTTCGTGTTATAGTCACGACATTTAATCTATTGATTCGTGTTCATCAACACGATTTCCCCCTTTTTTTCGTGTCACACAGAACGATTTTAAAAGCAATGTATTTCTATTGGTAGTGTGTTTCGTGCCTGCACCACGTCTTTTTGTCCGGTCGGGTCTTGGAAGACCAGAAGCTGTGTGGTTCATAAAAACATGTTCTTACTCAATATCAAGCCACGATTATTGTTTTTATTTTAAATCGTATAATGTCGGACTTGTTTTGCCGTCCGTGAGGAAAAGAAATGGGGCTCAGAGCCTCAGCATACTGAAATATTTATTTTTTAAATCTTTTTTTCCTTCTAATTTGTTATTCTTTTCTAAATAACACACTGTTATTTACTCAACAATAACACACCTTGTTTTAATTTATTTGTTTAATTCTATAATATCGGGCTTTTTTGCCGTCCGTCAGGAACTGAATTTCAAAATAAAGTCACCGGAAACAGACGTAGGCGATACACACCACACACCCACTGAACTGATTACCCAAGATCCTCAGCACTGGTTGAAGCTCGGTGATTGGATGTTTTAGCCGCAATGCACGTTGGGATATGGTGTTAATGCGATATGAAATAACTATCAACAGAATTGCGGTGCCAGGCAACAGCTTGGGGTGAAAACAATATTTCGGGTCTCGAAGTTTGCATAGTAATCTGCAGTTTATCCTTGTTAATTACACAACATTGGTTGGTTTAAATTGTGTGCAATGCTTTTGTGTTTTCCCCCTTCAATTCGGAGAATGAGTTTAGGATGGCCGTTCTAACAAATATTTCTACTGTACTGTAGATTTTCTAAAGTTTATTGACATATCATATACACAACTACGGTGTAGTTATGCAATGAATGAAAAACTTTCTACATACATCTTATAAGAGTATAATGAATATGTATAATATCAGTTAAAATAAGTGCTTCAACATAGTTAAAGGGGACCTATCATGCAAAATGCACTTTTGCACGTCTTTTATACATGAATATGTGTCCCCGGTGTTCCAGGGAACTCACCAAGTGTCAGAAAACACAACCCTCTCTATTTTCCTCCATACCCAAATCTCTAAAAAAAGGGGCTGCAACGGATCTGATAAAAACTGATCCAGATTTGAACACTGTCCTGACGTCAGGACAGTGGCGCTACGGCTATTGGGCCAACTCCACCAATCAGGAGGAGACAGCCACGGCCATTGCCGTTCAAAAGCGCTGGAGACGCTGTAGTACATATGCCAGGTCTGTAGATGGTGCTGTTCTCACTGAATCTGCCCTTGCAAAAACAGAGCTAAACATTTTCAAATTGAGCGAAATGAGGCATGGCTAAAATGCATGATCTGTTTGGTATTTTGAAAAAGAAAAAGTATAAATATGCCTTATATAGGTATGGTCCTACACTATATTATTCAAATATAGCATGATAGGTCCACTTTAACATTGCAGGAAAGCAATATATTAGACGTTAAGTAGTTTGTCAGGCTTAATATTTATCTGTTGATACCCCCAAAGCTTTTTTCTTATTTAAAAGAAGACCTTAACCTAAAGTATTCTTTAATGTTTAAATAAAGGTTAATTCGTTTTTCTGTTTTGCACATCCTCCTATATAATATATTTGTACATCCGGCACTAAACTGTTTTATTGTAGAGATCACTTACAGTATCTTCTTGATTTTTTATATTCTATATTTCTATCATTGACCTTCTACTTTCCCCATATTTTGTATTTACTCTTAATATTTTTTTCATCAAATATAACATATTCAACAAAAAAAATCAATAACGTGCTTTAACCACTAGGCGGTGCGGGTTAAAAAACGGTCAAGTTTAAAGTGTTAACACAACAAATTATACTTTTTATTATTAGTGTAGGACACTTATAATAAAAACATCTGAAGATGTGTAGTTTTATTCATGTTTTCACATAATTTTACAGGATATTGCTATATTATTTGACATGTTTTACTTCTACATATTAATATCTGATTTATAAAACATCATAGACAGAAAGGTATATTCGTCATTTAATAGTAAGCTATTGAAATTCTGATTCCATAGATGTGTCTCCCATCACCCAAATCCCCTGACTATTCTCTCAACTCAGTATTTACATTCTTATATTCAAAGAAAATCAATAATGTCTTTCTTTAATGACAAGTCCCTTTCTATCAGCTGTGCACCGTTATAGTGTAAATATAACCTATCTACCAATTGGATCAAATATAAAAGTCAGCCGAATTAGTATTGATACTGCAAGGAGACGTATTTTGTGAAGAGAAATGTAAGATGTTGTTTAATTGCTGATATATTTATGATCCACGTCACGTATTCAGTTTTGGCGCCAGTTGTTCCTGTTTGTCTAGAAGTCTTCTCATCAGGGCTCTATAAATAAAGAACTACGGCAGATGTGTAATATTTAATGCAGCCGAACCGTGTATTACAATGCCGTTATGTGATGACTTCCAAAGAGAAAAGCAAGAACACTCGGAATAAAGTATTATTTTCTTCTTTTTTTTTTTAAATGTTTTCGGATTTCATATCGCATAAACACCATATCCCAACGTGCATTGCGGCTAAAACATACAATCACTGAGCTTCAACCATAGCTGAGGATCTTGGGTAATCAGTTCAGTGTTCAGTGTGTATCGCCTACGTCTGTTTCCGGTGACTTTATTTTGAAATTCAGTTCCTGACGGACGGCAAAAAAGCCCGATATCATAGAATTAAACAAATAAATAAAAACAAGGATAATTGTGTGTTATTGTTGAGTAAATAACAGTGTGTTATTTAGAAAAGAATAACAAATTAGAAGGAAAAAAAGATTTAAAAAATACAGATGTCAGTATCCTGAGGCTCTGAGCCACATTTCTTTTCCTCGCGGACGGCAAAAAAAGTCAGACATTATACTATTTAAAATAAAAACAATAATCGTGGCTTGATATTGAGTAAGAACATGTTTTTATGAACCACACAGCTTCTGGTCTTCCAAGACCCGACCGGACAAAAAGACGTGGTGCAGGCACAAAACACACTACCAATAGAAATACATTGCTTTTAAAATCGTTCTGTGTGACACGAAAAAAAGGGGAAAATCGTGTTGGTGAACACGAATCAATAGATTACATGTCGTGACTATAACATGAAATGCCAGGAGACTGGGTTGTATAGTCAGATATCCTTTCACTTGGCTCAGCAGCTCTTTTTGGGAAGTATCTTGGGTGGTGTCCATGATAACAGACATAACAGAACCTTTCAGTCGCTCAGTTCTTTCAGACCGGATTGTAAAAGGAGTTTTACTATACTGAGTAAGTGCCAAATAGTGGGCGACTACAGGATCTCACTATGTCCTCTAAAGGTCAAGATGCAGGTGGCCGGAGCAAATGTCACGTTGGAATTGGAAGCGTTCTTTGTATCCCTCTGCATGTTTGCATCAATTCTCCCGTTCCTTTTCAGCTGTTCACTTATAACACTGTCCCCGCTGACCTTACAAATGTAGTCAGTTTAGCAGTCAATCCTGCCCCGCTTGAACCTTGTTTTTTTCTAGTTCCACTTTTTTAGTTTGGGCTTGTTGCTGCTTACTTATTGTACCTTTGGTTAACACATTGTGGGCAGAATGATGGTGCTTCTTTATGTGACTACTGGATTTCTAGTCAAAGTACAGGAATAGTTAATTCGTCTTATTTTTTGGGCCACCATATATATAGTTTATAGATGAGGTGAGTAAAAGGCCGATTTTACACGGTGACTGCGCCCCAATATATATGCTGCCAGCCTCTACCAAGTGTGCTTTTCAGTAGTCCAGGAGTACTCATTTTATTGACGCCTGATTGACAGCAGCTAAGTGCTGTGTCAGCAGTGAGGAGATGTATATGCATGTGGAATGAGCCATGGACTTTGAGATGGGATTCAATCTTTTAATATGGACTGGTGTTGCTGTGTGTGTCTGTGTAGGCTGTGTGTATTTAGCAGTGTGTGTGTGTGTCAGCTGGGTTGTGTGTCTCTAACTCTCACTGTCTCCCCTGCAGTTCGTCCTCAGGCCTCCGTCTCCATCGACATGTTGTCCAACAGCAGTATCCTGGAGCTGGGGGACGAAGCACAGGGCTGGAGGTCCGGGGACCGGGTGGTGGTCGCCAGCACAGACTACTCCATGCACCAGGCGGAGGAGTTCAGCCTGATGCCCTGCTCCACCTGCACATCCAGCCAGGTCAAGGTCCAAGGTAAGAGAACCAGCAATATGTGAGAATACAGGGCTGATCCTGGATCTGCCATCAGAGCTGTATGCCAACTAGACCTGTCAGGAAAAGGCTATATGTTTGTTTCATTCATACACAAGCAGATATAACAACAAGGGGGTTTCATGTTAATTAGTTAGTTGGGTCACATGGATATCGGCGGCACTCTTAGTGAATATAATCAGGTGTTTACCTGTGTGAGGTTTGTGTGGAAGAGAGCGGAGAGTATTGCTGTATATGATATACGTATATATATATATATATATATAAAAGGCAGTGGCGAACCGTGTCTATCACAACTGGACCTTCTGTAGACACACACACACCCCCCGCCGCCGTCAGTTTTTCATTTCATTTCAAGCCTTTATTTATCCAGGTGTATCCCATTGAGATCATTGATCTCTTTTTCAAGGGAGACCTGCTCAAGTAGGTTCCACATGAAACATTAAAACATAAACAGAACAACAAAAGGACATCATACATTAGCATTACAGGGATTACAATTTACATAACTATCCACATGCACAGGTACCAACAGCTTCCGATTCAGTAGCATCCAACCGAGCTTTAAAAGCATTTAGTGGCACCAGATTGCTCAGTTTCCATTTCAATTGCAGACTATTCCAGGACAGTGGAGCTGCGCATCTAAATGCTATCTTCCCTAAGACAGTCCTAGCAGTTGGCACATTTAATAAAACCACAGCATGCGATCTCAGGCAGTAGCCACTTACAATTCGTCAGTGCAACGGCCAGGGCATTCTATCAAGGATATAGAATACCTTGGTTGAAGGATACTCTACCCAGAGACCTAGAAAAATATCTGATTGGTTGCATTTATTTTCTAACACAAAACCGCGTAGTGCATGGTCCGAGAAGGACAAACAAATCAACGTAACACTGTAATATTACAGATCAACAACACAGATACGATTAAAATTTTAAAAAAAATTAAATAAAAACCGGCTGTGGAAAAAAACCAATTTGTACATGTTTGATTGCAAGGCACACAGTACATTTCTCTGAGTAAAATTTACTCAAATTGAAGAAAATTTGACTCTAAAAATATAACATTTGGTCCCAACCTATATAGAGTAAAATGTACTCTTTGTTCAGAGTTGTATTTTTAGAGTTCATTTTACTCTATTATGTGCTTAGATTTGACTCTGCTTAATGGTTATTTACTCTATGTAGTGTATATTAAAAACAACTCTACTGCCATTTTACTCATAATAGAAGGTCATTTTACTCCCAATCGAACGTCATTTCACTCCAACTAGAAGGTCATTTTACTCCCAATAGAAGGTCATTTTACTCAGAATAGAATAAATGAACCATAATGATCTTTACAATAAAAAAGGTCAATAAACCAAAGTGCTTAAGGAACATGAGTGGGCGTGTGTGAAGCTGACCATTGAGCGGCCCGACCAAGCAAGGAGGCAGAGGCAGAGAGTTCAAATACAACCCGGTGTGGGCATTTATTCCTCTTTGTGGTACAGGATACACAGCCTCAATATGACTGTCTCACGTGAACACAGTCACCAGCCACCAGGATCTCACACACACACTAACAGGAAAACAGAACCTAAATACACACAGGACTAATCAAACCAACAAGACACAGGTGAGGAGGGAGGAGAAACACAGGGCACCAGGTGAACGCAATCACCAGCAACAGACAAGACGGGAGGGGGAACACTTTTCAAACTAAAACAGGAAACAGAGACAGACAAACTAAAACATAGACAGATCGTGACAAATATATGCATAAATGACATAGATTCACATGCTTCCTGTGCAATGTTTTAGCGTGGAACAAATGAATATACTTCGCCAATAATGAAGCTATATAATCCGTAACGGAGACCGAGATCTATGGCCCCAGAGATCACCTCCGTTACAGCGTGGTCATGGTTTAACTCCAATAGAACTGACTCTGCATTTTTGATCGCACTCTAGAAGCTATGAGTAATAAATACACTCCAAAATGATTAAATATCACTATTTCAGAGCAAAATAGTAATTACTCTGGAAAAAATACTCACCAATATTTCCTGTGTATGTCTCTACAGTGAGCTGTAAGGACATCTCAGGTCACTGGTGAGGTTTTCTTACAAAACCCTTGAGAAGTTCAGGCAACAATATTCGCAAACACACATTTTGACTTAATTTTAAGGAGAGTAAATTGAAATGTCAAGAAACGTCAACTTTATGGCACAAAAAAACACTTTGATGCAAAGTGCGCCACAAGGTTGAAGAAAACAAGAAACAAGCTCGACTAATGAAAAAACACCAAGTACATAAACAAGCAGTACATCACTCACAAACTGTGTCTTGAATTAATTTCTGAAAATGGCAAAGCACTCTGGTAACCTTTTACCCAGAGCTGGTTTCAAAAGCAGTTGAGATGCTGGAATAATAAAAGCTTAATCTCACTTAGTGTGTGCCTGGGTTTACTGTCATCAGAGCGAGTAGAGCACTAGCACAGAGACAGAGTTAAGGCTCCATCAAAAGAACCGGGGCTTTCTCATGAAGTGATTCTCTTTACATCATTACGATAACAAGCCTGCATCAAATGTACAATTCTTACGATTTCAACTTATCATAATTTTTTTTCCCAATTTATAATTATTTTCTATTTAGTCGTTTTAATGGTCATTGACAGAGTGCAGGATTCCTGAGAAACAATGCATGCAGGTACTGTAAGCCATACAGAAGACACAGCTTCAGTGCACAGACGTCATGGTCCTGATCTGATCCTGGATCAGGAGTCACGGTCTGGTTCCAGTAGTTTGCAGGTTGGAGAAGAAAATGCAAAGGATACATTTATTTTCATTTATTTTTAACAGATCTTAGTTCAAGTGTTGAAGACAGGAAGAGTCCTCTTGCTGGGGACTGAGATGAACTACTGTCATCATAAAAATAAAAGACATTTCAAACAATTCTTTGTTATGAACACTGAACAAACACTTTCCCTGAAGGCAACAGCTCGCAATAGGCTATACAAGTGAAAAGCATCTCTTATGCTATGAAATCAAATGTACCACTTCTCTTTTGTCCCGGTAAGTGGCATGTCTGGGTGATGCTGGATGTGTTTCCATTCACATCCTCCACAGCATTAGAAACACGGACACACCGCCTCGTCTCAAACACAACTCTCTCTGATGCAGTTTGGCAAACTACAGCACATGTTTATTTTATTTGTAGAGCTCAGACTATCAGCAAGTCATACTCTTCTGGAAGCAGAAACAATAATGATATAATATTCCAAACTGTCCTGTCTTATCCATCAAGAAATTGAAAAATGTTATAAGAACATTTCTGAAAAACAGAAATCAAAAAAACTCATCACTTAAATTCTGCATTGCTGTTGCAATCTGGACCGAGCCACTGGAAAGAAGGACCTCTGATGAAGTGAAGCAGATTGATCACTTTATCAATCTCAGTTTTTCACTCTGGTGTTATTTTACAATTACAATCATAGGCCCGAAATACACACATGCAAAAACACTAATGGAGAGGTGTCATAGCAACGGGGCAGGTGGGGGTTAGGTGCCTTGCTCCAGGACTCCTTGGCAGTGTCCAGGAGGCGAACTGGCACGTCTCCAACTACCAGTCCACACTGTTTTATCCCATCTGGACTTGAACCAGCAACCCTTTGGTTCCCAACTCCCTACAGTCTGACTTCTGGAATCGACGGCAATCAAACCCGTGCCGCGGCGGTGAGAGCAACGAATCCTAATCACACTAAAAACTGAATCGTTGATTTTAATCCCATTTATTATTTCAACAAATTCAACCTAAGTTAAAAACAATAATATTAATATTGAACCTAATATTTGTTATTTAAACTTATTATTATTGCTTTCAAATAACCTAATACAGTAATGTAAAATCTGTTGATATGATACATTTAATTCAAGTCAACATTTTCAGTGCACCAGACCACCAGGGAAGATACCTCTCTTTCTATTTTAACATTTGTATCATTTCTTTCTGTAGTTTTGTGCCATCTCGGGGAAATGGCTTTAAAAAAATCTAGTCACTCAAAAAGAACAGAATTAAATATGACCTCGGTCACAGAAGATAACAGACTTTTAAATAGATTTATTTTTCAGTGAGGCATTATTTGCAGCAGAGCACTCACTTTCAGTTTGACCAATGACCAGTGCTAAGAAAATAAGAGCCTTTTCCCTCTTACTATAACTTCACGGTGCATTTTGATGTGAACATTTTTCCCGGTCAGCTCCAACAGCAACATTGAGGAATATCACATATGCTCCACCAGTTAAATGAAAACACATCCAATATGATAACACTTCAAGATGTGCCAATCACTGGGACAAGGACACAGAAACCTGTATTATGTGTTTCCACTTTCATAGCATGAGATGCTATTCAGAGCCTATTGTGACCTGTTCCCTTCAGGAGAGTGTTTGTTCAGTGTAATACAAACTTATCTTATATTATATATAGAAAACTGTTTAGCATAGTGACCGGTGGGCAAAATGCTGCTATTGTCCACTACAAAAAGACATTTTCTGTCTTTGACACTTGCACTAGTGTCTGTTCAAAATAAAATAAAGAAATGTATCCTTGTGCTTTTTCCAATGCACCAAACCATGACTCCTGTAAACCGTTGCACCCATAATGCACTGCTTCAGGTGCGTTTGCAGCACCCAGCAGTCACTATAACACTTTTGAGTGGACATGTGTTTTTCTTTAACTGCATTTGCAACATACCAAACATTCATGCTGTGAATTTTTATTTGAGAACCTCTTAGGATCAGACCTTGGCTTTTATAATAACTGGCTTTATTACTATCTTTGCTGACATTTTTTCAGGATGAGATAATCTTTATTTATTGAATACAGAATGTGTTTCTTTTTAAGATACAGCCTACAGTTATTTGGAATGGAATTCCTGTTTAACTATGGCATTAAAAAAATCTGCCCAAACAGATTAACATCACACACTGAAACCATCTTTATTCCTAGTGGTTGAGACAGCCCAGAGCTGTGCTGGAGTCAGGGAGGTGTTTGGGCTAACTCAGTGCCAAGGTAAAGTCTCAGCCCGCATCCTGCAGAACGGTGTGATCCTGACTGAGCCCATTCACGCTGACACAAACACGCACATACACACAAACACACACATACACACTCTCTCACACACACACACACACACACACACACACACACACACACACACACACACACACACACACACACACACACACTCACACACACACACACACACACACACACACACACACACACACACACATACACACACACACACACACACACACACACACACACACACACACACATACACACACACACACACACTCACACACACACACACACACACACACACACACACACACACACACACACACACACACACACACCACACCACAACACACACCACACACACACACCACACACACACACACACACACACAGGATGACACGCATGCAGGCTGGGAGTAACGGATAAAATGTAATGAAATTAGGTAATCAGGATACCAACAAAAAGGTAGATAATTTTGAAATAAAGATTAATATATTTTAGGACACATTATATTAGCCTTCTTCTTTTCTTAGGTCCCATATTTCTATTGCCTTACATAATACACTTAAGTAAAAAACACTTTTATTTATTTGCATTGCCTTTGATGTTTACGAAATCCAAAAGTAACGTAAAGTAATCAGGTTACATGACTTTTGTATTGTGATACTCAGATAACGTTACTGAATACTTTGTTTTACAGGTAACTTAAAAAGGAATACATTTTTTTTAAAGTAACCCTCCTATGCTAGTATGAAACCATACAAATACTCTCTTTTGTACTGCATCACACAGATTCAGCAGAGAGTCTGAGGTCAGCCTCCCGCCCTCACTGTTCTCCTGTTTGATTCAAATGTTTTTTGTCTGTGTCTCTTGGAAAAACCCTTTGCCCCATGTCAGCATAATGTGAGATGACACGTCCTCTCAAAGCTGTCTCTTCCTTCTACTGATTCACGCACCCGAGAAGTGAAGTTTGCGTTTCTTTTGCCTTAGATTTAGGAGTTCAGCATTTATCTTCAAATTTCCTGCCCAGCTGCATCAAAAAATCCGTCCATAAACCCCCCCCTCTCTTCCCCCCCCCCTCTTGCAGACGTCACTAGTGTTTGGCCAACCAGAGGAAATCCTGTTTTTATGAGCCTGAGGCCTCAGAGCTCCTGTCAATATCCGCCTCACTATAATCTGTCTCATTAATTCCTGCCCGCGTGCCACTTTGCTGCACAGTTTTTTAACAAGCAGTGATAATGGAGTCTGTTCCCCACTCCCTGAGGTTATTCACAAACTGAGAGGGTGTGCTGCTTTTGTTGTTGGAAGCTGGGAGCTGAGAGATAGTTGAGAGAGATACACAGACAGATAGCCAAAGGCTATTAATCCGTTTTTTGTGCTACAACTTGGGCCTGAGTGAGGAACATAAATGCTCTGAAGTTAATCAATGGCTTAAAGCAGTAAAGGATTTAGCATTATTCTATTTATATCCTGACATTTACCTAGCTTTATAAAGCCTGCTCTGTTAGGTCGGATTCACCATGAGATTTAGGTCTGAGATCTGATGATACCAGAAGAAATATCAAGTTGTATATGGCTTTGAAAGGCAATAACCATTGCTAATATTAGAAAGGACATTTAAGGAATGTTAGAATTCTATAAGAAATTTAATTTTAAAAAGTTAACCAAAGAGTTAGATGTATATCAGTGAAATATTTAAAATTATGTTGACATTCATGATAGGAACTTTAGTCTTTTATGTTAGTTTATGTTAAGTGATAACAGCTTATACTAATACTGATACATCTATTTTAAGTCAAGTGTTACAAAGTTTGGATATCTGACTGAATATGAGAACGGTACTGTGAACAGCTCTGTGCTGTAGCTGCTCGAGCTAATGCTAGTTAGCGTTAGCTTCTCCGTCAGAACCTACATGTTTTCAGATAATCAGCTAGACATTTAAAGGAAGAATTTACAATACCTAACATAATTGAAGAATTGTGATGCTACAGTCTCATTAGTATGGTTATGACCAGTAGTTTATGATGGTTAATTTTTGCAAACTGTAGAAAAATAATCATGGTAAGTGTTGTACTGTCTGTCAACATAATTATAAGTGCTAGCTGCACATATACTGTATGATTTTGCCTCAGCATTATGTCCTCCTCCTTTGCAATTATCTGGAACATCTGTTCAGCCACACACACACACACACACACACACACACACACACACACACACACACACACACACACACAAATAAACACTGTATTGTTTTACACTGCATTTATACAGTGCCTTAACATGTTACAATCCACACACTCATATTCATACACTGATGCCAGGGCCAAACTGGTACACAAAGACTGCTTATCATTTAATCTAATGCTAATCTGACGTTTGGTCGAAATAGTGAACCTTCAGACTGCTCTGTGATTTACTTTAGCCCTCTCACCAGTCATGTGTGTGTGTGTGTGTGTGTGTGTGTGTGTGTGTGTGTGTGTGTGTGTGTGTGTGTGTGTGTGTGTGTGCGTGTGCGTGCGTGCGTGTGTGTGTGTGTGTGTGTGTGTGTGTGTGTGTGTGTTTGTGTGTGAAGGTAAGGCCAAGTTCATCCACATGGGTGAGGAAGTAGATGGGGTGGACATGAGGGCGGAGGTGGGCCTGCTGACTCGCAACATCCTGGTCCGTGGAGAGATGGAGCCCGGCTGCTACGGCAACGAGGCCTGCAACTTCTTCGACTTCGACACGTTCGGTGGACACGTGAAGGTACGCTGCTGTTTCAACCTTTTAATTGACGGTAATAATGCACATTTTCCTATCAGATAATCTGTGACAGTGCCCCATCAACCAATACCCATGGTTATTCATGCTTTCTCTCCAGCAGATAATGCTTTTTGAAAGTGCATCACAATCTGAGGCGGCATTTCAATGCACCGTTCATTGAGTTGCCCAAACAATCTGAGTCAGTTAGCAAGGTCGTCTGTGTTGTCTCCGGAAGCTCAATAAGGATATTTTTCTACAAATTAGACTAAGCTGAATGTTTCTTTTACAAAACTAAGAAAAAGTATTTTATGGTCCCTGAATGTGGAAAGCTCAAATAAAAAAATGAAATGTTCTGATGTATAAAAATGTAAAAGTAATGTAAAGGAAGGTTAATACGGTTGATTAAATCCATGCTGTATAAGCCTGACAATCTGCGACAGGAGAGAGACACAGGAGAGGAAAGGACCAGAGTGTCAGTACAAGGACAAAATAACCCAAAGAAGAGAGTCTTTACTTACAAAAAGAGGCGCAAAGATGCTAAAAATGCTGGCAGGCTAACTAGGTAAAGGGCTAAGCTAAATCATAGTCCGGGGGAAAACAGTAAAAGGTCTAAGACTCAGGCAGAAGACAGGGCCGCGAGGGCTTTGGAATGAAATGCTGGAAAGGCTCATGGCACAAAGACAATCTGGCAGTGGACTGGTGGAATGAGGAGTGGGTGAGAGGAGAGTCTGAGCTGGTGGAGGACATCTACTGACGGGGGCCGGGTCTGGAATAGAGTGGTGCAGAAACAAGGCCTAAAAAACGGAAACAAGTTGACATTTTACCACTTCAAGTTCCCTTTTCTTTAAGTAAATGGGGTCTTTTTTACGTGTTTGTGATTAGAAGCCTGAAGTGAGGTCTGTGGTTGAAACCCAAGAGATTTTCACCTTTTTTTTCTCACATAAATACCCCGGCAGTGGCTCAGTCAGTAGGGGCTTGGACTGGGAGCCGTAGGGTTGCCGGTTCAAGTCCCCGACCAGACCTAAATATGGAGTGTGGACTTCTACTTGGAGAGGTCCCAGTTCACCTCCTGCCCTGCCGTGGTGCCCTTGAGCAAGGCACCTGACAACCCCCCCCACCTCCCTCACCCCCCATTGCTCCCCGGGCGCTGTGCAATAGCCCACTACTCCTAGTACTAGGATGGGATGCATGTGTGACCATTAGAGAGGGTTTCATCCCTCCCAATCCTTCTTCTTCTTCACTAGTAAATGTCAGAAGTTGCTATGTGTCATAAAAAGGGAGGTTGCTAACAAGTATCTAAAGAAACTACGAAACGTCACCACGCTGACATTAGCCTTCTTATGCCATGTGACCATGATGTAGTTTGTTTATAGCATAGCGTTAGCTTTTTACTATGCACGAAGTGGCATTAATATTTGGAGATTATACTGCTGAACATAACGTTTTAAGTATCATGAATGTGTGTTTGCCAAAGAGCTTATTTTCTGCAACATACAGAAATCCAATGGAAAAATCCTAGTGCTTTTTGTCGACGGAGCCCTTTGCCATGCTAACTTCCGGGTTGGCCAACAAAAATACGTCTTCACTGCACCACTCTGAGACAGAACACAGACAAGCAAACAAAATAAGAATGAAAAGTTAAAAAGGAGAACTCAGAACCATGACAGAGAGACTGTGTTCCTGCTGCCTTCATGCCTCTGTGGCCCCGGGGCAGATATCATATCCTATTAAACATTTCCATCTCAGTCTGTCACACATTACCATGCATGCACGTAGGAAAGCCTCTGAGATTCAAGTGAAGCCCTTCCAAACGCCTCAGGTAAACTTCCCCCTTGACAGTTGGTTGTGCTAAGACCTCGTATTTCCACCAATATCAGGAGCTCAGAGCAGCAGCCTTAGTTTCCACTTGTATTTTTAAAAATTGCTTTGTGAACATCAAAAGGTTTTTAAATGTTGTAATCTTTACTAAACTGAAATAACAATTCAAATCCCCAGCAGTGTGATGCGTGCGAAGCTGGGTCACTGTGATTTATTTTGGACTGTCATCACCTCTATCTGACCTCTTCTTTTTCCTTCTCTTTATTTACTCTGCTCCTATAGTTTTTCCTCCAGGCTATCTTTCAATCTCTTCCTATTTGTTACATCCTTCTTCCATCCCATCCCCTACTTCCTGTTTCTTCCCTCTTCCCCATTCATTTTGAATCCTCCATATCTCATTTCCTTCCTGCTTTCTTTCTCTCTGTCATTTTTTCCATACATTTCATCCTTCCTTTCTGACTTTTCCACCTGTGGAGTGTAACGGGGGGTTACGTATTGTAACCCTGGTTATATAAGCACAGGCGGAGCCCTCTACTGGACTCTATGGGTACTACCCTTAACCATGCTATGCAAGCATTCACATAATGAGTTGCATAAACGTAGCCGGCCAATCGGGGCGAGCCTACCTGAATGCGTGCGCAGGCACACAGTATAGAAGGTGGCTACGCCTCCTCCCTGTCATCCTACACCCTCTTCAGCGAGCGGCATAGGAAAGACCGGACCCCAGGTAGAGGGCTCCGCCTGTGCTTATAGAACTAGGGTTACAATGCGTAACCCCCCGTTATATTTCATACAGGCTCCGCCCTCTACTGGACTCTATGGGTACAGTGGGTGGAGCCCTGATGGATAAACGCCCTGTCGTTCAACAACATCGACCCATCACACTGCCCCTGACCGGCTTTTGGTCCCCACACTCACACACGCTTACCTCGTGTAGAGTGTGCATGGAAAATAGTGAGGAAGGCGAGGAGCGTCCTCCAGTCCTGTACGGGGTTTACAGCATACTACGTTTCCCGGGTCCCTAAGGCGCATGGGAAAACATAAGCGCACTATGTCCCAGGGGGGGGGGTCAGATGCCTACTGACCCAGAGACCCCCCTCTCACCAGTCATGTGTTGCCCCAGCAAGCACTGAGGATGAGAAGGAGTCAGACATGTCCAAGAGATAAGACCTTATGAAGGGGCCTGGCGTAGACCAAGACGCCGCCGTGCATATGTCCTCCACACTCACGCCGTTGAACAAGGCTGTTGACACGGCCATACCCCGTGTAGAGTGTGCACGGACCCCAGTGGGGAAGGCCCTCCCCGCCTGTCCGTAGGCATGTGAAATGCACACACAGAGCCAGCCTGCCAGGCGTTTCTTGGACAGAGCTTTACCGGCCACACCCTCCCCAAAGCACACAAACAGCTGTTCAGTGCGCCTAATTGGAAGCCGTGTGCCCTACATAACATGCCAGCGCACGCACCGGGCAGAGGAGGTGTAATTTAGCCTCCCTGGCCCCAATATGGGGTGGAAGACTAAAGCCTCCTTAGGTTTTTGGGAACAAAGGAGGGGTTTGGTCTGAGTGTCACCCCGCTATGGTCACCCCGGATCAAAAGGCAACTCGGGTGCACCGACAGAGCGGTCAGGTCGGACACTCTCTTGGCTGAAGTTAAGGCAAGCAGCAAAGCTGCTTTCAATGACAGAGCCTTCAGGGAGGAGAGCTCCAGAGGCTCAAATGGTTCTGTGACCAGAGCCTCGAGCACCAACGGCAGGTCCCACTGCGGGGAGGAGGCGTGCACTACTGGGTGCTGCCTCCTGACCCCCTGCAAAAACCGCGCCATAAGCGGTTGACTGAAGGCTGACCTGCCTCCAAATCCCTCATGGTAGGACGAGATGGCTGCTGCACACACCTTAATTGAGGAATGAGCAAGCCCCCTGTCCACCAGCATCTGTACATAGCACAGAATAGAGCCTAATGTACATAGAGGCTCTAGACTCCTTACTTCACACCACCGCTGGAATCCCAACCACTTCGTCCTGTAACAGGCTGTGGTGGATCCTGCTCTTGCCAGAGATGGAGTACTGGAGTCCTGGACTCGGACTCGAGTGCCGATTTTCGGGACTCGTGACTCGACTCGGACTCGCGCACTGATTGACGCGACTCGGACTTGGACTCGTGAATTCTCGCGCACGATGACTTGGACTCGGACTCGTGAATTCTCGCGTACGATGACTTGGACTCGGACTCGTGAATTCTCTCGCACGATGACTTGGACTCAGACTCGTGAATTCTCGCGCACGATGACTTGGACTCGTGAATTCTCGCGCACGATGACTTGGACTCGGACTCGTGAATTCTCGCGTACGATGACTTGGACTCGGACTCGTGAATTTTCCCCCCCACGATGAGTCGGACTCAACTTGTACATTGACGCTCCAACTTGGACTCGGACTCGAGCAAGTTTTCTTTGGAGTCTGATGTCCTCTATCCTGGCGTGTGCACCTGCAAGGCGAGTTCACGTACTGGGCCCCGCTATTCCAGTCTAAAGATGTCTAGAGACACACCCTGCATCGTGCTGTATGCTTTCACACATTCTGCTTCCACATTGGGAAAGAGCAGCGCAAAATGTTCGTTATGTGGAAACAATATTGAAGAGAAGGCTCCGTAACACATTACTCTAAGGATCGAGTTCAGACATATAGGCTGACTAGAATCACTATCATCAGAGTAACGTGATCTAATCAATAAATAAAGATTCAGCCGATAACACGAAAGCACATGGCTACTTAACATGCAGAATGACGTCATTTTGCATGCTAAGTAGCCATGTGCTTTCTGGGGCTTTATCGGTAAACCGATTTAACCGGTAAAAGTTCCTTCCTTCCGTAGACACGGGGGCTCCCAGGAGATCCTCACGGTCTTTTTGGAAAGTGCCATACGGCGTGATCCCCCAGGGACATCACACGGCAAGCAGCGGCGGCCAGACCGTAGACCAAGCTATTAATTCGGCCGATGCTGCGGCCAAATAATCGCTCTGATCCGGTGAGGTGGGGGCATCTTGCGGAAGAGCAATGAGCGAGACGCCCAACACACCCGTGTTTATTTGCAGCCGCCCTGTCACGCGGCAGCGGGGCAGAGGCTCTCTGACCAGCCTGCTGCCTGCTGGGAGAAGATGGGCTGCCACGCTCCGCCGCCCTGGTCATCTCCAGGGGTAAGTACAGACCTGGGCAGTGGACTTGACGCCGGACCCGGAAGTGCCCGACAACGAGAAGTCCTCGTCATCCTCCTCCCCGGCAAACAGAGCCATCCGCCCCGCTGGAATGGCGAACGTGAATGGCACCGCCTCAGCCATATCCTGGTCCCCCAAACACTCAAAGCAGAGGTGGGGGGGATCGGCGCCCGCTATTAAGCCAGGGCACGAAGGACAGGCCGGGTCTCTAGAAGTGGCGACTCCATGAAGGTATGATAACTCTTTCTTCTTCTTTCAAACGTTTTACTTTCTCTGTCAGTTGCTCGCTCGCTGAAGAGAAAAAGGATGACAGTCAGGAGGCGTAGCCACCTTCTATACAGTGGGCCTGCGCGCATTCAGGTAGGCTCGCCCTGATTGGCCGGCTACGTTTATGCAACTCAGTATGTGAATGCTCGCATAGCATGGTTATGGGTAGTACCCATAGAGTCCAGTAGAGGGCGGAGCCTGTGTGAAATATAACCTCCCTCCATTCTAGATTTGCAGCCCTCTTCTGTGATTCCTTCCTCCTTCAACCGTCTTTTCAAGTCCTTTTTCCTCAACACCTCTCTTGCTTCATGCTGCCTTCTCTACATCTCACTACTGAACCCTACATTGTTTACCTTTTTCCCCATGTTCTTCCTTTGTGAACTATAGACTCTCCCCCTTATCACCCCCTGCCAAATCATAAACCATACTAATACAATTAAAGAGGTAGCTGCTACTGTTTATAGATTGTAGATCAATTGAAAGAAACCCTCCTCCTTTCTTTCTCTCTGCTCACTCCTGCTTGTTTGCTCTTTCATGCCCCTCTTTCCTTTTCAGTATCCCTCGTTTTGCCCTTATCCCTCTTTCCCTTCTTTCACTTTGATATTTTTCATTGACCTGAAACAGCCTTTGTGTCTTTTAATACCTCAATTTGATTTGAAGTGACTGACGTGTATCTGCGCTCCTCTTCAGGTGGAGCGGGGCTTCCGGGCGGTTCATATATCGGGGGTGGAGCTGCAGCACATGGGCCAGCAAACAATGGGACACTACCCAGTCCATTTCCATATGAACGGAGACGTGGACGAGAGGGGGGGCTACGACCCCCCCACAGCTGTCACCGACCTGTCCATCCACCACTCCTTCTCCCGCTGCGTCACCATCCACAGCTCCAACGGACTGCTGGTACGTAAGGAAGATTTATTCAAGTTTAATTTTTCAATTGTAATACATTTAGAGTATTTGTAAGCATAATTAAGAAAAGGTTAGACCTTTTGGGAAATATGCTTATTGTTCAGGTATTATCTTCGTGTCTAACGCTTGTGAATAAGCATAATTCCTGCAATTGAAAACTTGTATATAGTATAAAGTTGCCATTTGATTGACCTAAATAGTTTTAGATTTATGTCAGAGCTCATTTTCAATTGGCAGGTCACATTTAAAACACCCACACTTGATGACACACTTCATTGAAAACCCTTCATGACACCAACAAGAACATTCCTGTGTGTACTGTATGTGAACACAGAAAAGACCTGTCTATGCTGCCCCAGAACGCCTCATTGGACATTTCTCTTTTTCTTCCTGGGTACAGTGACGTGACCATGCCCAGGTCCAAATGGACCAATCCGTGGAGCTCCTCACACACACACTCACTCAGCCGTATCTTCTCTCAGCCGCGATACTTGCGGAGTTTCGCCGGCACACTCAACCTTATTTTTTCTCAGCCGCAGCTGCGTGGATCTCCACTCACAGTTCGCCACACACTCACGTGTATGTGCTCAGGCTGAGTTCATGCTGAGTTTCGCGTAGTCTCGCTGGAAACCAGGAAACGACACCAGTAACCCAGCTCACACTGTCGGCTCCTCGAGCCTCAAAGGGCGGAGCAGCGAGCCCCCCAACGTCCCGCCAACACGGCACCCAGACCCCACGCAGCATTCTCATCTGTTTGTCATTACTGGTGTCATTTTCTGGTTGCTAACAAATGCCATTGTAACACATAATCACACATCAGAGCACAGTGGGCTCATAGGGAGGGGGGGGGGGGGGGGGCAGGAGCTCCAACAAGGCGTTTAGGACAGAGAGTGAATACACATACTTTACAGAGATGCTGTATGAGAAACCAATGTGAGTTTGGAACATTGAACAATGTAAATCTATTCTAGTAGACCTCAACAATGGAATTATGATCAGTAGAAATGGCCAAGACATGGGACCTTTAATGTTCAGAAAGCTCTTTATTTTTCTCATACTGCCTGAGCTGCAGCACCTCTTTTCACCCTCTGTCTGAAACCAGAGCCCAGTCTGCTCTGATTGGTTAGCTGGCCGGTTCTGTTGTGATTGGTCAACAGCTTAGAGATGTCCCGCACCTTAGCCTATCACGGACAATGTGTTGAAGCACTAGACAATAGAAGTGTGAGTGTTACATAGTGATCTCACTTTGTCACAAAAGTAAACAAAGGAGTCCAATGGAGGCGTTTCAGGCAGGGGGGGGGTTTAGCCTAAAAGCATAATAGGACCTCTTTAAAAAACTTCAGTATGTACAGTCAAAGTTTTCAGCTTTCTTTCGTGGTTTTTTAATTGACAAAAATAACTCATCAGGCAGGTTGTTGCTCCTCCTCACCTCCATTTCCTGTTGGTTCCCATGTTAAATCCCCTAGTTTTCCCAGAAACAACAATTACTGAAGAAACTGCTAAAGAAACTTCAGAGTGCCTGAGTGACTAAACATTTTATAATCACAGTTTGATCTGTAGGTCCAATTGAAAGAGCAGACAGAAATAGCTGAAGGGTAATTTTCAGGTTATAATTTCATGCCATCAATGCCTGTGGGGAGGCTGCAGGAAGTCAGCCAAGGACATCGATCCACATCCTTTTATAACAGATGCATTCAGTGAGCAACCTTCATCTGAACGTCTGGGGCACTATCTTAGAACACAATATCCCAATACATCTGTGCCCAGAGACAAGAAGAAAAGATACTCTGAACTGATGTTTTAGAGTCTCACTTCTTGCAGTATTCAGTCATTTTCAGTCAAATTGTATAATATGTATTAAGTAACAAAAGAGCAACCCCCCTCCTCCAGGTTGAGAAATTGTACATTTAACATCTTAAATTAAGCCCTGAGAAGTTTCAGTCAATTTTGGAAATGATTTCTCCAAATTGAGGACCAAGGCTTTGCACTAGTGTGATGATCCTTTCATTAAAAAGCAACATCTGTTTTTCCCCCAGGTGAAGGACGTGGTGGGCTATGACACGCTGGGCCACTGTTTCTTCACGGAGGACGGTCCAGAGGAGAGGAACACGTTCGACCACTGCCTGGGTCTGATGGTGCGAGCCGGAATGCTGCTGCCTTCAGACAGAGACAGCAAAATGTGCCGGCACATCACCGAAGGATCGTACCCAGGATATGTAGCCAACCCCCGGCAAGACTGCAGGTACCACACACACCGAGAACTGAATGCACGTCTTGACATCTTCTATCCCATGGAGGGTCTCTGCCCAGTGAATAAATATGTTTTCTTACATTGAAGCTTCTTAAGGAACATTTAAACATTGGTTTTCAGAAAAGACAGATGTAAAACTCAAAATAACTCAACTAAAATCATCCTAGAGCCAAGGGAAATGTGTGATACTCAAGGTAAAAAAAATGCAGACTTTATTTTAGTGTTCAACCTGCAGCGCAGAGTCCACACCTTTAACAACTTGTTCTACTGTTCCCGTCATCGTGCTGCTCTGAATGACCCGAAAGCACATTTTAAAGTGGTCACTCCCTGGCTGAGCTGAATCTGAGCGGTGCTGACTCATCTCTCAGACAATGGGGGGTGAGGCCATGCCTACCTTATTGAAAGTCTGAGCAAATAGCAAGGGAATCAGCAAGTCACTATGAATGTCCCGCAGCCCCTTCATATACAAACCCAACCATCCTTTTGCCTGGGAAGATTCAGAACGTAAAGACATCATCTGTAAGAGTCAGCCATGAAAAGAGCTAATCGAAATTCTCTACATACTAAGGAAAGGTGCTTTAATGCTTGTTTTCTTAAGGGAACACTTTATACATTAATAATATTATATATTATATGTATATGAATTGTTTAATTATATGTATTCATTTTTAAAGTAATCCTTTGGAGATGTGATAGAGCTTTAGTAAAGGAACCTTGCAACTCTGTTTTGCAACACTTTACAATGAATCGAACACATCAGAGAAAGATTTAACTTAAATACAACGCAGCTGTCAAGTTGCTGTGTGACAATATCATGTGACAACATGATGTCAATCTAAGTTTCACCAGTAAAGGGTTTGCATGGAACTAATTCTGCACAGCGTGTTCACGACTAACACATGGAGTTATGCACAGGTACCAGTATGCCAATAAAATGATTTCTTTAAAAACTGAGATCATTAGTGAAATGTAGCAGTATTGTGTGGCAGAGAGTAATGCACCTGTCACAGCGACATAGTAGCAATTCAATATTTTCACTTATACTTCACACAAAGACAATTCACCAGTCACAGCCTCTTAATCAAGTTCACTATACCTTTGAGTGATTAGTCGGGATCCAATACATTGACATGCCTCTGATACCACGCACACTACAAAGAGCACCAATTCATCTTAAAACAGTGTTATTAATATATCAATCAATCATATTTCTTCTTTCTTTCTTAAAAGAGGATATAAGACAGTGTTGTCCTGCTGAACTGCAGTGGAGGGATCACACATGGCACTACTTTGATTAGTGAAGTTAAATATAGAGATAAGACAGTGTGATGATAATAAATACACTCTTTGACAAGGATGTGACGACAGCTCCACAAATGGAACGTCGCCCCCTCAGGATTCATATTTATCATATTTGGATAGTGCAGTGCTGCATAACATGAACAGAGAGTCTGAACTCAACCTCCCACCTGTCTTTTTCCTCCCACATGTCAACTGTATGATCTGAATTTGGTTCTAAAATACCACGCAGAATAAGTGAGGTAACGGCAAACTGTTTGTGTACCTGTACCTCTGGAAGATAACCAGCTGACTGCTAAGTCCCCATTACCTGCATTGGAAACAAGAATATGAAATGAACATGTTATGGCATATATGAACATGAGGTAAAGGCAAATGTATCCATATAGCTCATTTCAACACAAGGCAATTCAATTACAAAAATAACAAAAACATTAAAAGCATTAAGATTTAGTGCAACATATGGTCATCAAAAAGCCAAAAGTTACATTGCCGTGCAACTTGAGAGAACACACACAAAGACACACACACACACACACACATATATATATATATATATATATTTGTCTTTTTCTTTTTGTGAGGACCCTCATAGAAATAACACATTCCATAGCCTTTAAACCTAACATCAATTGACTTTACCATTACAACAAAATCTCACACACACACACACACACACACACACACACACACACACACACACACACACACACACACACACACACACACACACACACACACACACACACACACACACACACACGCAGTTTACTTCTGCAAAGAGTTGAGGCCCGGCGCATTCATCTAGCTCTGATTAGATGACAGTTCCATCCTCCTCATGCAGCCCACATGTCTCCTGTTCCGAGCAAATTCAACACATACACAACCCAACAATGAGGGGGGGGGGGGCGGGGGGAGAGACAGAAGGAGCCACAAGGGAGTGTAAAAAGCTGACAAGAAATTAATCATCATAAATCTTACATCGAGGAACGTGGTTAGTGCAATCATGTTTTATTAAAGTGGAATTTTTAAACCACAGTAATAAATACAGTGGGATTTGGAAATCATTACAGAATACAAAGACACCGGACAAAGAGCCTCATTAGGAGTGTACCTCATTGTGTTTTACCAGGCGCTCATCATTTGATTCGTTGGAAGGACAGAGGAAAGGAGAAAACATCAAATGTAATGAAAGTAGAGGCTAACGTTAGAAGCAGCAAATCCTTCCTGTTGGAGAGCAGGTGGATGTCTGTGTATCAGTGAGAGCCACGTCACACATCCTTCCTGTTGGAGAGCAGGTGGATGTCTGTGTATCAGTGAGAGCCACGTCACACATCCTTCCTGTTGGAGAGCAGGTGGATGTCTGTGTATCAGTGAGAGCCACGTCACACATCCTTCCTGTTGGAGAGCAGGTGGATGTCTGTGTATCAGTGAGAGCCACGTCACACATCCTTCCTGTTGGAGAGCAGGTGGATGTCTGTGTATCAGTGAGAGCCACGTCACACATCCTTAACGCTGGCCGTCACACTCTGCAGCTGAAGGCAGTGTACTGAGAGGATACAAAAACAACCTGTGACCTGGATTCAACTGCTTTATATTCTGAGATGCACCTTTGTCATTTAAATCTAATGCCTCTAACAAAATGAGGATCAGGATAGAGGTAAATGGGGGGCAGACTTCGACTGACAAAACGAATGATGCTTCTAAGACCCCTTCTTCTGAGGAATCAGGTTGTTTTGTTGTGTTATTTTGACTTCACAGACCATGGCAGAGCAGTTTAAATGAAACATGTCCATGTGAGTGGATACAAAATATGTCTATTTTATTATTTGTTATCCTGACCCAACCAATGCAAAGTATGGATCACAGCAAAATGAGCAAATACCCAATCCAATCTTTGATTGATTGCATCACAGTTATTGGTTTGGTAGCATGGCATGTATCACTAAAGTTAGAGGAGCAGTAAAACACACATTTAGTCTCTTACCCTGCATGGCAGCTGGATTCTCACAAATTCAGAGGATTAAAATCGCAGGATCACAAAATGATATGTTCAAATACAAAATCCATCTCATCAGGGCTTCAATTAAAGTGTTTTTGCCCAAACCGCGGTGGTTCCAAACAATCAGTGTCCAGGAGCTACTGGCAGCTACTTCCTGTGAGGTGTAGGTGTGTGACGTGAAATAGAGAGGAGACTGTTCATTGAAAATAACAAAAGCAGTTCAGTCAGACAACTCACGTTTGAGTTTGGTGTCTAGTGTTTTTTTACATCGAACATTGAGGAGGTTTGATTAAATAAGTTTCCCCCAGAGCCTCCAAGTGGATGATGGGTGGCGTAAGGCACATCGTGCAGCTTAAATAGAGCGTCATATTAAGGAGAATGTGTTTGGTTGGTTGTAATAGGGTGTAAGGCTTTTCACATGTATACGACTGTATCACTAAAGCTTGAATTGACCGCCTAAACTCAAAGGCTTCACTCCATTTAGCGTGGATGCTGACATCAGTTATATCATATGGGGAGTACTTCTTAATTGTAAGAAGAGGAAAGAACGCCAATGAAGGTTTTTCTGGCGGGAAATATGTTATTGCTCTTCTCCCGGTTTTGGCAAGAGTTGGATTGACAGATGGAACACTCACTCACCTGGAGCGAAGCACACAAAGTACTTTTTAAAAGACTCTGCTCTTTTCCAAACAGTTTCCGACGACAGCATCTGGTTTTCTGTAACCAACCATCTGGCACGTCGGGTGGGCATGGATCTGCCTCCACCTGACATTTTAGGATATTGAGAATATTTCCCTGTACCCCCACATATCTTCAATGGAAACATGTGTAGCCATGCTAGCAGCGTTGCTTTAAAAGTAGTAAAGTTCCAGGCCGCCAGTCCTCAAATAACATGAGGAGGGTTTTTCAGATTATCCTGGAAGCAAGCTCCAGCAATTTGCCAATGATTGCAGCATCACTAGATGCTGAGAAAGCTGTTATGCTGTTATGTTTTGTTTAGTTGTTTGTTGTTACGTGTTTTGTTGTTTTTTCTGTTATCTGGAGCAATGTCTGTTTATTTTATAACTGTTTTTATTAAAATATATATTTTTTAAAGTAGTAAAGTTGGTTTGTCAGTCGGCCCACCACTTGGGTTAGGACTGAAATATCTCAACAAATATAGGATGGATTGCCGTTACATTTTGTACAGACATGCATGGTCCCCAGAGGATCAATCATACTGGGTTTTGCTCAAACACCACCTTTAGGAGTGACATTTTAGAGTGAAATGTCTTGATGAGTATTGGATAGATTTTTGCAATAATTATTCAACATCAAAAGGGTGGTTAAAAAACATCAGTCATTTCTTTGCAATTGGACATATTTTTAAAGAAAGACAGATTTGAATGTGAATTTTGTTGGGACTATAATCTTTATTTGGTACTTACTGATCGGTTTTAAAATAAAATATACATTTCTCAAGTGGGTAAATCTACAACAACAGTCTCAGCATTTAGAGGAGTTTAGAAGGGAGGGAGACAAAGAGCTAGATTAAAGGGAAAAAAGAGGAGAGGGGAAGAAGTGGAGGAAGGAGAGGTTCAATGTCTGGCGCTGCCTTCAAGCTAATCTGCTTTCAAGCTAAACTGCATATCTGCCATTTCTTTTCATATTCATTCATATTCATCACACTAAGCTGCTTTCTCTCAAATACCTTGCAAATGGAACTATAATCATTTTCTCTTTATGCCAGATGCATGTGTGGAAGGTGTTTTCTTAAACGCCAAAATCATTTGGGCGTTTAAGAAAGCATATTATGAAAGCATGAATTAAAAGGAGGTGTCTGTGCTGTAAGGAAAGGTCCCATAATAACTTACAGTCCCCAAAAGTGGAGATACCCAACGCAACACTTAAGAGAGAGAGATAGAAATGAGGATAAATACAAGAAATGAAACCGTTTTGAAGATGAAATGAATAGGCCTGTTCCAAATGATATCTACGTACATATAGACAGATAGTGTCCAATCACTGTAACTGTTCAAACTGCTAGTGCTTGAAAGATGGTTTACAAGGTTCAGTTGTGGCTTACTGCGAACCCTTGGTTGTTTTGGGACATAAACCCTGATATATACTGAGCTGCTGGCAAACCTCTGACATAGAGGTCGGGTAAGATGAGCCCATTTGTACTTGTTGTAAAGTCAAATGACAACAACCTTTACTTCAGGATGTCTTCTGTCAATCAAAATGAAAATAATGCATCTATCACAAAGGGATTATGAAAATATGACTTCTCAAAGAAAAGTGGTCTTGTAGCTTCACTTGCCCCATCTAAGGGGTAAAGTAAGGAGTGTAGCTTTCATGCTCATCTTTAACTAAATGATTCGCATGGTTTTACTAAATCACATGTATGATAACTATTTTCATTTAGCTTTGACATAACAGTAATTATACCTGACAAGCAAAACATGGTTTATTGTGAAAAAAACAAATTTACCACTTCACCATGTGCTTCTCTCCATCACAGCCAGATATACATGATGGGTGCTTCCTGAATGTATGGTCACATGACAACAAATGTGTACAGTTCCCTAGATAAAGGGGGTGGGTGAACTTACCCACAGGCTCATTTTACCCCACTCTCCACTACAGTATATATCTCCGAGCTAACGCCATTAGCTCGTCCATTATGAGCCAGTGTTCTAACGTTGGCCATGGTGAGAGGGGGTAGAAACGGCATATATCTCCTTTTCCTCCATAAATCTGGAGCCAGTTCTCCTTCTTCAGCTCTTCAGTTTACCCAGCATTCTCTGTGTCCTTCTCCAGATGTCAGTGGGGGTAGCCGTTGTTCAGACTGCCATGCTAGCAGGCTTTAGTGAGACCTGGTGTAAACAAGGCAGACATGATGGTGCTGAGCAACAGTGGGGGGGATGCACTACAGCAGCAACTGAACAAGAACGTTTAGAGAGGGCACAAGTTAATACGTTACCAATAGAAGAAATGAACAAAAAAATACTAAGTAAGATCGAATAAGAAAGCTAAAAGTTGGAAATAGTACAGGAACAACTGCAACAGGCTGCATTGCATTCCAGATTTCCATTAGGTTAATAAAGTGCAAGCAGAATACATCATCTAAGAGCATACTAAATTGTCCTCAAAGTATACATTGTCAGCAACTTTTATTTTACAACCTGGGATGTTTTCCCCTGAGAACTGAATAAAAAAAGAAAACTGAAATCAACCCACCCTTCAAACCTAATCCATGTCACAGTTCCAGCATCATTCCAGCTTGATTACACCAGAGCTACATTGTTTCATTTAAATTGAGCTGCTGATGGGAGAGAGCATATATCCTTATTAAGGTTGCATCATTTAGAAGAGAAGTTAACTGAGAGGTCAAAGTGGGGGATTTAGAGAGAGTAAGAGTAAAGCGTTTTCCCTCTTCCTAGACTAATGAAACTAAATCAAATCAAACTTTTTTCACACTGCACTTTTCATACACAATAGTTCTTCAGAAAACATCAAACAAAAAACAAAAACAATACTACAAGGTAATGGAGTCTTATACAATAGTCTCATAAAGTATACCAGATTTGGAAATCTGATTAATAATGAATTGAATAAATGACCATATTAATAGTTATGATTGGTTGAAGGATTTCAGAATTCTTGGATAGTAGAACTCAACAAATAGCAACACGATGCCTGATGTATTCAGTCATTAAAAAGTACAGCCACAGAGCATCTGTTACCACATCACTCATAAAGCAGCTGCAAGTGTGTCTCATATAAATACATCACAGAAAACATTGGTAATGCAACTTACAAATATTTGACTAAAAAAACATGTCACATTAATTAACAAAAAAAAAGAAAATCTAGTTTCAAAGACATTTCCTTTCCTTAATGTTTCAATGGATAATGTGTCAGCAGCTGCATGTCAATAGATAATATAATGTATGAATTTATTCAGAATTGACTTTCTTGTTACCATTCACAAGCGCAAAAAATATTTTGGGCAAAAAATGTAAGTGGTCCTGTGTAATAAAGTCTTAACTACCTGAGGTTTGATATACAACTTTTAAAAGGCTGGCAACACATTGAGTGTGTGTGTTAATATATGTGTGTCTGTCTGAAAATATATATAACTAATCATCATCATCATCTAGAAACATACCTTTACTTTTTAAATGTTGAGCTACAACTATTCCCATACACATGCTCACATTATGCTCCAAAACACAAAAGCAAATTCCTTGAATGTGAAAACCTACATATTTCAATATACTGGATTCTGATTGTATTGTCAGGTAACATCAATGCGGCATATGAATATCATGGTTTTATAAAAGTTAATAGGAAAAACACTGAAATGAAACAGAAATGATATCATAAAAACATTCCCCCAATTGTTATTAAGTGAAACGTCGTTCATTTGTGATCCAACAGCAGTGTCGTCAGTAAAACCACAGAAAACAGAAGTCCTTTTCTCTGTTTTTATTCAGCATTACTGCTCCAGACTATTTGTGTGAAATCCAATAACAAAACTCTTTCCTCCTCTCCACCACTCTCCATCCACACAGCGCCACTTCAACTTTCTGGATCGCCAACCCCAATAACAACCTCATCAACTGTGCTGCTGCAGGCTCCGAGGTGAGATTCTCTCCCCCCCCCCAACACCCCGTCCCCCCGTCCCCGTCTCTCCAGGTGGAGGTCTGTCACATTACTGCGTTGCCAGGTCAGATTAATGGCTGTGTATTCCTATTAACTTCGGAATCAAGCAGACAACAGGCACAGGCACCGCCGCTCTTTCACTATGATCGAGTGCCAATTATGATCGTACTCCTGGGATTTTACAAGGATACGTCGGGCGGAATGGACTCTCATTTATCCTCGCCAATGTAATAACTTTTCTCATTTGCATACCTGCGGAGAACAACAGAAACACAGACAGGCTGACATGTGGCGGAGCTGTACTAATGTGTGGGGGTGTGAACCAAAATATCTCACATGAATCTACACACATTTGCACAGGTTCTATGCTGTTCTACATTCATAGCTAAATCTGGGTCTTGACCAGGAACGTGCAGAGGATGTTAGAGGGGCAGCTGCCAAAGTCTTAAAGGGCCCATGTCATGCTTTTCCGGTTATTACCCGTCCCCTTGTGTGTTATGAAGGTTTTTATGCATGTAAACGGTGTGCAGAGTCACAAACCCTCAAAGTACACCCTGTAGCGAGTAAAACTCTAACACAGAAAATACCTCCCCAAAACGCCTCGTTGGAGATACGTCACTGCCCATTTGATTCTTCCATTTCGTTCCGGGTACGGCATGATGTCATGCCGTACCCGGAACGAAATGGACCAATCCGTGGAGCCGTTACGTTACGTCCGCGGAGCCGTTACGTTAAGCCCCCGCTGATTGGTCCAAATTGACCGATCCACGGACTTCCTCACACACACATCTGTGTGCAGGGAGCAGGCAGCTCAGCTGATTTCTCCTCCCTGGCTGCAGGCTGATAACAGACAGTTGGGATCGCGGCGAAATTCTCTCTGCAGACCCATTCTCACAGCGTTTATCAACCTTTGTCTTACTCAATATCAAGCCACACTTATTGTTTTTACTTCGGCTGTGACTTTGTGTGTGCTCAGGATGAGTTTGGCTGTGTTTGGCTGTGTATCCTAAACAAGGAAACCACACCTCCACGGAGCTCAGCGCGATTCACAACGTCCCGACCAATCAGAGCACACTGTGCTCACAGGGAGGGTGGGGGCTGGAGCTATTGGAGCTCCAACGAGCCGTTAAAGGCAGAGAGTGAAATTCAGTGAATACACGTAGTTTACAGAGATGCTGTATGAGAAACCAATGTGAGTTTGGAAAATTGCACAAATCTATTCTAGTAGACCTCAACAATGGAATTATGATCAGTGGAAATGGCCATGACATGGGCCCTTTAAAAGGACAAGGTGGCAATTTGGATTACTTTTAATAAATATATGCATGGAATAACAACTTTAAGTTTAGTTAAAAAGTGGTAGGGACACTTTTTTCAGATTTTAAAAACCGTGGTGGTTTTTAAAATCTACATGAATCGCCCCCCACCAACAATATAAACATATACAGTATACAGTACATACATACACGCTTACTTTTTTTGACAACTAGAGCAGTAAGTATGCCAAACTGCTGCAAAGTGGGAGCGACAATGGCTTTACTATTTTCTATTCAATTATTACTAATATTAAACGTGTCACTGGTTACCAGATATACACCCAGAAAGTGTGAACAGTCCTACAGATTGGACATGTTCTCTTGTAGAAATACATTCTCAAAGTGTACCAATCTTTGTGCACACTATTTTATAATACAAAGTGGTGGGGTCCCCAGCGTCCCCAGTAAAACTTTTTTTTGTTTTGTATTTAAAATATACCAATGGGGTTGGTTCAAATACTAATTCATGACAGTTCTTTAATGATACATGCAAAGAAATTCAGTATATTTCTGTAAATTCTCCTCACATGTTAACTAGCCCGACTCTCACTCTCTGACAGACTAAAGCTCAGTTCTGCTGACAGAGATACACTTCCTCTCCATATTCCTCTCACCACCTTCTCCATAATGACTTCAGGCACAATGCTTCAGTAATGACGGGCAATAAGAAGACGCTGATATTGTACGGCTGAGATACTACTACTATGTGCCAAAGAGTTAGTTGAAATTATTCACATATCATATAAAATACTAAGGCACACAATTATAAAAAGCAACACATTAGTTTTAGATAACATTTATTAGACACAGAAGAGGTTTATTATTAATGTTTTGCTTCATGTAGATAATGTTATTGATTTGAAAAGAAAGTAAATAAAAAAAAGTGCTAGTTTATACTTCTACCCGACTACATTTAAAAGAGGAAAAAATGTAATTTTACTCCACTAAATGTGGCTACTTTTAACAAAATATCTCTAAACATTAAACTAGTGGACTAACTCTTTAAGTCACGAAATAGCCAAATAATTTAAAGATTTTACAAAAAGTCAATCAGAACTTTGGTGTCTGCAACATTAAAATGCAATGCAACAATATTATCTAGAAATGTCACATATATAAATATAATTATAAACACACTAGGGCCATTTTTCCGCACAATGATTACTCTGAATATTTCTTCCACCACTGTCCAATAGGAGGCCCACAGGGCAGGGGCTCGAGCCCTCTGGGAGGTCTATCTGTGCACAGGCCTGCTCTTCACTGTCTCTTCTTATACGTTTGTGTGTGACCCCTCAGGAAACAGGTTTCTGGTTCATCTTCCACCATGTGCCCACCGGCCCCTCAGAGGGCCTGTACTCCCCCGGACGCACCGAACACACCCCCATGGGCCAGTTCACCAACAACAGAGCGCACTCCAACTACAGGGTGAGTCTGAGCGACTGGTGCTGAGAGGGAGGGGGGGGGGGGTATTTAGCACTAGCCAGATGTTCCCATATAAAACTCAACATTTACATTTGACTAACACTCAACCCTGTAGTCAGCAAAAGCGTAGCCATGAAATACACTCGGACATACAGTAAGCTAGTTGGTTGCTTAAAGTTTTGGACACTCTTTGAATTCCTCATTGAGCTTTGGGAGTAACGGATTACATGTAACAGGATTATGTTATCAGGACACAAAAAATAAGGTAACTGTATTCCCTCACAGTTACATAAAAAAGGACGTAATCAGATTATTGTAACATTTTTAAAACATTGGGGATCACTAGCAGGATTACAGTGTTAGTGAAACCTAAAAAGATCATCTAGTGTTTGTTGTAAAGGATCAGATGTTATCTCTTCTCTGTAAGATGTACTGTTCTGTAGGATAATACTTTAAGTGTGGGTGTCCGGTGCGTTGCTCAAGAGCACCACGGCACTGGGACCAGTCCTTAATCCATATTTTAAGTCTGTTCGGGGACTTGAACCGGCGACCCTACAGCTCCCAGTCCAAGCCCCTACCGCAGGGGTATTCAACTAAAATTCAACGAGGTCCAGTTAGCCTGTTAAGCCCCAAAGCCCCCGTCGGCGGGTCTTTTTTTTTATTATTTTTTTTTCTTTTAATTTTTTTTCTTTGGATGGAATGAATACCTATGGTGATAATTCAATGTAATACATCATTTTTATAGTCTGGTACCTGAAAAAGGTCAAATGGCACTGATGGAACCAGATATACCCAAATGTGCCGAAAGCTTATTCCGCTTGGAACTTTATTTTGCTAAACCTCTCTAAAAAGGTCAAATTTAACTTGTTTTGCCTCAATCTTGATACAGGGTACTTATTATATGTTATAGTTTGGATTCCTGAAGCTTTTAGTCTACCATCCCATCATTCAAGGGTGGTTTTCACTATAAGTAATGTTTTTTCTTTAGGCGGAGGTAAGAATTTACCTTTTTTTACTATGTTCCATCTGAATTTACTCTGACTGAGAAAAATCTATATTGATTCTGACACTTCTACATCCAACTCACAGATGTAACCTTGCTTTGATAAAAGAAATTATTCATATAACCCTTTTAGAAGTGAAGTTGTAGTCATTTGTTTTGGGCATGTCATTTTCGAGCCTGAAACCTGAAAAACAGGCTCGGCCTTAACAGGTTAGAGAAAATGTCCCCATGCAAAGGTCCGGAACATCAAAATGTCTAAGTTACTTTATGAATTAGTGTGATATATAAGTAGCCTGTAGCTTTATCAACGTCTGCATGTCATCAACAACTGACTGCCAACCAAATAAAGAAAGTACAATTCATAAACAACAATATTTATTGTCAATGAACATTGAACTATACAGATATACAGTAAATACTGTGGATATGTGTAATGTTCCTCTCGGGCTGCATTTAAAAATAAAATAGGAGAAAATAAATAAAATAGCTTTTGAAAATATGTGCATCTTAAAAGTGCTTAATATTAGATAAATAAAATAAAGTGTAGCAGCAGCTTGAGTTTCCCTTTTTCTTTGTTAACCGTTTCACATCATGACTTAACAGTTTCAGACGATTATAGAACATATCAGTCTTTACACATCATAACAATTGAACAGTTTTAAAGTTTCTCTTTCTTTCCCTCTTATATTGCAGTCCATCACTCACTCTTTTTTAATTCAGTGCGAGAATTGAGCTTGAGCTTGTCCTGCCAGGAGTTTAGATCTGGGCTGAAATGGTGTCAGGGCCATTCTCATACACACATGCAGGTGCTCATTGGTTAGCCTCGGTTAGCCTGCCCTGGAACCATATTTAGTTTTCATTTTGATCCTGGTGGACTGATCATACTGGGCTCTGAGACTGCTTATTTCTTGTGACCTCAGTTCTGACTTGAGAGGGAATGTTTGGTCAAACACTTTGTGTTTTGTCTCATAGTGGCGTTTTGGCACTTTTAATGAGCGCCACGGTCTCTGAACAAATTAGACACACTGGTTCTGTGCTCCCAGTGGGCAGGATGAACATGAATGAGTCCACTCAGGGTTAAAAGCTCTGTTCTCACACTGTCCACTTTCCTCTTCTTGGAGAGCGCCATGTGTCATTATTTGTCTCTCCCTGTCTGCTGCTAACACGCCTGTTCACTCTCCTCTCCGTCTTCTCTCCCTGTATCGCTAATTATTCTCTTCACTCACTTTCCTCTCTTCATCTCATCTCATCTCTTCTTCTGTGTTTCTCTCCCTGTATCGCTCTCTCATCTCTTCTTCTGTGTTTCTCTCCCTGTATCGCTCACTCGTCTCTTCTTCTGTGTTTCTCTCCCTGTATCGCTCACTCATCTCTTCTTCTGTGTTTCTCTCCCTGTATCGCTCACTCGTCTCTTCTTCTGTGTTTCTCTCCCTGTATCGCTCACTCGTCTCTTCTTCTGTGTTTCTCTCCCTGTATCGCTCACTCGTCTCTTCTTCTGTGTTTCTCTCCCTGTATCGCTCACTCGTCTCTTCTTCTGTGTTTCTCTCCCTGTATCGCTCACTCATTTCTTCTTCTGTGTTTCTCTCCCTGTATCGCTCACTCGTCTCTTTCGCCCCCTGTCGGCAGCGGTTAAAATAGAATCGCCCCGTCAAAATTGAAATCCCCTATTAATGTATTGATTATAGGTCCGGGTCCATATAGGTCGGCGTCTGGGTCTGGATCCGGACCGCGGTCCGCCTGTCGCCGACCCTGGCTGAGCCTCTGCCGGAATTTTTTTTTTTTTAAACTGAGCATTTTCTTTCAGCTCAGATTTTATTTCTGCTTCTTTAAACTGTAGTACAGTATGTGCTCATGTGTTTCATTGTTGGAGTATAGGCTACTGCCTGAAAAAGCTTAATGAAATGCAGGTTTTCCTATAAATAAAATGTCTGTCTATTGGGAGTCTCTCAACCTCATGGAATGCATAGTAAATCGCTTAATGTTCTTGGGTTTCAGATGCATGGCCATGAAACATTCCAGACATATTCTGGCATCTTGTAGTTCCTAGAAAAAGTTTTAACCCTTGAAATGTTCAGATTTGATTGATTTCTATACAGAGCCAAAACGGATTTAGACACTACGAGAAAACAACAATTGTCCCAGGGTGCCTGCAGGGACTCAAATCATTTCGTCATGCTTTCCCATAACTACAAGTCAATAGATTACATTGAACTAAAAGTGCTATATCCTTGTTCATTGGCATTTAATGCAGCCTCTTTACACATTTGGAACTCATTAGTCTTTTTTTCTACTTAAAGAAATGTAAACTTTAGCATACTTTTTGAGTATTAAAAACACAACCTCACTAAAGAAAAACAAAAGTAATTGGATGTGATCAGTGGTGGAAGAAGTACTCAAATCTCTTACTTAAGTCAAAGTAGAAGTATCAGAGTGTAGGAATACTCTGTTACAGTAAAAGTCCTGCAATCAAAAAGTTACTCAAGTAAAAGTAGTGATTGCGCAGATTGGTCCATGTCAGAATAATATATATGATATGTTTTATAATGATTGATCATGAAAGTGTTCTCAAAGCTAGTAAAGGTGCAGCTAGTTTGAATGACTTTGTATACTGCAGGGTAGCTTGTGAATTTACTCCAGGTGGAACTAAAGTCTGATTTAACACTTGATTATATTTCACATCATTCATCCACATCTGTAAAGTAACCAGTTAGTGCTCAAACCAGCACTAACAATGGTTGTCTGGTTTGAGGGGAATGTTTATCTACATTAAATACATGTAGTGGTGTAAACGTACACCATTTACTTGATGTAAAGTACAAGTATCTCAAAATGTTACTTGAGTAAATGTACTTAGTTTCTTTTGACCACTGGATGTGACCTGTTAACAAAAAGAGGACAACAGCTGAATAGCTAGAAAAAACAAAAAAAGGGCATACAAGATAAACAGAAGAGAGTGAGCCAAAGGAGGAGGATGAGATGGAGGAGAGGCTGGAGAGTTGAGGACAGGCTAAATATGGAGGACAGGAGAGAGGAGGCCCGCGGCTTCACACCAGCTCTACTGGAGCACAGGGAGATTTATGAGGCGCTGGTGAAGAGGAAGTGTTATTGTTATATCTCTCACAGGCTCCGCCCTCTACTGGACTCTATGCGTACTACCCCTTGATCATATCATGCAAGCATTCATCCACTGAGACTGCTATAACTGTAGCCGGCCCCGGGGCGGGCCTACCTGAATGCGCGCGCATCCCACCGTATAAAAGGAGGCCTCGCCTCCTGACTGTCATCCTTTTCTCTTCTGCAAGCAAGAGAACAACTGAGCGAAGCTAAGCGAAAAGAAAAGTAGGAAACATGGACTCACCTTTATTGGAGCAGCGACCCTGCCCTTCGTGCCTGGGCTTAATTGCAGGCGCCGATCTCCACCGTCGATGCGTCGAGTGCCTGGGGTCTGACCACGCGGCGGCCAACCTGGGCCCGCTTCCGCCGCTGGCGGCTGGAACATTTCCAGGAGCGTTACGTCTCGCCGGAAGAGGACCTCGAGGTGGTGGAGATGGAAGAGCACGATGACGGAGTGCGCTTTTTTTGTTCGCCATGCCAGAGGACCGGGCGGCCCCGTTCGTCGGGGAGAGGGCCTCCAGGAGGGTCTGCAGCACAGGTCTGCGCGGCAGGACTTCCCGGCGGTGATGGCTATGGCGGCGGAGCGCGTAGGCTTACCGCTCCCCCCTCCGCTGTCACCAAGGCCGGTGAGCCGCCTTCGTCAGGGCTGCTACGGCCCGGCGCAGCCGGCCTTCGTTTCGCCCCCCTTGCTGAAGTGTGTGTTTTGTTCCGCTGTGCGGTGTGTGGAGGCAACGTGGAGCCACTTAAAACGAAGGCTCCAGTGGCGACATGGGCCGGAATCCTCAGGGTGCAGGGCCGCTCGGACACGGAGTGTCCCGGTGTGCCCCCCCTGGATGAGAGCCTGGCGGCCCATCTACTTCCGCAGGCAGCCGGGTGGGCAGCGGGGAGAAAGCCTCTGCCCCTGCTGCCGCGTGACCGTGAGATCCTGGAATATCTGGATAAGATGTTCAGGCTCGGAGCGCAGATGGCGGCAGTGGCCAGTAATCTCGGCGTGTTGGGGGTCTCGCTGATCACCCCTCAGCAGGACATCCCCGCCTCCGGACGGGGTCGATTACTCGGACCGCTGCGTGGGCCAGATAAATAATCTGGTCCACGGTATGGCTACCGCAGCCGGATGGGTGATGTCCCTGGCCACCGTGGCGTCGCATCACGTGTGGCTAGGTTTGAGCGCGCTGTCAAAGAAGGCCCGGGATGATCTCCTTTGGGCCCCCGTATCCACGGAAGGGCTCTTCGGGTCGATCACCTCGGTCACCCAGAGTTTCAGTCGCTTGGAGGAGGAGAGGGCGCAGCTCAGCAGCATGCTTCTGCTGGCTCGTCCTCAGGCGCCTCCTCAGGGGATAGAGCGCCCAGCGGTGGTAAGGCGGAGAGAGAGGCAACGGTACAGAGCCCCTGTGGCTCCCCTCTGACAGTAGAGCTAGAGAGTTACGTATGGTAACCCTTGTTATATAAGCACAGGCGGAGCCCTCTACTCGGGGGCCCTGTCTGTCCTATGCTGCTTGCTGAAGAGAAGTGTAGGATGACAGTCAGGAGGCGAGGCCTCCTTTTATACGGTGGGATGCGCGCGCCAGAGTTCCCGTTAGAATAATTTTTTGCCGGTCAACATGTCCGTTAAAGTTTAAATCTTCCGGACAAAATGAGAAAAGTGCCGGTCAAAGGTCTTCTTTGTTATTTATTGAGCTTTAAAACAAATTGATATGATTCGATATTAAACAAACTAATTATAGTAGATGAACTCCATTATTAAAAAGTGTACAGTAATTTACAATAACACGGGAATAATAAACAGAGCGCTCTCTCCCTCTCCTGACAGCCCGTCAGTATCATGCAGCTCGCGGATCCAGTAATGAGTAACCCGACAGTAAAACTAAACATATCTATAACTAGTTTAGGTAGTTTGAGAGGTAATTAAAATAGCTACGTGATATTCTAACCTGAAGTGTGTGTTTTGTTCCGCTCACCGCTGCATGTGATCATGCAGAGCTGCGTGTCGACTCGTCAGCAGCAGCTGATCTCTTGCTCCTGTCAGATTAGACTTCACTCGCGTTTATGTCCATATCGATCAGATCTAGCTAGTTCTAGCTAATGATATGACTACCTGCTTATCAAGACACCTAAACAATAAGCGTCGCTATGCAACCGGGTGAGGCCACAAAGTATAGCGCAGCATTATGCATTTGTTTACATGCCCACCGGAACCCCGAGGCATTACCAACAGATCAACGCACAATCAACCCATACAGGACATCTCTTTCTCCACATTAAATGTTAGACATTATAATTGACTATTCTTGTCTGTCACATACTCTTTTGTCTGTCACATACTATTCTTGTCTGTCACATAAGTGGCGCAACTGATGCGGTATTGCGCTAAGGGGAAATTATTTTGACCGGACATTTTGACCGGAGAGATTTAGATTTGCCGGTCTTCAGCATATTTTACCGGTCATAGTCCGGTAATTACCGGCTAACGGGAACTCTGGCGCGCGCATTCAGGTAGGCCCGCCCCGGGGCCGGCTACGGTTATAGAAGTCTCAGTGGATGAATGCTTGCATGATATGATCAAGGGGTAGTACCCATAGAGTCCAGTAGAGGGCTCCGCCTGTGCTTATATAACAAGGGTTACCATACGTAACCCCTCGTTATCAGCCTCTTTCTCTGCGCCTAACAGCGACTTCTTCTCCCTACCATCTCACTCTTTCCTTCCCTTCTTCACTTTTAATTTGGATCATCCTAATGGGAGATTAACTCATGTCAGACTGCCCCCCCGGGATGTTTGTGAGAGGAGAGGTGGTGTCAGGGCTGCAGGTCGGCCGTTCAGCACAGGGCTGCTCTCTGACTCTGAAGCAGCACACTTTCTCATCATTAAGACCTTTTGTATTTTTTTACATGAAAAGTAACTCTTTTAGAGCTCTGTGAAAAGGGGAGCTAGCTTCTTTGTCAGCGTCAGTGCTAAGATGGAAGTTGCTCTAAATGTTTCCAGCAAGATTTTGGGTAAGCTCCACTCAAACAAAATTGATTTATCCTTGATTTAAATCAAATCAAACTTTATTTATGCAGCAATTTTCATAGACAAACGTAACTCAAACTGCTTCACACACCAAACATATACAGTAGACAATTTACACATTAAAACAATACTCTACCCCTTCCCAGGTAATGGCCAGAGTTACAGGAAACACTTAATACCAACGTATATATACAGTATATATCAGCGACGTGCAGTCAGGGGAGGCAGGGGAGGCAGAGCCTCACCTGTCATACTCCAATGTAACGGAAAAACAACTAAAGAAAAACTAAATAGTAAAAATAATAAAATGTCTCCACTGATCTGTGTTGTAAGTGTGATTTATGTATGATTCCAATCGCTTTTTATAGTCAAAATCAGCAAATTTGCCGAGCTCCACTACGGGAGCGATGAGAAGTGAGGCAGGGACGTGCTCTGCCTCACGTAAGCCCACAGTAACTTGCTGGAGCACGGGCACTAATTTAGCGCGGGCACTTATTTTGTGAGCGCGCTCAAGCCAGTACTGTGGGGTAAGGTGAGGCATAGATGAGATCTGCCTCACCTCAGAATGCGTCACCCCACAGAAACTGTCTGGAAAGCGGGCACTAAGCGCATGCCTGTTACCATCTCACTATATGTCACCAATGTAATGTTTGTAGATCCCTTTATTACATTTATGCTCGCCATCCATAGTCTCTAAATAACTTATTTCACGTATATATGATATTTAGGCTCGCTGGTCTCATCATACAACGGCAATGATAAAAGCACCAGGGGAGGCAGCCATAACCTCTACCGCACTGAAGGGGGCGCACGTGAGCCCACAGGTTCTTATTGCTACTGTAATTCTACGCAGAGACGGTAGACGCAAACAACAAACTAGACTTTTGAAACTACAGGAAGATAAGGAGGACTTTTACAAAAAAGTAATAGAGATTGTTGTCCAGAAGGATAGCATGGACTTCATCTTCAAGTCAAGGTAAGACCACATTTCTAATGAAAATGGGATCTTACTAAGAAAGAACAATCCAATATTTAGATTTTGGGTATCCTTTTGTTGAACGGTCTGTTTAAAATGAATCGAAGCATCAGACTAAAAAAGCTTTTGAAAATAACCGAATATTTCGATTAAGGTCAAAATATAATATTTGTAAATCTGACTCAGTGAGTCAGTGCCTCACCAGCCATGAACCTCACCGCACGTCACTGGTATATATATATATATATCAAAATTTAAAAAATGCAGTGTTGTATAATGTAAGTACATCGGCTCCAGATACACTTTTTGTTATATTCCATGGAATGCTCTTAACATCCCGATAGCAATGAATATCTTAAGTGCTTTGACGAAAAATCCATAAATAATGTCATCTGTGGAAGCCGTAGTACTGTAAAAAGCACGACCAATCATTTTAGCCGGCCCGGCTAAAATAACTGGATGGTCTACCTGCCTGTCAGCCTTCCATCTGTGCACAAACTTATCTCGTGCCCTCATTGGTCATGTGCGCGTTCATGTGTGTTGGAGGAGGGGCTCTGTAAGGAAGTGGCAGATTTTCTCCGGTCGTGTATTTTCAAATTCTAGCGATCTCGAGCCGGTTTCTCAAACTTACCTACCCTACCTTTAAGTATGGTACTTAAAGGAGAGGTGTCATGGCCATTTCCACTGATCATAATTCCATTGTTGAGGTATACTAAAATAGATTTATACTGTGCAATTTTCCAAACTCACATTGGTTTCGCATACAGCATCTCTGTAAAGTATGTGTATTCAGCAGTATTCACTCTCTCCACTAAACGGCTCGTTGGAGCTCTTGCCCCCCCCCCTCCCTGTGAGCCTAGTGTGCTCCGATTGGTCAGCTCGGCCACTCTGTTCTGATTAGTCAACCACCAGAGGCTCCGCCCATGTCTAACAGTGCTTTTTTCGGCTCGCTCTCAGCGGAACAACAGTCTTATAATGGCCTCGGTACAGCCGTATATTTTATACGCTAACTAACCGAACTGTACCTACAACTGTTGTTAGAGAAGAGTAAGTTATTTTTACCTGTAATAAACTACTACTGTTTGATGAGAAATCAAATCATGGTTTCCTATATATGAATGATATGTTATAGGAGCAAATCATTCAGGGAAGAAAGGATAGGCCTACTAAGTATTTCCATCAAACTTTATTTTTAGAAATTTACAAAATGAACATGCGTAAATAACACAACAACCTCTGAACATTACAAATATTCGCCTCAATTCAACCTGGAACCTCATACAATAATAGTGTGTGTGTGTGTGTGTGTGTGTGTGTGTGTGTGTGTGTGTGTGTGTGTGTGTGTGTGTGTGTGTGTGTGTGTGTGTGTGTGTGTGTGTGTGTGTGTGTGTGTGTGTGTGTGTGTGTGTGTGTGTGTGTGTGTTTTCGTACAATGTCCCACTGTCTGGCTACCTGCATAAAGTCAAGTGCTCGGCGCAGTTGTCGGCGAAATGTCATTGAAACAGCTCCTTATATCCGTTAGCGCAGCTAGCTAGCACCAGATGCTAACAACAACAACACGTAAGGTGTGCCTCGCTCGCGCCACACACTCCCTCCCGGTCCTCCCGATGGCCAGTCCGGGCCTCCCGGTGAGCGTGGAAGTGTGGTCTGCCACAAGCGGGCGGCAGGAGCGGGGCTGTCAGCATCAGCTTGTTGATGGTATTTTACACTCGATGCGCTCTGAAACTACGGCGGCCGAGGACAAAAAAATACACATGCGTTAATCGCATTAAAATAATTAGTGGCGTTAATTTTTTTTTGCGTTAACGCGTTATTAACGCGTTAACTTGACAGCCCTAGTAAATATATATATATACATTGTATATCATCCATTCCTCCCCTTATAGGCGTTTTCGACATCTTGCCTATCGCAGCTTTGTAAGCGGCTGCCGGGGCTTTTTAGGACGAGGCATCAGAGTGGGTCATCCCGTGTGTGTGTTTCCTGATCTGGCTGGACGAAATCAAATGCAAATCACAAAATATTAGAGAAACTTAGTTGTTTTAGATTCGTTAGTAGTAGTTGTGGTAGGAGTGTGTATCTATCTAATCTATCTATCTAATCAACACAGTTAGCTTGCCAGCTAATATGCTAACCTACGTTTGCTAGTTGTTCAGTGTAATATGCCAATCTACTATGAACAACAGCTGGTCTAGGCCAGCGCCATATAGATAGATCTCTCTATATGGCGCTGGTCTAGGCTAGCAAGAACATGTTTACAATTGCAATCTTATACGGGTAGTCTGCTACGTTCGGTCATTCATTGTAGCTGGCATGAAAACAATGTTTTCCCTAGCATGTCCAGCTCTAGGTAGCCTTGTTGTTTAGCTATGTAGCATACACGCTATGAACGGTAGCTTGGTAGCACACACGCCAGGAACGCCAACTATAATGTACTGACCGTACGGTAAATCACCCGGAGTATACTGTCTATGAGTATTTCGTGTGTGAATGCAGACATTCTCCTGCTATGAGATACATGTATGTAAGGCCATCTGCTGATATTGGAGTTGATATATGGAAATGCTAGCAACTTAGTTAGCCCAGTTAGCACTGTGTCAATGGCTTAGCAGTCTGAAACACGTTTACACATTTAAACAGTCGTGGTAGATACCTTGTTTGGGAGACATTCCTAACGAAATGAAGTGCCAATCACAAAATATTGTTGAAACTTAGTCGTTTTATGTTCGTCAGCTTGCCAGCTGGATTACAATGCTAACCTACGTTTGCTAGTTGTTCAGTGTAATATGCTATACTATACTATACTATGAACAACAGATAGTGGTTCATATTAGGCTATCAAGAACATGTTTACAATTGCAATCTTATACGGGTAGTCTGCTACATTCATTGTAGCTGGCATAACAACAATGTTTTCCCGAGCAAACTCATGTCTAGCTCCGTTGTTTAGCTCGGTAGCATACACGCTAGGAACGCCAGCTATAATGTAATTACGTTTCGCGACTGACCGTACGGTAAATCACCCGGAGTATACTGTCTATGAGTATTTCGTGTGTGAATGCAGACATTCTCCTGCTATGAGATACATGTATGTAAGGCCATCTGCTGATATTAGAGTTGATATATGGAAACGCTAGCAACTTAGTTAGCCCAGTTTGCACTGTGTCAATGGCTTAGCAGTCCGACACACGTTTACACATTTAAACAGTCGTGGTAGATACCTTGTTTGATAAATACACAAATAACAATGCAAACTTACAGGTTGTGTACCCGAATCTTCCCCTGCTCCAAATGGTCCAAACAAACTAGGAATAGCATCGTCCTTCAGTTTCAAATGTATCCGGCCTCAAACTGGGCAATGTTTTGGAAGCTTTCGTCTGTGAAATGCTGCGCACACAGTAACGTTCTTCGAACCTCTGAAGGAACAGTGTTAAAAAGAAATTTCAACCACTGACTTCGTCGTGGTTCTTCCGTCGGTAGGACAAACAGCTCACATTTCTCCTCACATTTCAGGAAACAGGTCCTTGGCATTGGCATGACTGGATCGATTGTGAACTGAACCAGAGCTTCCAACAGTAAATGTTAGGCTGGCAGAGGGTGCGGCCAGCGCCGCTGGGTGTGGCCATAGCTCTTCCGGATTGGTCCATTTTGTTCCGGGTACGGCATGACATCATGCCGTACCCGGAAGAATCAAATGGACAGTGACGTATCTCCAACGAGGCGTTTTGGGGAGGTATTTTCTGTGTTAGAGTTTTACTCGCTACAGGGTGTACTTTGAGGGTTTTGACTCTGCACACCGTTTACATGCATAAAAACCTTCATAACACACAAGGGGACGGGTAATAACTGGAAAAGCATGACACCTCTCCTTTAAGTCCAAATTAAGTTACTTGGAATTTTATAGAATGTTCTTTCTTTGCCACTTTATACTTCTAATTCATTAACATTCAAAGTGAAATAATTACATTTACTTTATTACATTCATTTTACAACTTTAGTTACAAGTTACTTTATAGATTCAGATTTGTACTCACAAAATACATTTTGTATTGTTTTATTTGTTTTATGTTGATCAAACGATCCAACATTATATTTAAGAACAACTAAAACAGTGAGTGTGTTGACAGAAAATTAATTGCCAGCAATAACGTACTATATATAAGTGTTTAAACCATTCACAGTTCAAGTTTCTCAAATGTGAAGATTTGCAGCTTTTCCTTTTAAATATATATACTTTTACTTTTAATACTTTCAGTCCATTTTCCTACTGGAGTATTTGTATAGTGTATTTTATTAATACTTCTAAATTCCTAAAGGATCTGGATACGTCTTCCCGCTCTGCTTTAATGTTAGCTGAAGGCAGGCTGAGATGACAACTGTTGCTATCAGATCTTATTAGCATTAGAGATAGCATGCTAACAAATATTATCTCAGAGAGTTGTTCAAAATCAAAAGTGAAAAATGTTTCATAATCAGGTCCTAAATATGCATTTCCTGCTACTGTGTGTTTGTTTTTTGCTTTTTCAATAGCACGAGATGACTTAAAAATAAAACTGATGCTTGGGTTAACGGGCCCAGGCAAAATGAAAGATCAGTGAAAAAAAAAGAAAGATAGGAAGAATTTTATACAATGTGTACTCTAGAAATGGATTTAAAGATGGAACTGCACTAAATGCATTACAGAGGAGGTCAGAGCCTTCAGATGTGAGACCACGAAGAGAAGTGAGTCGGTCAACGTTAGCAGCATGTAGCAGGATATCAGACTGGTGAATAACTGAGAGCAGCTGAATTTACTGGATGAATAAGCTGATAGAAAACGCCTTCTTTGGATGAAGGGAGGAAATAATACTAAAATAATTGTTCCATCAGAACTAAAAGGTCAGTTGTTGGATACAAATTCAAGCATGCAACTTCAGACTGTAGAGCCAATTCACATTTAAAATAGATTTTTTTGCAGCTCAATTGAAAATATGAACAATCACAAACTTGTAAAACTCCTGCAATTTCTTTGGGAAACCAACATCTGAATATCCTCCATAATGACGAGCCTTTCCATAATGTTTTATTCTTTAACATCCTAGTTGGGTTTCTTGTAAAGCCTGACCAAGTGGTTTGTCTTCTTTCTTTCCAGGCTGGAATGATGCTTGATAATGGAGTAAAGACCACCGAGGCCAACGACAAGGACAAGAGACCCTTCCTGTCTCTGATTGGAGCCAGGTCAGGACTCCTCATCCTATAACAAACTAACAGCATGGTTCAATAGTCAAAAATATGACTTTCCTTATCTTTTCTTAAACACTTTTCCTAACTTTGAAGAAAAACAACGTTAGGTCAAGGAAAGATCTGAAAGAGAACTCATATGCACTTAGGAACAAAGAACCGCAGTTGTAGGAAAGTTCTGCTCCACTCACGGCAGATTTTTTTTCATTCTTCTTTTGTTTATCTAAAGCAACATTATTTATAATGCACGTAGTAGAAAAAGAGTACAGTGACAAACTCCATGCTGTACTTGTGCCTACGTTATGCCCTTTTGTGCATCTGGTCCCCTGACAGCAGCTGAGACCAAGAGTTGATCGATGTGTTGTTTCAAGCTGGACTCTGGGACCTGTAATATTAAAACTAATTGAAAAGTCTACATAACCCACTAGTTTTGCTTGTACCTTGGTCATTAAACCAAACACACACAACAACACACTTAAAGAGTTTAGCCTATTTGAAAAAATGGCACCAGCACTAACAATGGTTGTCTGGTTTGAGGGGAATATATCTGCATTTTTCTTGTTGTTCTGAGTTTGAATCGTTATGCTTTATTGCACCTATTGTCAGTTGCTTTGCAGAAAAGCTAAATATTATGTAATGTAGACAGACATACTTCAGTAAGATTATTTGTCGTTACTCTGCAGCCCTGCGTATTTACAGCACTAACATACGTTTACAATAGATGTAAGATAAGATAAGAAGTACTTTATTGATCCCAATTTGGGAAATGTTTGTGTTGCAGCAGCGTACAAAGACATGGCATGGTCATGGTAAAAACAATCAAATAGCTATCAGTGAACGCTGTCTTTCTCCACTCAGTGTGATGTGTTACATCTTTCAGGTACGGCCCCCACCAGGATGCTGATCCCTTCAAACCCAGGGTCCCGGCTCTGATCCACCACTTTGTGGCCTATAAGAACCAGGACCATGGAGCCTGGCTGAGGGGGGGCGACGTGTGGCTGGACGACTGCCAGTGAGTATGCATGCATTCATATAGTGATATTAACACTGATGAATAACTGAGTGAATAATGTCTGTTGAGTGAAGGTGGTCAACTTTCAATTTAGCTTAATTCTGCAGGGAATCCTCATTATTAGTTTCATATAGCTCAGGTTGTTGTTTGCACATTTAATGACAGATTCCCCCCCATCTAATAAAAGCTATCGCCTATAGACTGAGTGTGTGTGTGTGTGTGTGTGTGTGTGTGTGTGTGTGTGTGTGTGTGTGTGTGTGTGTGTGTGTGTGTGTGTGTGTGTGTGTGTGTGTGTGTGTGTGTTCTCCTCTCGAGACCTCAGACTGTCGCAGTGATAATATTCTCTCCTTCCTGTTTAGATTTGCTGATAATGGCATCGGCCTCACTCTGGCGAGGTAAGACCCCCCCCCCCCACGGTTCATATTTATATGGATAGAAATAATGGGCTTCTGTTTGCATTTGTGGCGTTCCAGGATCCTCTCTCTCTGTCTGTAAGAGTAATTGGAAAACACCTTATAAGGAGGCGTTTAGGGTGCACTGGGAAACAGAGCGCTCTGATGCAGTGTGAAAAGTAATTTAGGGGTGTGATGGTCACAGAGGAGGGAGTTGGTGAGAAGTTTCCGACTGACTTTACAAAGCAGGGAGCCTACATACATGAGAGCAACTTTCCCTCTATGTCATGGCCCCGCCCCTTTCTGGGGGGAAATATCTGCTTCATTGGACTGGGGGTAAATACAGATTTTGTGTTGCTTGCCCATCTTATCAGTATTAAGAAAACTGGGCAATATTTAAATCTATATTGAGCCCAAATATGACGGTTAGTCAACCAACAGTATCATAGAGATCGATGATCGGCGTCAGAATGGTGGCATTGGGTAGTTAACAACACTTATACTGGTTTATCCCTGGCGTATCAGTGTTTTATATGTTAATGCATCATCGACATGCATAAACTTGACTTTTAACATTACAACTATTTACTTTGGCGATTGACATTAACCTCGTTAGCATCAAAACTTTGACCAACGGTGACAGGGGGCAGCGGTTTTTTATTAGCAGCATCTCGTTTATGCAGTGCTTTTAGTAAACGCTGCACATGTTGTCAAGTTGGTGAAGATGTTTCTCCAAATGGAAATGTTTTGGGACGTTGTTACGTGTTTGCCCCCGTACATTAAATATCTGATGTATATAGGACATCAACCTGAAACGGTCTAATTAATAGATCATAGTTCAAGCTTCAGCCAAACTGCAGTGATATCTGGTGTTAGATGGACGTTCTGTCAATTTAATAAAAGTTTGGCCCCAATTTAAGGGAACACTGCAGAAGTCTGTAATGTTCGTTCATTATTCAAAATGGTTTCAGCTCTCAGGTTTCTCATTTTCCAGATCAGCAACTACATCACTAACTGCTGGGATTTAGAAATACCACAGGCCCAGTATACAGTGAGGGGTGTATCAACCACAGAGTGCACTTTTGATTAATGAAATAATAGTTTTACTTTTAATAAATACATCATACTGTAGATGTGTTTGCCCCTACAATAATACATTATTTAATCTACTGCAGTGTCAAGAATAATATGTGTGTGCTTTATTGGCTCATAAAATGAAGTTGTCTTCCAAACATCTTAATTTAAGATGCTCTTAGAAACGGACACAGATTATGGCCACTTGCAGCAGGCGTAAAGTGCACCTAAATTATATATTACAGAAGTGTTTTTTATTGCATCATCGGTTATGTTAGAAAAGAAGAACAGAAAACACACACACACACACACACACACACACACACAAAACAATAACACAGTTAATGAAATCTTGTGTTGGCTGTCCACTGATTTTTTTACATGTGTGGTCCCCATAAACCCTGACAGCACAGTAATAACTATCATTACTTTCCTGGGTTGATAGCACCTCGGCTGCTGTTAACTCGTTTGCACTGATTTTTATTCTCAGTATGAGCAGCCTTTATATATATCTGCTTGCTATGAAAACAGACACAATGAACTTACGTGCTGTAATTAAAACATATATTGGTGTGCTCAACAAGAAACACATTCACAGTTTTTAACACCCTGTCTTTCATAAATAAAAGTGTATCCAACAGTACCTTGGTAAGAGAAAATAACTGAATAAGTAAAGTAATCAAACAGCAGAATTTCACCCAAATAGGCTTAAAATGTCTTCATCGTGATGTTTGAATAATAAAGGACCCTCTCATCTGGCGGACGCTAGCATTTAGGCTGCCACTGATCCTTTAGGTTATGACATTTCATTTAGACTTAAGGCTATAACCAGGCCCATAAAGTTGTCCTTTGTGTCTGCGCATGCATCCTATCTACCTATCTTCAACCCAGTGAAACACTTACAGAATAAGCATCTCAAAATCACTGCTACTACCAATGCTACTATCACTACACACACTGCTGCTGGACACCTGGACACTCTAACCCCCCCTCTCTGTGTGCAGTGGAGGGACGTTCCCAGACGATGACGGCTCTCACCAGCAGGTGATAAACTCTCTGTTTGTGGGTGAGAGTGAGAACCGCGGGATGCCCGTCCCTGACAACAGGATCTGGGGCCCCGGGGGGTCCGACCACAGCGGCAGAACGCTGCCTCGCGGCGTGTAAGTGACACACAGAATATCTTCTTTAGGTTTTATGCTCACAGACTTTGCAGAGTTTGCAGCCACATCAGAGGGCTAAAAGCCGAGCCTGATTTATAAGGTGATACATTTTCAAATGTTGGTTTTCAGCTTGTTGTTTAAACACCCAAAATATTCATAAATGCAGCTTTAAAACGCAATAGACATTAAGGTTACATTAAAGAAATTATACGCGGATTTAGAGACGTCTCTTTCCAAATGTATGTCAATGGGGAGAGTCCTTTTGGGCCCGAATGAAGTCACGGTCTAGAACAGAAGTGTCGTTCCACCATTTGGCCACTATGAAAAATGGCTTCAATAGCTGGCCCACTTCCTGGGGGCTGGGTGTATACAGGCACACCAGTATTTGTCTTATGGTGGTAATGTGTTGGTCCATTATCAGCTCCTGGTTTCAGAGACCTGGTCCTGGTGTATTGGATCATAGATATGCCAGCTGGAATAGTCCCACAGAAACAGATTCTGTCACATGTTAACACCTCAGGCCCATTTCTGATCAATGTTTGTCAAAGGCAAAGAAACTTAAGTAAGTCAAAAATACGATGATTGTTTCCTTGGTCATTTTCAGTGAGAGTACATGGCATCCAATTTAATTTGAGTTTAATTACATTTTAAAAGCCAAATTATTTAATGCCCCAAAGACATTAGGCGGAGTACCAGTTGAAAAGAGACTGTTGTTTGTGAGAGCCAGACATGGCATGCTAGACATCATCCCTTTCCACTTGGCAGAGGGAATGTCCTCTAGTGATATCAGAGACTCCTTTATTGTGTGGGAAAAAGAAAACTCCCTGCTTCATCTTCGGTCTGATATTTTTTGAGGCAAAGAGCTGAACTTGGGCACACCAAGTGCGCCCACGCTGTGCAGGGCTGAACATTAGATGAAGGCCACTGGATAAAAGACTTTCCTAAGCACCCAGGCAGGAAGTCACACTCCTCTTCCCCAGTCCAAAATCCAACACAGTGTGGTCTTTCTGGTTTGTATTAGTTTCTTACTGTAAAACCACTCGACTTTGAATATCTGAACCTCTCTGGCAGAATGCTCACATTGTAAATATGTGCACAACAGACACAACATGAAGGGAGGAGGTACGTCTTACAAAGTGTCGTACAATAGTTTTGGAATGAAATGTACTTTGTGTGTGTGTGTTTCCTCGCAGTGATTTTCCAATCCGAGGCATGCAGATCTACGACGGGCCCATCAACATACAGAACTGTACGTTCCGGAAGTACGTGGCTCTGGATGGACGGCACACCAGCGCCTTCGGCTTCCGGCTCAACAACTCGTGGCAGAGCTGCCCCAACAACAACGTCACTGACATCATCTTTGACCACGTACCTGTGAGTCACCTGCTGCGGGAAAACATCTGGCTGATTAAAGCAGATACATTAGTGGAACACAGATGTTGCTTTGAGATTAATGAAGATAGAAAAACATCTTGCTGATATTAGAGAAGCAAGCTTCAATTTGGCAGCTGGGCTCCAGTCACACTAAAGGTACCCCGAGGAGTTTCTGTCAATGAGAGGCACAAATGTTTTTATGGGTCCTTTTGATTTGTATGAAGCATGTGCATGGATCATACCGGAGGCAACCCTAAACATATCACTACCACCAATTTCACGCTGTCCTGCCTATCGACAGTTGGATGCAGTGTTTAAGAAACATAGCGTCCACACAGACATGGAAGAAGAAGAATGCATGTGTAAAAAATAAAGGATTGAACATTTAAAAAATTAAAATTAAATACATTCAGCACCGACCTCGGGGTCATTTGTTGACCCTGGATTCTTTAAATATTCATAATGTGTTTCATTAAGAAACACTGAATGTTAACACTATTGTTTGTTTACAAGTAACTCCACAGGGCACCTTTACAGGAATTAAAATGTGATATGTAACATTAAGATATTTTGTGTGCAAATGTAATTGTTAGTGGGTTGAAGCAGAAATTATTGATCCGAGGCTCTACGGTCTTCTAACATCTACATATAGTATAGTATAGCGCCGTATATCCTTGGTAGAGGTGGCCCATGTCCTGGGGCTTGGTCCCCATGCTGAGGACCTGGTACCGTTTGCAGGTGTCCTCCCCTCTGTCATCCCCTTTCAGGCACTGGTTAGACCAAAATAATTGACACTGTTGCTATACCGCCCACATTAGGAAATGTTTTCCTCCTTCAGACAGCTCATTTCTGGTTGGAACTGGACCATTAAGACTTTTTGGGTTAATTTCTTCATGGGAAGGCAACCTTTTTTTTTTAAAGTAAGAAACAGAACAAAATGATGAACTGAATGGAGATACATTGAAACTAATCACATTACAGTACAAGTGCAAAACGTATTCAAAATAGATTTAGCTTGTTAATCCCATTCTGGGTCAAATCATTTCACAAACATGAAAAAGGTTCAATCTGAAATCGTGAAAAACTCTTATTTCGTACATTTTGTACAGAAACACATTCATTTAAAGGAGATATGTAATTTATTTCAGAAACACTTTTTGTTATATTCCATGGAATGCTCTTAACATCCCGATAGCAATGAATATCTTAAAAGTGGGGTAGGTAAGTTTGAGAAACCGGCTCGAGATCGCTAGAATTTGAAAAAACACAACCGGAGAAAATCTGCCACTTCCTTATAGAGCCCCTCCTCCAACACACACGAACGCGCACATGACCAATGAGGGCACGAGATAAGTTTGTGCACAGATGGAAGGCTGACAGGCAGGTAGGCCATCCAGTTATTTTAGCCGGGCCGGCTAAAATGATTGGTCGTGCTTTTTACAGTACTACGGCTTCCACAGATGACATTTTGTTATGGATTTTTTGTCAAACCACTTAAGATATTCATTGCTATCGGGATGTTAAGAGCATTCCATGGAATATAACAAAAAGTGTATCTCGAGCCGGTTTCTCAAACTTACCTGCCCCACCTTTAAGTGCTTTGACAATAAATACATAACAAAAATTCATCTGTGGAAGCCGTAGTACTGTAAAAAGCACGACCAATCATTTTAGCCGGCCCGGCTAAAATAACTGGATGGCCTACCTGCCTGTCAGCCTTCCATCGGTGCACAAACTTATCTCGTGCCCTCATTGGTCATGTGCGCGTTCGTGTGTGTTGGAGGAGGGGCTCTGTAAGGAAGTCTGAAGGAAGTGGCAGATTTTTTCCGTTTGTGTACTTTCAAATCCTAGCGCACTCGAGCTGGTTTCTCCAAAATTACATACCCCACCTTTAATGCAATTGATGAAATTAATTGAGGCACTCTGAACTCCAGCTTCCATCCAATTTACTACATGTGTAAGAATCAGATTAAGTGTTGTGTGTGAAAATTGAAATAGGGAGCCATAGATGTGTTTTTAAGCCTTTCCATCTCTGTAAGAGTATAAAGTGGAGTGAAGTCAGTTTGTTCAGGCTTTTATATTGGATAGAAATGGTCATGAACACATGAATACTCAGTATGGGCAGCTCCTAATGACTCCTGTCGCTCCGGCCCTCTGTAGATCACGTCTCGGGTGTTCTTTGGGGAGCCGGGCCCCTGGTTCAACAAGATGCAGATGGACGGGGACAAGACCACCATCTTCCACGACATGGACGGCTCGGTCAGCGAATACCCCGGAGCCTTCCTGGTGAAGGAGGACAACTGGCTGCTGCGGCACCCCGACTGCATCGACGTGCCCGACTGGAAGGCTGCCATCTGCAGCGGCCGCTACGCCCAGGTGGGCCGGCCTCTCACACACACACACACACACACACATACACACACACACACACACACACACACACATACACACACACACACACACACACACACACACACACACACTTATCCTCACAAATCAGGCTTCGCAAACACTAATTTACTTATTTTTACACCCTTTTCAGCAGTCGTTTAATACATTCATTAACAATTAAAGTATTTAGAAAGTCATGAATATGTTGTAATACCCCTTTGTTGAAATTAGATCATTACTTTTTGTTGTGTGTAATTACATTAAAGGTAGGGTAGGTAAGTTTGAGAAACCGGCTCGAGATACACTTTTTGTTATATTCCGTGGAATGCTCTTAACATCCCGATAGCAATGAATATCTTAAGTGCTTTGACAACAAATCCATAAAAAGTGTCATCTGTGGAAGCCGTAGTACTGTAAAAAGTACGACCAATCATTTTAGCCGGCCCGGCTAAAATAACTGGATGGCCTACCTGCCTGTCAGCCTTCCATCTGTGCACAAACTTATCTCGTGCCCTCATTGGTCATGTGCGCGTTCGTGCGTGTTGGAGGAGGGGCTCTGTAAGGAAGTGGCAGATTTTCTCCGGTTGTGTATTTTCAAATTCTAGCGCACTCGATGTTGGCAGTTATCAGGAAAATTAGCAATGCCAGAAGGACTCTTAGACACAGGTGAGGTTTTATTTAGGATTTTTCTAAAATGTAATGTATTGAATGTGTTTTGGGAAATGTGCATGTACTTTCAACCAGAGTTTTAAGAATGTATCTCTTTGTCCTGTACACAGTTCAACACAGGTCATGTTTAGCTTACATACTGGAACCAAGGGGTAACATCTGGCTTATCTCTTTCAAAGCGCCCTCAAACAACTTTAAAAAAGCCCTCTTATTCAAAAGTTGTTTCTTCAACCACTGAAGAGTGAGAAGAATGATGAATTCCACAAATGTGTCAGTAATGTCAGTTATGAAGTCAGCAATATCCATTTTCCACAACAAGTGTCTGGTCATAACAGACTGAGTTTAAACTGGGCCAGGGTGCTGTATTGCTTATGATTTCAACATTTCAATAGTAACAAAAAGTTTGTTTTATTTTCCCTTCAACATATTTTTTCCGTTTGCTACGTTCTCCAAAACTCTAAGGGAACACGGAGGTAACAAAATAAGAGAGGAAACTGAATTGTAAAACCCAAATATGTTCAATAACTCAAAAACAAAAACACACACCAGCCAGCACTAAAGGCAAACTAAGGACACGTTCTTAAAGCCCCTGTCACACTGTCCCGAAATTGACACCAGATGGACACACGAATATGGAATTGTGAATTTCGCACGAAGATGGCCCCGAACTTGGTCAACAGCCGAGCAACAGCCGAAGCAAGTATGATGCCTACAGAAGGCCACACGATGGCACCCGAACCACACACGAAAATATGGTCGTAAACTTTACTGACGATTTAGAATGTATCCAGACTCAACGTAAGAGCTTGTGCCTCTTCGGGGGGTGCTAACATTTAAACATACACTTTATTCTTTACTTTCTCCGTCTTTATATGTAGATTATAAGATATTACTTATCTCCGTCATGTTGTTTCCATAGCAACAACAACTTCCTGTCAACAGCGTAAACTCGCCTTCAAAATAAAAGCATCTAAATAAAACAGGAAGTTAACCTAAATTACATTTAAGACATACAACTGCAACGAAAGTAACAAAAACAACGTCATATCCTTTTCAGTTTCACAGAACACAAATTGGGTTATTTACATAATATGTTTACATGATTTTGTTGTGCAATAAATGCAATCTCGATGTAATCGTACTATAATACGATGGCTACACGACGGCATTGCGAGGGCTTCACGTAGTCGTGTTGCCTTCCTAAGACAATCGGGCAGCTTCTTGTTTCCTTCGTATTGTCTTCGTGAGGCGAAAAATGCCCGATGGCACCGATGATCAGACGAAGATGACACGATATTACAAGATGCCCTCACGAGTGCCTTACGAAGGGCAAAATGGACACACAAATTCAACACGAAAATGAACCTTCGCAAGGTCCTTCGGCAATTTTTTGGCATGCCATAGATTTTGCCACCGCTCACGAAGTTGCTGACGGAGCCTGAGAAACTCAACCGGCGGTCATATGATGGCTTAAGATGCCCTCACGAATGGCCCGATGTTGTTACGATCAGAGCCAAATTTGAACATTTCCTTTATCTTGTGTCCATCTGGTGTCAATTTCGGGACAGTGTGACAGGGGCTTAAGAAGGAAAGAAAGAAGCAATGGTACAATGAGATAATACAATACAACTTCTCACACAGAGTAAGACAAGCACAAACACAATGTTACATGACTTCTTACGACAAAAACTGATTGTGATCTTGACCCATAGAGCACACACTGCATTCTTTAAGCCCCGCCTCCAAATAGCAGTGCCACGGCCGTTCTCGGCTCTGTCGAAAGAATGGAGAGGAACTTGTTATTCTTGTACATTGACCTTCAAAATGCTGCTGTGACGAAACAATTTCCCAACTTGGCATAAGTAAAGTATCTATCTATCTATCTATCTATCTATCTATCTATCTATCTATCTATCTATCTATCCATCCATCCATCTATCTATCTATCTATCTCTCTATCTATCTCTCTATCTATCTATCTATCTAGGACAGAGTGGGGTAAGATGAGCCAATTTGTACTTATGTTTTCATCTAGGCAAGGAAATATTAGATAGAAGTCAAATGAAAACAACAACCTTTACTTCAGGATGTATTCCGTCAATCAAAATGAAAATAATGCATCTATCACAAAGAGCCATGAAAATATGACTTCTCTTGTGGCTTAACTTGCCTCATCCAAAGGGTAAATTGATCCACGTCAAGGGGTAAATTGATCCATCGTGGGTAAATTGACCAACAAACCTTTTCAGGTTAAAACCTGAGTTGTTTGGTACAGGAATGTTGTTTCTGTCTGCTAATTCAAAGCCAGTTCACAGCATTTCTTCATCTATGTTGAACATGAAATGCTTGGCCCTCACCAAGGCAGGTGAGGGAACATTACAATAATTACTATTTTAATCAACCTTATATCTCCATGTTTTTTTTCCTTCAGATCTACGTCCAGACCCGTAACCCTGCCAACCTGAACATGCACATGGTGAAGGATGAGTACCCTGACCGCCCCCTGACTCTAGAGGGCGCTCTGGGCAAGAAGAAGCACTACCAGCAGTTCCAGCCGGTGGTCACGCTGGCCAAAGGCTACACCATCCACTGGGACCAGGCAGCGCCCACTGAGGTCACCATCTGGCTCATCAACTTCAACAGGTCAGTGTACACACACACACACACACACACACACACACACACACACACACACACACACACACACACACACACACACACACACACACACACACACACACACACACACACACACACACACCGACATGTTAACAGCAGGTACTCTCTGTTTGAACAGGTGAGAATCATTTACTTTTGTTTGCCAGCACATATAAATTCAAATTAGCCAAACGGATCATTTTCATTTGCAGTCTCTAGGCAGATAAAAGATCATACAAGCCAATATAACAATCATAACTGTACATGTACAACAATTACAAAGTCTAAATAGCACAACAACCTTTACTAAAATAAAGGGTATTAAACACACGAAAAAGACAGACAAGCCAGATAAACCAATATAAGAAATAACATATGGCACGTAGACTTTAAATTCACTGACCCATATAGGACCGATTGAGAATATGTTTAATTATCATGCAGCCACTGTTGTTTCTCAAATAACCAAATCAATTGGAAGTGTTTCAGTAATATGATTTTTAGCAGGGACAACCAACACTCTTTAACCAGATTTGGCACAGCAGGAGAGTCACTAAACCATTGCTCTAATCTGGGGCGGCTGTGGCGCAGTGGACTAGTGCATTGGTGTTCGGATCAGGGGAGCACAAACCCCACGGCAGTCAGCATATCGTTGTGTCCCTGAGACACTTCACCCCAAATTGCTCCTGTGGGGATTGCTCACAGTATTGAGTATGTAAGTCGCTTTGGATAAAAGCGTCTAACAAGTAACATGTCATGTAATCTAAGATTGAATGTGGGTGATTCTTACAGTATTTTCTGCCAGCAGCTGCTTTATAGTATAAAAACCCCTCCACTTCATGAAATGAAAATGTATACATTAATAATGTTGTGTGCAAACATTTCAAATTTAAATACAAAAGGAAAAAAAAGTTTAATTTTGAAATTATTTCTCACAAAAACCTTTCTAAATAGTAAATTATTAAAAAAGGTTTAGTCAATATACGTTTTTCTGCCTAAAATAGTTGAAATACAACACCACATCCATGGCAATTAACCAATTTTTGCCCGCTATTTAAATTGACTTTGGTTGAAGTTAATACAAATATTCATATTATATATATATATATATATATATATCATTGATGCAGTCTTTCTGAACACTTTTAAAATAAAATACTGCAAATGAAGAATATGTTCAATGTTCTGCACAGATAGTGCCTTAATCTGAATTTGAAAACACGTGGCAACTTTATTAATACAGCAGATGAAAAGATTTGTGGAAGGATAAATTCTTCATGGGCTTCAATGGCTCTCTAGATAAAGGGCGTTTTATGGTTGCTTGTATTATCCTCAGATAGTGGTTTGTTTAAATAAATAGTGACATTTTAATAAATATTGCAAAAAAGGGCTCCAAAAAAGGCATATAACCTGGCCGGCTTAACCAGTCTGTATACATATATATACATACATATATATATATATTAGGGCTGTCAAGTTAACGTGTTAATAACGCGTTAACGCAAAAAAAAATTAACGCCACTAATTATTTTAACGCGATTAACGCATGTGTATTTTTTGTCCTCGGCCGCCGTAGTTTCAGAGCGCATCGAGTGTAAAATACCATCGACAAGCTGATGCTGACAGCCCCGCTCCTGCTGCCCGCTTGTGGCAGACCACACTTCCACGCTCACTGGCAGGCCCGGACTGGCCATCGGGAGGACCGGGAGGGTGTGTGTATGTGTGGCGCGAGCGAGGCACACCTTACGTGTTGTTGTTGTTAGCATCTGGTGCTAGCTAGCTGCGCTAACGATATAAGGAGCTGTTTCAATGACATTTCGCCGACAACTGCGCCGAGCACTTGACTTTATGCAGGTAGCCAGACAGTGGGACATTGTACGAAAAGTCAGCACACTCAGCACGGATAGTGCGCGCAACATGATTGCAGCGTCCAGGCAGCTCCCATTCGAGCATATATGCCTTGAGCTGCACATAGCTCCAACGATCCATCACAGTGTCTCCACATTCTCACACACACACACACACACACACACACACACACACACACACACACACACACACACACACACACACACACACACACACACACACACACAGTATTATTGTATGAGAGAGGTTCCAGGTTGAATTGAGGCGAATATTTGTTATGTTCAGAGGTTGTTGTGTTTAATATTCATGAGAATATTTGTCATTGTTCAAATGATAATAAACAAACATATAAAGCATATTTGTCCACTCATATGTTGATAAGAGTATTAAAAACTTGAAAGATATCCCTCTAAGGTACATTTAGAACAGATAAAAAATGTGCGATTAATTTGCGATTAATCGCGATTAACTATGGACAATCATGCGATTAATCGCGATTAAATATTTTAATCGACTGACAGCCCTAATATATATATACATATATATATGTATATATACAGTGCAATAAGCTTCTTAGTGCAATAGAGTGGCGAAGTCACGCCCATCTACTTCCGGTCCATGGGACCTTATTTCGGAAAAATTATGTATTGAATTCAATGGAGAGAGAAAACTTATCTTTCGATCCCGTTTGAATTGTGCCATGAATTACACATGTTTGTCAATCTTAAAAAATCATTGAAGTGAAAATATATGTATGTAAAAGGAGAATGTATGTGTGTAAGAGTGGACGTTATAAACAAAAACAGACATCAAAACAGGTGGCGCTAGGTAGCTAAAAATGCTAACATGCTTACCTTGGTTCTGTAGTCTCTCCAAAGTGGTCTTCAATGTCATTAAAACGATAAAAACGCTGCTGAAGTTAATCCATAGGTTAATCCAATGTGTCTGTGTCCCTTTGAAATTATTTCTGATAATCCATGAGCATTGAGACTGCTTTTCCGTTTCTAGATGTCAGAGCTAGAGATAGTTTCACTCTAATGCAAAATTACATGCGCAAAGCCCCCACCTTTTTGTTTTACAATGAGTGTGTGTGGGGGACTCCCCCTTTGATTCTATTGGCTCTAACGGTCAGAAAGAGGTGTCAACCATCAAAATCGACCAATGGGTTCCAGAGATATGAAAAGAAAAACATTGCCACCCAAATCACCTCAGAGGTGGAGTGTTTTTGGCTAAATCTCTCTAAAAAGGTCAAATGTCACTTGTTTTGCATCAATCTTGATACAGGGTACTTATTATATGTTGTACTTTGGATTCCTAAAGCTTTTAGTCTACCTTACCATCATCCAAGGGTAGTTTTCACTATAAGTAAAAAATAATTTTTGGACGGACACTATAATTTACAGTTTTTTACTATGTAAAATCTGAATTTTCTTTAAAATAAAAAACATCTATATTGTTCTGACTTTTCTACATCCAACTCACAGGTTTATCATTACTTTGAGAATAAAGATTATTAATTTAACCCTTTTAGAAGGGAAGATATGGTCATTTGTTCTGGGAATGTCATTTTCGAGCCTGAGACCAGAAAAACAGGCTCAGGGCTTAACAGGTTAATCTGATTCTGTGCAAAAACTAATAATGCACCAAAATCAATGTTGTTGCTAATCTTTGACATATCCAAGACTGTGATGAAAAAAAAAAGCCAACCCCCCAACATTTATTATATGGAAAATAACTGCCTTTTTGTGCACGTTTTTCATAGAAAACGCAAATTCATGTTTTCAAACTGGCAGTTAAAGGGTTAAAATCCTGAATGATCGGTTATGAAAGTACAGTATGAAGGTAGATATGGTGCAAAATGCGAGAGCGTGTAAAACCTGATGTGAGCACTTGCAGAAAAAAAATCTGAGCTTGTGTGCATACATTTACACTTGTATAAAATATCCACGTGAACCAAATTTGAAGTCACAGAAAGAAAAAAAAGTTTTGTAGCTTGTAGAAAAAAAATGAACTTAGTGATGAAATGTTCACTTGCAGAAAAATATATATATTTTTAAATATATTTTCCATTACAACTTGGTTATTACAACCTCTTAAATCAGTCATTACAACGTCACGAATCTGCTCTGTGGCAGTATAAATCGACGAATCTGCGGCCTTGACTTTTGCTACACTTCTTGCGATGAATGTGTCGCCTGTAGATGTGGGGGGAGAGAGGGGGGTTGGAGCGAAGGGGCGGAGCTATCAGAACGACGAGGCTCTCGGGTCAGTCACACACAAGTGACTACTGTTGCCCCTTTCACACCAACGCAGCTCCCGTTCTAGCTCCGTGCTTCGCTCACAACAACAACAATGGGGGACTGCGTCGGGTCGATGATCGTGTTACTTTTAATCATACGAAGCCAGATTAAATTAAATAACGACTTCTCCAACCTTATACTTTTCTCCAGAGTGCCATGGTTTATTGTTTATGAATGTGTTACAGCGGCATTTACCGACCGCTGCAGTGCTGCTCTTCCACCGGAGTTTATTCTCCCGTTAGCTCCGGGTTAGCTCACACGGCTCTAAAGTATTCACTGTCTGACTGTCACACAAGCAGCTGATAAATATCCCCAGTTCCCCTTAAGTGAATGTGTGTCAGTCTGAATTGACGCTGTTTGGCATCACAACGCTGTTATGAAAGTTTCTCTGGTATAAAATGGGTGATGTTAGCATAGCAACCAAAGCTAAACTGACTATATTGACTAGGCTACTTGTAGCTTGTTGCTATAACTTGTGGCATAGGCCTAAGCTGTTTTCTACAGGCACATTTTACCGGCGTATTTTTCATTATGATTCTACTTGTGATAGTCGGACATGACAACCGACGTAAGCGTGACGTAGGCTATGCGGTTCTTGCTTCTAGACCTTTATATATACAGTCTATGTTCTAGACCGACACTTTTTTCGAGCTTGGTAAGAACTGGTTTTCGTGGAAAAGAGCCGTCTCCGCTGCGGCGTGAACAGGAAAAACCGGTGCTTATCAGGCACAAGCTCCGGACCGGCTCTGGAACGGCGTTGGTGTGAAAGGGGCAACATGCAGGGCCCCGCAGTCATCCGGTTCAACCTGACATGGCTGTGACTGACCCGAGTTTGCGCCTCGTCGTTCTGATAGCTCCGCCCCTTCGCTCCAACCCCCCTCCCTCCCCCCACATCTACAGGTGAAAATTACTTTAGCGACACATTCATCGCAAGAAGTGTAGCAAAAGTCAAGGCCGCAGATTTGTCGATTTATACTGCCACAGAGCAGATTCGTGAAGTTGTAATGACTGATTTGAGAGGTTGTAATAACCAAGTTGCAGTTGTAATGGAAAATATATTTAAAAATATATATATTTTTCTGCAAGTGAACATTTCATCACAAAGTTCATTTTTTTCTACAAGCTACAAAACTTTTTTTTTCTTCTGTGACTTCAAATGTGGTTCACAGATACATGGATATTTTATACAAGTGTAAATGTATGCACACAAGCTCAGATTTCTTTTCTGCAAGTGCTCACATCAGGTTTTACACGCTCTCGCATTTTGCACCATATCTACCTTCATAGTACAGCAACATACTGGCATTCATCTTCTTTACAAATATAATGATGTTATTAATATGCGTAATATAGCAACTAACACATATCATATAATGAGATTCAGTTTTAAATAGCATAACGTGAACAACTAAAAATTGTATCTAAGAACAGTACTCGAGTAAATGTCCCCCACTGTATGGTGTGTCCTAACAGATTATTATCCAGAAAGACTACAGACAGAGGGAGACATACATGTTATTGTGAAAGATTACATGGGAAGTCAACTGTCAACATTAATTTGGTTTTGGAAAATGATTCCTCCTAAATGCTTTCTGCAAATGCTCCTGATGTCCCTCAGAGACTTCATGGTGAGGGCAGTAAACGGATGAGGGCCCTCAGCTCATTCCTGTCACTCTGCTATTTACCAAGAGTCACCACAGAATGTGGAGCGCCTCGCGGTGCGCTCCGCCCTTCAGAGGGTGTTTGCAGTGAAGCCCGAAGCTACTTTAACTGCATGAAAGCCAGTTGTCATCTCAAGCATGGCAGCTATTCCCCGTGGCCTGAGTCCCCCCCCCCTTAGTGTGGAGCCAGTTTATTTCAATGGATGGTGCACACACCAATGGCCCCATCTACAGGTCACAGAGGAAAACTGCATGAGTGGCTGTTTCTATAAAGCAGGGGTCTCAAACTCCTTTTAGTTCAGGGGCCACATACATCTGAAGTGGGCCGGACCAGTAAAATAATAGCATTATAACCTATAAATAACAACAACTTGCAATTTGCCACCCATTCACATGAACATAAGTTACGCTTCCATATTTTCACACCACATATTTGAATGCCATTTCACCCCAGCTGTGCCCTATATTTCATTATCACTTACTTGAGCAGTTATTTTGATCATCAATCTACTTTTTGTTAAGCCAACGGAAAAAAAATCCCAAAATATATTCAGTTAACTATATATTTAGCAGACAAGCTAAAGCCATAGTATCTTTTTTTCATTATAAGTTGTTGAAACAAATATTTATTAAAATATTATTTACTTTATATGTTTTGATTAACTAATTTGTTCAGCTCTGTTCCCCTGATTAAATAAAGGTAGAAATAATAATAACAGTGTGTGTTGTTTGCTCGATGTGAAAAGAGGATTTGCTGTGAAATCAAATCCGTACTCTGTTTGGGATGTTTCAGGAATGACTGGATCAACATTGGCCTCTGTTACCCACAAGGCACCACTTTCACCGTCATCGCCGACATCCACAACCGCCTGACCAAGCAGACCCGCAAGACCGGCGTCTTCATGAGGACCACGCAGATGGACAAGGTCAACCACTCCCAGCTGGCCCGAGGCTACTACTACTGGGAGGAGGACACTGGGTCAGACACACACACACACACACACACACACACACACACACACACACACACACACACACACACACACACCAGGCCCGAAAACTGTTGGTGGCCCATGCCATTGGTGTGCTCCCTGTTATCGGGCCTCACTTAGTATCAAATACAAATACACACACACAGAAACACAAACAAACACAACACTACATTAGTTTACCTCACACAAGAAAACATTACTTATAACACTATTATAAACCATTATACATTTTATGTATTAGGGAATTGTCTTCTAATGAAGACTTAGTTTTCATGTAACTATAAGATATTTGCTGAGAATGATGTGTGGAGATTTATATTTATGAGATACGTATGTTTTTATGATTATTCAAAAGTTGATACGTGTTTATAACAAAGCTTTCCTGTGTGTTGCAGCCTGCTCTTCCTGAAGGTGAAGGCTCACAACGAGAGGGAGCAGTTTGCCTTCTGCTCTGCAAAGGGCTGTGAGAGGGTGAAGATCACCGCCGTCATCCCCAAAGGCAGCCCCCCCAGCAACTGCATGGCCCAGGCCTACCCCCGACACGCTGAGATGCCCGTTGTGGATGTGCCCATGCCCAGAAAGATACCTAATGCCAGGCTGGTGAGAATATATTTCACATTGCTGTAAATAAAGACAGTTGTAGTGGTGTGTGTGTGTGTGTGTGTGTGTGTGTGTGTGTGTGTGTGTGTGTGTGTGTGTGTGTGTGTGTGTGTGTGTGTGTGTGTGTGTGTGTGTGTGTGTGTGTGTGTGTGTGTGTGTTCATGCCTTCAGAAGAACATCAACCCTTAAAGGCATGCAAAATCAATATTACACCCATATTACACCCTATTGTAGCCATCTTACACCGTAATTACACTGTTATTACGACCATATTACAAATGGACACAGCCTGTCAAATTAATGTATCCCCCAGGATACAGAAACCATTTAAGGGTTAACTAACTCGCATGGTAGTATTGTCTCAATTCTTTTCTGAAAATAAGAAACAAATAACGAAAAAAACAAACAAACAATTGTTTAAAACTTTGTAGGCATGTATATCTGTAGAAATACAATGTAATGAATGCCCATTTTTTGCAACCTTATTTACATCCTCTTCAACTCTACATCCAGCCACTTTCTTGCTGTTGTTTATTTGTGTTGCTACTCAAATCTTAATTTCCCTACAGCAGTCCTTGGAAATGTAAAATCCTTCTCTTAGCTCTGTGATTGAAAGTGTGGTGAGTGAGGTGTGACTTTAAATTGCTTCTGTGAAATGCCAAATGTTGTGCATTAATTCCAACTCTGTTTATTTGCCTGTTTACTCTCAGCAATCACCAGAACACTTCCTGGAAGTCATCCTGGAGTCCTACAGCACTCGGTTCTTCCACATCAAGGAGGACTTTGCCTTTACTGAGGTATAACTTTTTTGTCATACACACAGCACATCAGTAGAGTTACACACACTTTGGTTGAAGACTGCAACCAATGGTTACGGGCTACAGAACAGAAATGCTGACAATGTACAATATTTAGAGAGCATCATAGAGGGACACAATTTCCCTTGTACACCCATGACATGTAGCCACTTCGACATTAATGCAATGTTTAGTTCTGTCCTTATAGATCACACTGTAGTGTAATCGAGTGGATCTGTTGTGACAGGTGAACGGCAAGAAGATGTACCAACCAGAAGACGGGGTGCAGCTGACAGTAATTGACGGGCATGATGGGAAGTTGGTGGAGAACAAAAGCTTCAGGAACTCCATCCTACAGGGCATCCCTGCACAGATAGACAACTATGTCAGCGGACTGAGAGACGGGTAAACACCAGTTTCTGTTCAACTACAATACATTCCGCAGCAGCATTTTCAGTGGTGGACAGTACTTTTACTCAAGTATTGTTTGTAACTTACAAATTGTAAGTGCAAAAAGAGTAACCTGCACTTTACTCCACTACAACTCAATGGGATTTCAAAGAAACCCTCTCTGTCTCTCTTAACCTTTCTTCAGTTCCATCGTCCTCATTACGTCCAAGGGCCGGCTGCTGACCCGAGGACCCTGGACCAAAGTCCTGGAAAGACTTGGAGCAGACAAAAGTATCAAATTGAAAGGTATCTATAACTTTAACAAGGTCTACGGAGATACATTTACTCAGTGGCTACAATGTACGTTAAATACATTGATAAAAACATGTAGCATTTTCAACAGAAACACAGCTGATGGCCCTGTTGTTTTATTGGTTGCATTTTAACCAGGTCCAAATATTACTATTTGAATATTATTAATCGTCAGCAGTTGTAAAAGGAGACAACCTGGCCGCCAAAACTGTCTTTGTTGAATTACAAGTACACATCCATCAAAAAACTGCAGAACCAAAAGGAAGAAAAATGTGAAAACACCCAACAATCTGAACCCAACGACTCATATCTGATCAAGCAAAAGGACATTCATAGATCAACGCTAAAACACCCTTGCGCCCAGAGGATTTCACTAGCTGTTTTTGTTTTTCCTGCAGATAAAATGGCTTTCGTGGGCTTCAAGGGCTCCTTCCACCCTGACTGGATCCGTATGGAAGTACACTCCGAGCGAGCCAAGATCCATCAGGTGCTGCCCATCCCTGTGGTCCACAAGATGAAGCTATGAGAGTGGGGAGGACAACCAAGAGACTAAGTAGCCCCCAGGAGATACTAAACACAATTCCACCCCCACCACCACCACCTCCTATCCCCCCAGAAATGCACCCACTTACACATACACACTGCCAGCACTGCATAGTCAGTTGCTCCAAGCCATTGTCCAGGATGTGTTTTTATTTTAAGTTTGGCGGTGAGAAAGAATGATATGATTTGGTGTAATGTAAAGGGGATTAAGCTGTCCCAGGGCCAGAGATGAAGTGTGTCAGAGTGGGTAAGAGATTCAGTAGAGGGAGTCAAGGTTCAACACATTCTCTGGCGGCCATATTGTATGCTAACAGCTAAGCTAACAGTGGCACAGAACAGACCAAGGAAGTGCGTTGGCAGTAAAAGGGCATTTTTCGTAGTGTCCAAACGGTGGTACTACATCTGTCGTTTCAGTCTGTGACGTCGTTGACCCAAAAAAAAGTGTTCCAATTGACTTGAACTACCCAGTACAACGACTTGTATAGTCATTATTTACATCATTGAGTCTAGAAGTTATAACATGCGCAAAAATCTGAAGCCAGAGTTATTTTCCCTCTATTCATTTGAATGAGCCGAGAGCGGGTAATCGGAGGCGGCCCTTAAAGACAACTCAAGTAGTCTAGCGGCCAAAGTCGCCGGTCACTCTCTGAATCTCCAGTTGCTCCATTTTGGGCTTAATGCGCCACTGAGCAACTTTAAAAGGAATGAACAGGGTCTTGAATCCGACGGTGTTTCCAGGTCTTTTCATACATCCATGGATTAATAGGTCTGATTGTTTTTCCGTAACATTTACTGTCATTGACATCCCTAATAGAAGTATTTTGTTGACCTTATTTTAGCTTGTGAGCTAAAGTAAAAGATTTGTTCAACATAAAGGTGCACCTTGTAAAACTTTGATATAGAAACATAAACAGTCCTCTAAAAGACTTCACTATTGATTTACCCCAGCAGTCTGACATCTACAGCCACATGTTGATACCCTGTGGTGTGGTACTGTTAGAAAGAGCTGTTTGGTGATGTATATGGTCGAGCTTTGCATGAAATGATCTAGTTCCTACAATGTGTTGTTTCGAACCTGTCTAAATGCAAAATGGAAGTCTTTCAGCGGAGGGTGAAGACTTTGCAGAAGGGCGAGATGTGATAGTTTTCAAAGTGTTGATAAACACACACACTTTCGGCCATTCTCTTCTGAAAGGCATTTATTGCCTGGAACAGAACAGAGTGGAAAATGATAAAGTCTCACACCTCTGCAAACACCAAGTCAATCACTGGTTGAATTGGAGGTGATTGTTGGTTGTGGAAAGTCACAAACATAGTCAGCGTGTAGGTAGGGAGATTTACACGGTGTGACCATCAAACCTTTTTACTCCATACTGATGGCACAGTTATACGATGCTGTGAGAAGATAGAAGTAATTGAGGGAAGAATGAAAAAAAAGAGAACTTGAGAGAAATGACAGTGATTGGATGGGTTTATTACATTCCAAATAAGGGAAGACATTGGCAGATATAGGGTATAGTGCTCAACGAGAGATTGAGTTTTGTGCCCATTTAAAAGGAGCAAAATAGGCCAGATGCCCCTTCCTCGACCACATCCTTCAGCTTTTCATGGTAATCAAGAAGATTTAGCAGGCCTGATGGGAGGTAGAAAGGGAAAACCCCAAACGCAAAGTGAGGCCTTTAAATGCAGGACTTTGACTTGAGTATTTCTAAAACTGTGGTATAACTACTTTTACCGAAGTAAAAGAGCTGAGTATAATGTCTCGTAAAATAATAGTTGTATAATTGAGGTTTTATTAGAGGCGGGGAAGATAACCTACATCAACAACAACAAAAATATTCGATTATTCACATTTATTCATTTATGTTGATCATTTAACAACAAATATTTCCAAGAGTCTGTTTCCAGCCTGGTTGTTTGATACTTGTTGAATGACTGGCTGATTCTCCAATAGACCGCCAGTTGCTTAGCGTTTTTATGATGCGACTGCAAGCCTGTATATGAGCAGAGGGAGCAATGCTACGAGCGTGAGCTAGCTAATCTAACGCATGTATAGAGTTTGTACTTCAGCGAGCATCTTCCCATGCAGGGACTCTGTGGTGTGGAGTGTTTCTTTGCTTGGTTATATGCCTGCTTTGTTTGACAAAACTGTTAAAAGAGAGAAAAGAGAAGAAGAAGAAACAAAAAGAGAAACGTTACGTGTTTTGCATCCAGACCCGTGGTTGTTTACCTGCTCTGTTTCATTCTGAGCACTTGATATTGTGATGTTCTCCTCCAATGTTTTTTCTATATCTGTGTTTGTGATCCATCCATCTGTGGAGTGAACCAGCAAGAAGTCCATCAAAATATAAAAGATTAAATCAAATGTTAAGTCAAGGAATGTTTAAATGTGCAATTTCCTCTTCAAAATTACAAAGAGACCTTTCTTTCAATTTGGCGGTAAAAAAAAATCCCCTCCCCATGCCGAAATAGCTGGTCTTTTTTCGGATGTCGTCACAGTAATTTAGTGTTTTGTATGTTTAATGTGTTTTTAAAAATCCACAGATTGCTAAGAGTTATATTTTATACTTATTTATTGTACAGACACAGTGTATCCAATCTACAAGGGCCAGCTTTTATTTGATGAACATACCTGCATTTGGTTTCATACTGTCCTGTACAGTGTATGTAAGAAACCATATAGGTCCATTTAAAGGTTTGTGGCAGACACTCATACTGCATACAGGAATATGACACTTAGTATAGTTGGCTTCTTCTCACTGTTCACCTGGATGTGTTGTATATGTGGCTTGGGCTTGTAAAGTAATGAAGCTCCATGAATTTGAATTTCTTTCAGGACTTTTGTACAGAAATAAATGATGTTTGTCTGAATGACGCTGTGTCTGCACATGTATTTGTCCAAAACAAAAGCAAAATACCACAGTGTCTTCTTGAAAAAAGTGTAATATGTGTATCATGTTTCCTACTCTCAGCAGCAGGTGGGGGTAAATCACAGATCAGAAGGACCAGGGACTATTTGCTCACTGCATTACACATAATACTGCAAAGCACACAGCAAAACAAACAAGAAAATGGGAAGGTTGTAAACTGTACTGTGGGCTGCTGTATTTACAAAGCCATGTTGGATAAACTACCATCTTATATCTGCTCCCTGATCTCTCGGCGAATTGAAAGTAGTTATTGCCTGAGATCTCATGCTGTGGTTTTATTAAATGTGCCAAGTGCTAGGACTGTTTTAGGGAAGAAATCTTTTAGATGTGCAGCTCCACTAACTTGGAACAGTCTGCAAAAAGAATGGAAAATTACCAATCTGGTACCACTACATGTTTTTAAAGCTCGGTTGGATGCTACACAATCAGATGCTGTTGGTACCTGTACATGTGGATAGATATGTAAATTGTAATCCCTGTAATTGTTGCTGTATGATGTCCTTTTGTTGTTCTGTTGTTTATGTTTTTATGTCTTCATGTGGAACCTACTGCTGCAGGTCTCCCTTGAAAAAGAGATCAATGATCTCAATGGGATTTCACCTGGATAAATAAAGGTTTTGAATTGAATTGAATTGAAACAACTTAAAAAACTGATTTCAGCCCCCACTTCAAACAGTCAGTAATCCACCATCATGAAATCCGTCAAATAAAATGTTCTGTAATTTCTCATTCAGCTGTTTAGGTTATGTGAACAATATGTCATTTTGTTACTATAGGAACAGGTCTTCTTGAATAATTAAAATAAGAAAATCAATATAAGTAAAAAGCAGAGGTCGTAGAAGTACTCAGATCTTGTACTTAAAGGGGACCTATCATGCAAAATGCACTGTTGTACGTCTTTTATACATGAATATGTGTCCCCGGTGTGTCAGGGAACTCACCAAGTGTCAGAAAACACAACCCTCTCTCTTTTCCTCCATACCCAAATCTCTAAAAATGGGGCTGCAACGGAGCTGATACAGATTTGAAATTGTTCTGATGTCAGAAACAGGGAGCTCCGCCTATATGGCCAACTCTCCACCTATCAGGGGAATGTGGGGTTGGGCCACAGCCACGGCCATTGCCGCTCGAAAGCGCTGGAGACGCTGTAGTACATATGCCAGGCCTGTAAGTGGCGCTTTAGTCTGCCTCAAAAGCAGCGAAGAAGACTTCTCACAGAATCAGCCCTTGCAAAAACAGGGCTGGAAAAGAGCAAATAGAGCGAAATGAGGCATGGCTAAAATGCATGATCTGTTTGGTATTTTGAAAAAAAAACTTCACAGACATGTTTTATATAGGTATGGCCCTACAATATATTATTCAAATATAGCATGATAGGTCCACTTTAAGTAGAAGGACCAGAGTGTAAAGTCAAAGTCCTACATTCAAAAAGTTACTCAAGTAAAAGTAGAAAAGTATTATCATCAAAATATAGTGAAAGTAGCGACAGTAAAAGTAGTCATTGTGCAGATTGGTCCTTTTCAGAATAATATGATATGTTTTATAATGATTGATCATGAAAGTGTTCTCAAAGCTGGTGAAGGTGCAGCTAGTTTGAATGACTTTGTATACTGCAGGGTAGCTTTAGTTCCAGGTGGAACTAAAGTCTGATTTAACACTTGATTATATTTCACATCATTCATCCACATCTGTAAAGTAACTAAAGGTATTAAATACATGTAGTGGAGTAAAAGTACACAATTTACCTCTGAACTGTAGTGGAGTAGAAGTACAAAGTAGCAAGAAATGGAAATTAGTACAAGTATCTCAACATTTTACTTAAGTGTAGTACTTGAGTAAATGTACTTAGTTACTTCCCCCCTGTGGTAAAAAGCACTGAGCATGGTTCCCAAGAACAACGCTGTGTGTGGATACTGCAATTATCATGCTACAACCTGCTCCTGCAGAGACGCTACACCACCCAGAGGAAAGGTCCAGTCCTGACCCACTGCTTGTCTCCCTGGCTGATCTGCCTGTAGGTGACCATCTGGTCAGCAGCTCAATGGTTTTCAACCTATAAGTTATCCCACAACACACTGCTCCTTGACTACCTTCACTATCTGCCCAAATCCACTTCAAACCTTTTTTTTTTAAGAGTTTAGCACATTTTAAACGTATGCAATAGTACTTGGTTTGGCTTTTATGAAGTGAATATGCCTGCATTACCACCTAAATAAAATTAAGGTTAAAATTCGACTGGCCAGTAGATTTTCAATACCACTGGCCCAGGAGCAGTCCTTAAACATACTTGTCATGTGGAGCGCTCTGATACCTGGCCCTGGAACAGTGGAGTCCCTAAACAAGCACAAATCTCACATCTGACCTGCTACTTGAATATCATATGTAGATAAGTATATAGCCACTATAACTAGCTACTATATATTTCTATAAACAATTGTTCATAATTGGTTTACTAAAATAATTATATTGTGGTCATTGTTGACGGTGACATTTCTGCTATGAGTTTTATTATTTTTAAAATGCGCTTTCTGCCTTCCTGTGGTTATCAGGAGGTATACATATAATGGCTATGTAATGAGTTATAGTAGCCTATAACATTCATTATCCTGCACTGCTGGGACATTTCCCTATACCGAATATACCTTTATATTTTCTACTCTTCACTTACTTGTCAGCACTGATGTACAGAGCCGAAAAAAGACCTTGTTTATATTGGCATCATATTGAAGCAAACTCCACCTATCAAGCCAGTGTGGCTGAAACGTTCTCTTCTTCTTCTTCTTCTCATACTCCCTGTCACTCTCCTTCGGTGACAGCTCTCTGCCTTTCATCCAATACCGACGTCCGCCTCACAAAATGCTATGTTCTCAGAGATGTTTTAGAATCAGTTGGAGCAAGTATTTTATTACTTTTAAACACCTCTCTTACCTCAGGATGTGTCCCAGCTGCCTTCAAACATGCCGTGGTTAAGCCACTCCTTAAAAAGAAAAATCTCGACCCTTCCATTCTCGCAAATTTTAGGCCCATCTCCCAGCTGCCTTTTTTTATCTAAAGCCCTGGAGCGAGTAGTCTACGCCCAGCTGCAGTCCTTTTTAACCACGCATGGAATCCATGAAAAGTTTCAGTCTGGCTTCAAACCCATGCACAGCACTGAAACAGCTCTTTTAAGAGTTTTTAATGATCTGCTCCTAGCCGCCGACTCAGGTAGCCCAGCTGTCTTGGTGCTGTTAGACCTGACAGCTGCCTTTGACACTGTGGACCATAGCATCCTGTTGTCACGGCTTGAACAGTCCGCAGGCATCACAGGCTCTGCCCTTGCATGGTTCAGGTCCTACCTGACAGACCGTAGCTTCTCGGTACAGCTAGGTGCCTTCTCCTCTGCCAAAGCCCCTCTTACCTGTGGGGTTCCCCAAGGCTCGATTCTGGGCCCCATCCTTTTCCTACTGTACATACTGCCCCTAGGTTCAATACTCACAAAACATAACATTCCCTTCCACTGCTACGCCGACGATGTACAGATATATCTGCCTCTAAAAGCAAATGTCACACACTCACTACAGCAGCTGATGGACTGCTTAGCAGAGATAAAATCCTGGCTGAGCAAAAACTTCCTCAACCTCAACGAGAGCAAGACTGAGGTCATCTTTTTTGGACCCCAACCTCCAGCCTCTCCGGTTGATATTCTGGGCTCTATAAAAAAAAACATCCTCCCCTCGGTCATGAACCTTGGAGTGACATTCACCAGCACTTTTAAATTTGACAAGCAGGTTAGCACAGTAGTAAAATCCTGCTTTTTTAAAATAAGACTATTGGCCAAAACCAAGTCGTATTTATCTTTTAAAGACTTAGAAAGGGTTATTAACGCCTTTGTAACCTCAAGACTGGACTATTGTAACGCTCTGTATGTGGGTATGGACCAGGCCTCAATCAAACGCTTACAGCTAGTCCAAAACGCGGCTGCACGTTTGTTGACTGGTCACAAAAAGCGCGACCACATCACCCCTATTCTGGCCTCACTACACTGGCTTCCAGTTCGGTTCAGAATTGATTTTAAAATCCTTTTATTTGTTTTTAAAGCACTAAATGGGCTGGCTCCGGCCTATATAGCTGAACTGCTCCAGCGCTACACCCCAGCCAGAGCTTTAAGGTCTGCTGACCAGCTGCTGCTGGTAGTGCCCAAGACCAGGCTAAAAACCAGAGGGCACCGAGCCTTCGCAGCAGCTGGCCCCAGGCTCTGGAACACTTTGCCCCTCCATGTGAGGTCGGCCCAGACCCTAGGGGTTTTTAAATCCACATTAAAAACACACTTCTTCTCTCTGGCCTTCTAGTTAGAGCGGAGCACGACTCCTGACTTTTCCGTGTGTTTTATTCTTATTTTGTTTTTTAAGTTATATCTGTTGTAATTTATTGTCGTTTATTGTGTTTTGTAGTAATGTGTTTTTTATTACATGTACAGCACTTTGGCTCGACCAAAAATCGCTTTTAAAATGTGCTTTATAAATAAAACCTGATTTGATTTGATTTGATTTGATGTTGTAGCAGTAACAACAATTTAACAAAACTGCTTGTCAAAATACCAATACCACAGGCCAATGTGAATTTGTGTCTTACTGTTATATTTTTAAGTAATATTTTGATTGGCCCGAGCAGGCAAGTGGAAAGCACGTTCAGCTGGCCCGGGGTGTTTAATCAGTGCCTCCGGGCCAGAGGGCCATTTATAATGTCGAGCTCTGAGATGGAATTGAATGCATCGACATCATTCAGCATAATGCATAAGGAGATGTGTCTTTTGTATCAATGTACTTAAAGTGATATTTAGAAGTGCAATTCACTTATACACCGCAATGGGGAATATGGACAACAGTACAAAAGCTATATTTTTTTATTACCTTAGTATAGAAAACTTTCCCATCAAACTGGAAAAATACGTTTCTTCACAGGCCTGACTGTCACGTCGAAACAGAAAAAGGGAAAAACCATGACTGTTACCAGACAACACACACCTTTTTGTCCAATAGATTTCCTTTACTCAGAACTTAGCCCTGGCCCAGGATGAACACACAGTATATAGGCAGCCAACCAGATACTTTTTAATGTTCAGTTTTAGACTACACATCTCATGTGATTGTATAAAAAAATGTTTTATTCTCATATTCTGTGAAAAATCAAACAGAAATGCAGGTGCTACTTGTGTGTGAAATAGTGAAATGCTGCTGGATGTGAACAAACACAACACACACCAAGAGCTGCAGGTCTGATCAATAACTATAATGTGTCTACAGGAGACACTTCATTCACTCAACATGGCTCTTGGCACAGAAAGAAATTAAAAAGGTTTATAATTGTTGCCACGAGTACCTTTCAAAACAACATAAAAAGTAATGGATTTCATCTGACAATATTAGGACAACAACAAGTAACTAAAGGAACCAGACAGCACTGATTTTAAAGAGCATTTCACTCTGTGGCAGAAAAATGCAAAATGTTCTTGTCACTGCAACAAGGACTCCGAAAAGGCATCGTCACATGCTCCTGCAGCCCACGGGACAGAAGACCCTGTGAGTCCTCACTCTGCGTGCCGTTCCATCACAGCTCCTGTTTCAGATGGCCGGCGCTGTTTCCCTCCAGGTCGGGCTTCTTGCTCTCAGACTTCTTCTTGCCCTTCTTCTTAGTGTTGACTTCATTGGGCTGCTTGTCTTTGCTGTCGTCCTTTTTGCCGGCCTTCCCGGGGAACACTTGTCCCTCCACGGTGACGTCCGCGCAGCGCTCCTGGGAGATCAGGAAGTCTTTAACCTCCCAGGCGTAGCTGCCGTCCCGCAGCATGAAGATCACCCTGTTGGAGCCCACCACGAACCTGCAGGGGGACACGGAGGAAACACAGAACTTATATGATGCTCCTGTGATATGCTATGTTGGAATAAGAAGTGAGGAGAATAGTACTAACACCCTGAAATGAGTTAGCACTTCCTGTCTCGAAGTCAACTGTTTTTTGTACATAATTTGGGTTAGATACCAAAAATAAGGTCTGTGGTTACCACAAACTGACAAGGTTTTGTTCTCTGACATAAAGTACAACAGTAACGTACAACACTCTTGAATATCTGAAGCTTTTATGCCGGTTGCTAGTAAGTGACTAAATGAGACTACTAAACGTCATCACGTCGAAAATTAGCCACCTTTAGCTTAGCGGTGGTGATAAACTATAGGGAGGCGTGTGGCGCAGTGGGTTAGTGCTCTGATCTTCGAATCAGAGGATAGCAAGTTCGAGTCCCACTGCAGTCAGCATGTCGTTGTGTCCCTGAGACACTTCACCCCAAATTGCTCCTGTGGGGATTGCCCACAGTATTGAGTATGTAAGTTGCTGCTTCTTCTTCTTCTGTTTGAGGGTTTGCTGACTCCTAGTCCCCATTAGTGAGTTTGGAACAGCACCTAATGTGTCGACCCTCCACGTGAACGCATAAGGGCAGCTAGATTTGTCACTGCTTTGGCTCCAGTCATAAACAGCTGACATCATTTCTAGAAACCAGCAGATGTCGCTGTGCTCACTGTGATGAGAGCTTCTTCTTTTTCAAAAACAGGAAGAAAGCCCCTAATGCTTAACAGTGGTACAAGGGCTAAGTAGATTTACTCAAGTACTGTACTTAAAGGTAGGGTAGGTAAGTTTGAGAAACCGGCTCGAGATCGCTAGAATTTGAAAATACACAACCGGCGAAAATCTGCCACTTCCTTACAGAGCCCCTCCTCCAACACACACGAATGCGCACATGACCAATGAGGGCACGAGATAAGTTTGTGCACAGATGGAAGGCTGACAGGCAGGTAGGCCATCCAGTTATTTTAGCCGAGCCGGCTAAAATGATTGGTCGTGCTTTTTACAGTATTACGGCTTCCACAGATGACATTTTTTTATGGATTTTTTGTCAAAGCACTTAAGATATTCATTGTTATCGGGATGTTAAGAGCATTCCATGGAATATAACAAAAAGTGTATCTCGAGCCGGTTTCTCAAACTTACCTACCCTACCTTTAAATACAATTATGAGGTATGAGTATTTACATTTTTGTTGCTACTTTGTACTTCTACCCCACTTCAGTTCAGAGGTAAATGGTGTACTTATACTCCACCACATGTATTTAATACCTTTAGTTACTTCACAGATGTGGATGAATGATGTGAAATATAATCAAGTGTTAAATCAGACTTTAGTTCCACCTGGAGTAAATTCACAAGCTACCCTGCAGTATACAAAGTCATTCAAACTAGCTGCACCTTTACCAGCTTTGAGAACACTTTCATGATCAATCATTATAATCAAAACATATGAATACTTTAAGTTATTTTAGATTTTCTAATAGGGCTGCACGATTTGGGGAAATATTCTAATTGCTATTTTTCTGACAGATATTGCGATTGCGATTCGAGATTTTGTTTTTAAGCGACCCAGCGAAAGTTTATTGTAATATGCGGCCATATCTCCGGCTAGGAAGGTCGTATCAACATGCTCCCGTCTCTAGCACCCCCGCAGCCCGAGCTACGAGTGAAAGAACTAAACTTACATGAAACTTCCGTTGGGTTGCTTTAAAGTCAAGCTTCAGTTTAAGATTCACCCTGTAATAGATGTAAAACATGTGATGGAGCATCACTAACCTGACTCAGAAACCATCTAGGAAAGCTCCATTGGAAGCCATTTGGAAAGGGCAGGCACTTTCAAAAATACTTGGCAGGTGATTGGATCAATCTGTCTATCACCAACTATCATGGGCCACTTCTGATTGGTTAACAATGGCTGGTACATGTGGAGCACAGCACTTCTGATTGGTGTGGATGACTGACACACAAGAAAAAAAAAGTAACAAAAAATGTCAAAAGATATCGCAGGCTTGGCGATTTTTTGATTGCATCATTTCAAATCGTGATTTCGATTTCAAATCGATTAATCGTTCAGCCCTATTTTCGAATCATAAATCTAATCGATAGAAAATGATAAAAGTAAGGTAGACATGTGGATATTATCCGGCTGAACAAAACGTGCATTTATCTAACAGGTTCGTTTCCACAGATCTTATTTTTTTACAATATTCCAAAATCCTAAGGAGAAATCCTGTTGCTTTTTTGTCGAGGGAACCCATGCAGCTTACTTCAGGGTCGGCCTACAAAAATACGTCATCACTGCACCACTCAATACTTTCGTACTTTAGCTTTACATTTGCAATGCAGGACTTTTACTTGAAACAGAGAATTCCTACACTCTGGTACTTGTATTTTGACTTAAGTACAAGCTCTGAGTACTTCTTCCATCTGTCTGCAAGTTTATTTTGAACACTTAGTAGCTGTTCAAATGATTAGTTAATTAGTTGATTAGTTGATTGTCCACCTGACAGACATTTAAAAAATCCTTCATGGTGACCAAATTGACAGAAAGTAAACTGTTAAACAGCTGCTCTGCAAAGTGTCAGTTGATGTTTAAGGAGGTCAGACAGTAGGTCAGACAGTAGGTCAGACAGTAGGTCAGACAGTAGGTCAGACAGTAGGTCAGACAGTAGGTCAGACAGTAGGTACCTCTGGATGTCGTAGTTGGCGTTGAAGAGGCTGCCCTGCCACAGGCCGGTGAGCTCCTCCGTCTCCTTCTCAGTGGGCTCCCCCGACACTGTGGCAAACACCATCAGAGTCTTCCCCTTCTTGGACATCTTCAGCAGCTCCTGAGGCTTGGAAGGGTCCATCTTGGAGAAGTCGATGGGAGGAGGAGACCTCTTGTGCTCGGGGAGGTCCCCTTCCTCAATGTCATCGTCCTCCTGCGGAACATGAGGAGGAGCAGCCATGTACGGTGAGTCATCAATGCATTGTCCAAAAACGTTTTAATGACATTATCTGAATATCATAGCCGTGTCTTTTTAAAACTAGTTCATACAATACTCAAAGTGTTAATGTGTCTTTACATCTGTTTACAACATACAGCCCAGAATGTTTCACATCCGAAATTCAAAACACTTCATACACGTGTCAAAATCATCTCTGACAGAATGCTTATTTTTTTTAATATTGCATACATGTATGCATATTTTTTTAATGACCTTTGTGCATGTAAATTAAGTGCTTGTTACATTGTAATGTACAACATTTTTAGCAAACTGTTTAGATTTGTGTTGTGTTAGCTGTAAACGGTCTATATGTTCTTCAGTAGTTCTGTGTGTAAGTACTGACAGCTACTTAGAACCCAGATTGAAATAATGACATGTGTGTGCACATACTCCATTCGGATTGTTAGAAGAAGTATTCAGATTATTTACTTAAGCAAAAGTAGCAATACTGCAGTGTAAAAAATACTTAGCTACAAGTAAAAGTCCTGCATTCAAAATTGTACTTAGGTAAAAGTAAAAAAGTATTAGCATCAAATCATACTTTCAGTACAAAAATGCAAAGGTACTAATAAAAGTGGGGCATATTTGAACTACATTTTAAAATACTGGGTTGCTTAACCTATGATAATATATGATAATGTATTAGTTGATTTCTATTTTGCATTTATAACCTAAATCATTAAAGTAATTAGTAACTAAATATGTAAAATACATGTAGTTGAGTAGAAAGTATAATATTTTCTTACAAAATGTAATGGAGTAAAAGTATAAAGTAGCATAACATGAAAATATTACTAGTAAAGTAATTTGTAAGTACAATACTTGAATAAATGTACTTAGTAACATTCCACCTCTGCACAGTTATGTGTTTCTGATTATGTTTCTTGTTAATGATGCTAGCTACATGCCTAGCTAACAGCTAGGCTAGTTGTTAGCTTATGTTTGCCTGAGTGAAAAGCTAACATAACGTTACCTCCCATTGTTCCAGGAGCCGCGCCATATCTGCATCATTGTAGTCTCGGATATCCTTCTTTTTCTTGGCCTTAATTTTGCTGTCTGTCGCTAATATACAAAGCATATATGTGCAGAGAAGGAGCACCACACATCTCCACCTGAAGTCAGACGCCATGTTTACAGATGGAGTGTTCTCATTGACTCTGCACTCTGCCGGTCACAAGACGGGAGGGGCGTGTCCCAGCCGTAAAAGCCTGACCGGCGGCGTTCTCACCATGTGAGGGATTTTCAAAATAAAGCAAAATGAAACACAATGTGTCACACTTTGCCCCGTTTTCTGTTGATGTATGTTATTGATTGTTAAACACAAATGTTTTGTTTATTTAACTTGTTCATTCCTTTATAGAGCGTGAAGCCTTTTAAAATAGATATCTATGAATAGATTAAAGGTGAATATTTAAATGACGAGGATAGCAACAGTTTATCAATGTTCTATTCCATATACATTTTGATACATACATCACACTTTGGATCAACACACATTACATTGTTAGTAGTATACATTCATTGTTGGATTGGGGTTGCTAATAATAAGAAAGACACATGGAAATGAACCAGAATGATACATTAAATGGTATTACATTACATTACACATAGACGCTTTTACCCAATGCGACTTATATACATTCAATAATGTGGGCAATCCCCACAGGACCAATTTTGGGCTCAAGTGTCTTGCCCAAGGACAATATGTATTCAAATACAATAGTTTCAGTTACAATAGTTCAGACACGCTGCAAATAGCTGATGGGTTTTGTGTTGTGTTTGAATTTGCGTTTTTTATGCAGTAGTATGCAAATCTGGTCAAAAAGCATAATAATAGAACATATCCAGAGTCAGGCAGGATCCTCCGTTGTGTTCAGAGGAAGGAAACAGAAAAAGATAACATGAGGCCGGTTCTTAAGGCTAATAAATGTTTCTTACTGCAACTTTGCTGCTACAATCCTGAGCAGGATGTAAATAAATCCTTGTGATCCTCAGTTAGCATGTTGCTATATTACGTGACACACTGTTGGAGTGAGGTCATCAGAGTTCATGCAGTTGTATGGCTCAGAGATCAGAAAGTGTAGAGCCGTCTCCTCTCCTGGTGACTCCACCCAGTGGCACTGTGCCCTGTGCAGCTGCACTCTGACAGTACAGCACTCACATCCACCCAGGGTTCATCACAAGATCCCACCAAGAGGAAAAGAGTGTTACCATCAGGGGCCTTACTTTGTTTTGAAAAGTGGTGGGGACGCGTTCTTCTGATCAAAATAAAACTGTTTTACACGCCACCCTTTTTTTTTTGTAATGTTTATTTCGATGTCCGATTCAATTCAAGATTCAAAGATTTATTGTCATGTCATACAAACAACTGCACGTGTTTTAACGAGGACCCCAGACCACACATCGCCCCAATTTTGTAATGAAAATATACTTTTATTAACTCAAACATGGAATTTAAATGTCCCATGTCAAGCTTTTCCGGTTATTACCCGTCCCCTTGTGTGTTATGAAGGTTTTTATGCATGTAAACGGTCTGCAGAGTCAAAAACCCTCAAAGTACACCCTATAGCGAGTACAACTCTAACACAGTCTATGCTGCCCCAAAACGCCTCGTTGGAGATTTCTCCTTTTCCAATGTTTACTTCCTGGGTACTGTGACGTGTGAATACCCAGAGGCCACACCCTCTGCCAGCATTTCACGAAACAAAGCTTCACAAACCTTTCAGCGATTCATGCCGGATATGTACAGCGTAGGCAGGGTTGGGAGGGTTACTTTGTAAATGTAATCAGTTACTGATTACTGAATACATGGCTCTGAAAGTAATCCAAATACAGTTACAGTTACGTGTCTTAAAAAAGTAACGTATTCAGATTACTTTTAGATTACTTTTGGATTACTTTCTTTTTCCATCACAGATGGGTATGTTTTGGTGAACAGGAGACACAAAAAGCAAAAGGAAACTGAAGGTGTTTTTACTGATTTAATGGCTTATCAAGAGCACAACTCAAACATAACATCTGAAACGATGTAACAACATAATACACTTTTTGGGGATGTAGCTTGGGATGTGAGGAGTGAGGGACACGGTTTAGAACGGGCGTGTCGCCTTCTGTCCTGCCAGTGTTGGCAGGACATGAATTAAAATGTCGAACTCGGACTTCATTTTAAGGACATTTCGGCCAGGGGTGTAGAGCTATATTTGTTTAAGCACCGGATTGGCAAAACAGGAGAGTGTGTGCACCAGTCTGCCTTGATCTATGAATTCATGTCCGTGACACTCACAGTATCTGCTGCCCACAGCTGTTTTATAGAAGGAAAACCTCCTTCACTTCATGAAACCTCTGCAGCACCAGGAGGCAGCGGGAGGGTTAACTCAGCCTCTGAGAAGAGGAGCGCGCAGTGCCTTTCACGCTGATTACTCGTTTTTCAAATGTAACGCGAGCTGAATACAGTTACTTGATTTTTGTATTCTGATTACGTAACGCCGTTACATGTATTCCGTTACAACCCAACCCTGAGCGTAGAGCACTGAAGAACGATGCTGTTCCTACTTTGTTTGGACCAGCGGGAGATTCGGGTACACAACCTGTAAGTATTCAAGGTTCAAGGTTCAAGGTTCTTTATTGTCAATCTGACATAGCTACAGAGTAATTATGCAGTTGAAAATCTTATGTCACAGGCTTCTCCAACAATGCAACATAATAACATAACATAATAACAATAAGAGCATGAGCAATACAAAAATAATAATAGTTATAAAAATGAAATAAAGTTATGATGTGGAATAGTGCAGTATGAGTCTATATACAAGTTATTGGAATGATATATATATATTAGGTATTAGATACATACTACTGAGTAGCAGTTGAATGTTTGAAGTTGTTTCAACAGTTCAATTTTTTAACAGTCTCACTGCCCGCGGGAAGAAACTGTCTCCGAATCTTCTTGTCCTTGCCAGGATGCTGCGGTAACGTCTGCCGGACGGCAACAGAAAGAACAGTTTGTGGCTGGGGTGATGGGGGTCTTTGATAATCCGTAGTGATTTCTTCCTGAGCCGCTGGGAGTAAAGGTCCTCCATGGATGGCAGCTCCGTCCTGGTGATGTGCTGTGCAGTTTTCACCACCCTCTGTAAAGCCTTACGATCGAGGTCGGTGCAGCTGCCGTACCAGGCCGTCATGCTGCCAGTCAGGATACTCTCTATCGTGCACCTGTAGAAGTTGCAGAGTATCCTGGAATCCATTTTGAACCTCCTCAACCTGCGGAGGAAGAAGAGCCGCTGTCGAGCTTTCTTGGTGATGGTGGTGGTGTGAAGAGACCATGTCAGGTCCATGTCAGACCATGTCAGGTCCTCAGTGATGTGGACCCCAAGGAACCTGTTGTTTGTGTATTTATGATGTTTAAAACAAACAAGGTATCTACCACTACTGTTTAAATGCTCTCCGTAGACCCATTCTCACAGCGTTATAAACCTTTTTCTTACTCAATATCAAGCCACACTTATTGTTTTTACTTCGGCTGTGAGTGTTTGTGTGTGCTCAGGATGAGTTTTGCTTGTTCTCGCTGTATCGCCGACCCGGAAGCCTGTCTGCTCCTCGCAGCAGATCGCAGCAACGAGCCTCTCAACGTCCCGACCAATCAGAGCACACTGGGCTCACAGGGAGGGGGGGGGCAGGAGCTCCAACAAGCCGTTTAGGACAGAGAGTGAATACCGGTGAATACACATACTTTACAGAGATGCTGTATGAGAAACCAATGTGAGTTTGGAAAATTGCTCAGTATAAATCTATTTTAGTAGACCTCAACAATGGAATTATGATCAGTAGAAATGGCCATGACATGGGCCCTTTAAAGAAAAGGATTTCCCACTTCCACTCCACACTTCTCTTCACACCACCATTCGCACCGCTCTCTCAGCTCTCTCAGCTCTCTCAGCACTCTCAGCACATACTCAGGCGGAACCAAAACGCACCGAACGCTACGTCTTCATCCAGGCGGCGTGTGAAGACCTGCAGGAGCTCAAATATCTTCACTGACTTCCAAATGAATTGCAAATATGCTGTTTCATGTAGAAATTAAAGGGAATATTGTATTTGTTTCTTAAATCCCCAACAGCTAACTATCAGAACATTTGAGGTGGACGGGCATTCAATATCAAATTCGTAGTTTTCATTGTTATATTGCCAGAAAATCTGTGTTTCTTAATCAGAAAAGCCCATTTGCTATTTGATTAATTTCTACCAGGATAACTATGCCACTAAACAGTTTCTAGTTGACAGATTTTGACAGATTTTGAGACAATGACAGTGTCAAAGAGGGGGTCATTTTGTTACGTATAATTGTATAGCTTAAGTAATTGATGATTAAAAATGATTGTATTGCTTTTCTAATGATCATAATCTTTGTTTTTGTCTGTTTAGGATGGATCGTTTTGTACGTAATCGTTGCTCTTTTATAATATTGCTCTGCTTCACATTAACAAAAAAACAGTAGTCAGGCAGGATTTCTTTAAAGAGACACTTTTGTTTGGTAATTTAGGATGAAAAGGTGCATGTTATCAAACTTTCACAATGTGGCAAATGTTATAATAATTACAATATGTAGCCTGAATACATTCACCGATGGTAACAGTTACATTTTACAATCATCAGGTTAGGTATCAAAGCACTACAACCTTCTAATGCCTTTTTTGCGGAGGTTCAAGGCTATAGGCTTGTTTGAGACGAGCTGCGGCTCGCCTCGAAAGTAGACGAGAATAGCCGATCGCAGCCGGGGGAGGTCTCAAAAAGCTCGCCTGAAGTCGGACAGCTCGGGTTGCGGTCGAATAGTCCAAAAAAACAGCTCCTAAGTTCTAACCCTATCGTCTATTCCTTGACCTCTGAGTGAAACGTCATGGGGTTAAGGGATAGTGGATAGGAGAATTCAAAAGGATTTAGGAGAAGAGACTGCGGTACTTTAGAGAATCCGACTGCACTTTCACTATCCGACGTGTTTATGATGCGCCAGCGGAGGTCATAAATGTGCGCCTGCTGCTGTGGGGAAACTATGGAAACTACAGTTTTCTATACAGCGGACTACAACATGGATGTTTAATAAGAACGAGGGACTACTGTAAACTCATCTAGAGACTCTGCACCGTGCTCTGATGCTGTTGTTTTATGCTTTGTGAACGGGGACAACAGAGAAACATATTCTTCATGACCAAAGTTGGAATTGAAATAAAAAAGGAAAGTGAAACTTATGCTCGTCACCCTCTCCCTCCGGTCCACATTAATACAAATGATCCCAATACGTATGATTGTATGAAAAGATCTTAAAATCAATACAAATGTATTTATTATAAACGTTAGTCCTTAACATCTATCACTGTGTATATCACCATTCAAACATCTTTTAAAAGTTGAACAAACCCCACACAGCTCAGTAAAGACTGTGAAATGTTGACTTTATTTGATCATTTCAGTAAAAACTAACGTTCATATTTCTCTCTTTGATTATAATACTGATGAACGTTCAAAACAAAGCACTTTGGCAACTTACCACATACGTTTTAAAATGCTTAATAAGCACCGTAACGTTCATGATATAATTTCTCGTTCATAATCGGTTGTTTCCGTGAACGGCCGACTGTTGTGTGACGGCAAATGCTGCGGCCGCAAGGCATTGTGGGGCAGCATTTTCTCCTCTCCTTTTGGTTAGGGAGGTCCAGTGGTTCCTAAGCTAAAGGAGGTTATAAAGGAAGTTTGAAACCTCCTTTCCTTTTAATTTAGAGAATTCGAACGGCACTTATCATCAATATGGTCTAGCTGCCACTGAGGGACTTCCGGGTCATTTCACTCCGTTAGGAAGGTTCCTAAGCTAAATGGACTATTCGACCGCAACCGCGGAGTCAGCTTCTTCTTCTTCTCTCGGTTTTTGGCGGATTGCAAACAACTTTAAGGTGCATACCGCCACCTACTGTACAAGAGTGTGTATCACCATATCATCCTATCACCACTTGTGGAATTATACCATGTATTTACGTTGTTTTAAATTCTTCCAATCAATCCTGTTTCACTCAAATACTTAAGAATGGCCTTCCTGGTAGCTGTTACCCCCTCACCTTCTGTTCTCAGTGTCCCCATCAGGCTCCACTCCCTTCCTGCCTCTCTGACCCTGTCTCTTAGTTGTTCCCTCTCTGTTTAGTACATGTTGCAGTGTAATACGATGTGTTCCACATTTTCTTTCACTCCACACCCCCTGCATTCTTCAACTTCACTTTTTCCCATTATACACATTGTGCCGTTTAATCCTGTATGATCCAATCTGAGTTGTCTCAAACAAGCCTAACGGCTACAGACAAACTCCCACTAGTTCAAGCAGGGCTGCCAACCCTCACGCATTGAGCGTGAGAGTCACGCAATTAACACATATCTCACGCACTCACGCCACACACGCTAAGTTTTCGTCCAAAATAAATGCATATAAAAATAAAGTGAAGGAATAGCAAACCGAGTGGTCTACGAAATGAGACGGTCTGGTTTACGGAGGACTTCCTGTTTGCGTCACCTGACACCCGCGGTCCGTAGCACTGTCGCCTAGCAACCTGGACAGCGACACCCTGTTCATGTTTTACAGGTGACAGGTGTGAGCCGGTTTGATTGACCAGGGTTGGAGTTATGTGGGAGCCAAAAGAAGTAGGCCTACGCATCGTATTTTCTCTTGAATGACAATATGCCTGCACTCAGGGATGTAGTGCTGCCGCCGGAGAGCGCCGCTCCGAGCGAGAGAGAGAGCACACGGTACCTGGCATTGTTGTTGTTATCTCAGTGGGTCTCAAACGGTTTGGTCACCATTTATGTAAACAATTATTTCCGAGGCACACCTTCATATGATCATTATAGTTATAAAACAATAAGAGAATACATGAAAAACAGTTATGAAATACTATATGACAGTAAAACAAGAATACAGTTTAAAAGGGGAGTGATTAGTAACTGTTTACAGTTCTGTTTCATAAGGGTGTTGAGAGGTATTCATAGATCTCTTAATGTTGCTCTCAAAGTGCACCAGATTGATGCATTTAACTTCAACATTTAAAAAAAAATCTTCCCGGGGGAGCATGCCCCCGAACGCCCCTACAGGATGTTAGGTCCACCCCCCACTTAGAGAAAATAGCACTTTACCCCTGCTTACACCTATTTGTGAGCTGACTATCGAGCCTTCATTGTAAGAGTCGCGGGTACACTGTGTATGTGCGTGCGTATTCCACTTTCTTACAATGAAAGTTGCATATAACATTTGCTGTAGTAAACATTCTATAACGTTCTCAATATTAACAGTGTTCACTTGTTAACATAAGAATATATGTTGTATGAGGGAAGGATATCTCTATATATACATTTACTGTTTTGGAACATTAACATGTCAACTTAGAATCAGTGTATATCACTCCAACATCCTGTATATAAACAACACACACAACCTTACTGTAGGTGCCATAATGCTACTTAGCCCAAGTTCATTATTTGTATTATTATTATTTGTTTACGTCACTTTTATTTGTTTGTTGAGCACTTCCGGTAATTGTCACATGGGTGTGGTTTGTCTATTTAAGTCACCTGTTTGATGTCAAGTGGAGATGACAGAGGGTGAGCTTGTGCTGTCATTTTTTTTGTTGACCGTTTTGTCCATAGTTACTATGCTATGATTTTGTTTATTAAATATCCTTAAAACTATCTTGCTTCACTATGGACTTTCTCTTCGAAAACGCGTCACAGTTTATAGCCAAGTTTAGCCTCTCGGCGACTCAAACGCAACTGGGGATTGAGCCGCCACACTTACTCTTCTCTCTTTTTTTTTTTTTTTAGCAAATAGAGTAAGGATTTTAACGTATTAACTCTGTCTTAGCACAACCTTTAGCCTGAGCCAAATAGGAAATCTTTGTATCTCTCAGGTGGTCGAATAAGTCGGCCACATCTGGTTCTTCTTGTGCTCTGCGGTGACATTTCACATTCAACAGTCTCTGATGTGTCTGCATCTGGCGTGCATAGTTGATTGTCTTCAGGTAAGTCAGGTTCTGGGTCCATTTGGGCGTCGTGTGCTGTTTTCCTCAGATTTCTGCTGTTGCGCCTGTAGTGCTGACCTGAAGATGTGACAACATCATAGGAACGTGGCTCATCTCTCTGTGCAGTGACCAAAGCTGGACGCCAACCCTGTTCAGTTTCCATGTGAACAGTACTTCCTGGTTGCAGCTCAGGAAGCGGCCTCGTTCCTCTGTCATAATACTGCTGCTGCCTCCTCTGTAGATTCTCGAGAGTCGAGTGAACATCCTTAGGCACAGCAGGTTGAAGCACCACGGTGGAGCTCGGTAAGGTGCTCCTTAGCACTCTCCCCATGAGAATTTGTGCGGGTGAGTATTGCATGCCTGTTACAGGTGTGTTTCTCAGGATGAGCAGGGCAAGATGAGGGTCTGTGTTCGTTAGTTGTGCTTTTTTAAGAACATGTTTAACAGTTTGTACGGTCCTTTCAGCCAGACCATTGGACTGTGCATAGCCTGGGCTGGAATGAGTGAGTTTTATGCCCCATGATTCTGCAAAGTTCCTCATGTCTTGACTCGCGAATGGGACATGGTCACACACTATCTCTTTTGGTATTCCTATCCTGGAGAAGACTGATTTCATTTTCTTAATGACAGTGTGTGAAGTCTTGTCGTTAATGTTAAGCACCTCAGGATATTTTGACAGGTAGTCGACCATCAATAGGAATGATTGTCCTTTTATTTCAAAGATGTCAGCCCCTATTTTGAGCCAAGGAAGCTCAGGAATGTCGTGTGATATCAGAGGCTCCCTCTGGTTTCTGGGCTGGAACTGCTGACATGTCCCACAATTCTCCACCATTTGTTCTTTCTCTGACGATGCAGCAATTATCATGTCATCTGCAATGATGTGGATCCCTTGGATATCTCCAAATGTCTCACAGTTGCGTTGCTGGAAAACCTCGCTTGCTGACTTGATCCCAAATGGAAGACGTTTAAAGCGGTATCTCCCCCATGGTGTGCTAAATGTGCACAGTAGGGGGGACTCTTTATCTAGCTTTATTTGCCAATATCCATCTTTTTCATCCAGCACTGTGAAAAGTTTCTTACCAGCTAGTTTGCACAGAACTTCATCGGTCGTTGGAATGGAGTAGTGCTGCCTGAGTATAGCTTTGTTTAAGTCACTGGGATCCAAGCAAACCCATAACTTTTTTCTGTGATCACCAGGCTATTAACCCATGGTGTAGGCTCAGTTACCTGTACAATAACATCAGCTTGTAACAAGTCATCGAGAGTGTCTCTCAGTCTGTCCATTACTGCCAGTGGTATTTTCCTACAGCCGTGTATGACAGGTGTGGCCTTGGGGTCAGTGTGGATGTGATATTCTCCAGCAAACTCACCTAAACCCTCAAAGACAGAACTGGGTGCTGAGCTATGAGCTCCTCTTTTGTTGTGGGATGTTTCACTTCTAATGAGTCAATGTCCACTCTTTTCACCAGGCGCAGTTCTTCACATGCCTCGTTTCCTAATATGGGAATGGATGAGTGCCTGGAAACATAAAATGTCAGACTTGCCTGTGTTTTGGGAGTGGAGCATTTGAGTGTTACCACCCCTTCCGGCTTCAATCTCATCCCTCCATATGCCACCAGCACTGTCTTTGTAGGCTGTAGTTTGAGGTGTGTTCTTCTTTCACGTCTGGCTTTTCGGGTCATCGCTGTGAATACTTTCAGTGGCAGGACGTTGGCCTCTGCTCCTGTGTCCAACTTAAACTTGACACACATGCAGTCAACATTTACATTAGAATGCCACGACTTGTCAACTTTAGACTTTAGCTGATCAATGTTCATTGTCCCAATATATAGAGTGTCTATTTCCGGAGAAACATCATGTACTGTCTTGTGATGTTGGGCTTTAGCTGACCTACACATTTTTGCATAGTGATTCTGTTTTCCACAATTATGGCAGGATACTCCGTATGCTGGACACTGTCTTGGCTGGTGTGATTTACCACATTGTTTGCATGTTTCATGTCTTTGTCCCATGTCTTGTGTACGTTGTATAGGCGGTGTGCGTGTCTTTTGTCCTTGTCGACTATTCTTGTGCACTGCAAGTACAGACATCTCCTGGGCTGCTGCATTCATAGCTAGCATTTGAACTTTGGCTGTCTCAGCAGCTCTGCAGGTGTCTATGGCCCTTTCTAATGTGAGATTAGGTTCTCTTAAAAGTCTCTCTTTCAGTCTCTGGTCATTCATACTAAACACAATCTTGTCTCTGATCATGTCATTTTCTGTGGTATAAAATTCACAATCCTTGCTCTTTTGCTTGAGCTCTGTCACATATTTCTCAATCGTGGTGTTACCTGACATAGGATGTGCCCAAAACTGATGTCTCTCAAACACTGTGTTCTTCTTAGGCAGGCAATAGGCTCTGAATGCTGCTAGAATATCATTAACAGTCTGTTCATCTTCTTCTTCACCTTCATCTTCACCGTGTGCGATGTCTAGCGTGTTGTAAACTTCAAGAGCCTCCTCTCCTAGTGCATGCAGCAGTATGGCCACTTTAATCTTCCTGTCCTTACCGTCTGCACCACTCGCGGTCATGTAGATTTGGAAGCGTTGTTCCCATCGTCGCCAGTTATATCTCTCACAGGCTCCGCCCTCTACTGGACTCTATGGGTACTACCTTATCCTGCGTGCATTCTCCCACTGAGACTTCTATAGACGTAGCCGGCCCAGGGCGGGCCTACCTGAATGTGCGCGCATCACACCGTATAAAAGGAGGCCTCGCCTCCTGACTATCATCCTTTTTCTCTTCAGCAAGCGGAAGTGATTCCACGAGCTTCGAGACGATTGAGAAAGAGAGAGTAAAGTGTAGGACCTGCCCGAAATGCCCGAATCTAATTACCCTTCTGCTTCACGTCCTTGGGGCCTGACCACGCGGTGGGTAATATGGGCCCGACGCCGACATGCCCAGACTGCCAGATGATCCCGCGGCTCACACGAGAGCATCGTGGGCAGCACTTCCTGGCGAGGGCTACCCCGCAGGAGGAGTCGGAGGATCTGGAGCTCGACGTCGTGGACGTGGGCGATTCGGGGAGCGAGGCGACGTCGTCCCGGTTCCCCCTTCCATGGGACCAGGCGGGCTTGGTTCCGATGGAGGACGAGGAGGACGCCTCGCTGACCGGAGGTCCAACTCTCAGGTCTGCGCGGATCGATTTCCCGGCGGTGATGACTCTGGCGGCGGAGCATGTAGGCTTACCGCTCCCCCCACCGCTGCCACCGAGGCCTGTAAACCGCCTGAGATTTACGGCCCGGTGCGTCTGGCGCAGCCGACCTTCATTTCGCCCCAGCTGCCCCAGCTGCTGTATGGCGGTGTGTGGAGGCGACATGGCAGCAGCCATTAAAAACGAAGGCCCCGATAGCCGCCATGGCGGGTATCGTTAAGGTGGTGGATCGCTCGGACACAACATGTCCAGGTGTGCCCCCCCCCCCCTCGATGAGAGCCTGGCGGCCCATCTGCTTCCGTGGCTGGTTGGGCGGAGGGTAAACGTCCTCTGCCCCCGCTGCCCCGGGACCGAGACACCTGGAATATCTGGATAAATTGTTCAAGCTCGGTACGCAGATGGCGGCTGCGGCCGATAATCTTGGCGTGTTGGTGTCTTCCTGATCACCCCTCAGGCAGACGCCCCCGCCCTCCCGTCTCAGGACGAGAGCGATTATTCGGACCACGCTGTTAGTCAGATGAGTAATCTGATTTATGGCGTGGCCACCGCAGCAGGGCGGATGATTTCTTCGGAGCCCCCGTGTCCACGGAGGGGCTCTTTGGGTCGGTCTCCTCGGTCACCCAGCGCTTCAGCCGCCTAGAGGAGGAGAGAGTCCAGCTTAGCCGCATGCTACCGCTGGCTCCTCCTCAGGCCCCGCTACGTGCCCCCCCTCGCGTTGCCATGCAGGGGAGGGAGCGTAGTGCGACAGTGAAGCGGAGGGAGAGGCGCCGGCACGGGGGTCCCGTAGCTGCGGCGCCCTCCACCTCTACGGCCCACCCCGTGGCACCGGCATACCGGCAGTCACGGGGAAGGGCTGCCCGACCGAGGCAGGCTCCGCAACAGCAGAGAGCACCCGGGTGGGGAGCTCCATCTTCGCGGAGTTGACTCCCTATTTAATGCCCAGATCCCTGTCAAAACTTTTAAAAATAAAGATGGTGTTGATCTATATCCAAGTCTGAGTGTCCTTTGTTTCCACAATACACTTGCACATGTTGATGACTGTACAAATTCCCCACTCGCCGCCCCAGCTGTAGCTCCTGTTAGGGAGGAGGCTAGTGGGAGTGCGCAGCTGAGAGTGATAAACTGCAGGCAGCGCTATTATGGTGTGATGCAGGTACAGGGACATTATGACCGACGTTTTTCTGTTAGAAAACACTCTATGCCTGAAGCTAAGACTCCAAATAATGCTGTTTACTATAGTGATAGAGGCTGCATTATAGCAACGCCCGCACTTGTAAAAGGGCGCGTGGCGGTGCGTTCAGGGGCCTTAGTAAGACACACTACGCCTGTAAAAGCTCCGGTTAATGCTGTTTTCCATAGTGACGGAAATAGCATTATGATGGAGCGTGCGCTCACACGTGAGCGTGCGGCGGTGCGTTCAGAGTCCTCAATAGATAATCGGCCCTTTCTGTTTCGACCCCCCACGGGCAAATCTTCCCTTTACGGGGAGTTTTGCGGCGGAGCGGGTCACCAGAGAGTATCACAGCTTCATAGCTGCGGCCCCACAGCTGAGGGCTTGTCCATTAACACAATGTTATGGGGAATGGAAACTCAGCTGTGTACTAACAAAGTGGATGGACAGGACGCTGAAACGGGGCTATTCACTCCAGTTTTGCAGCATCCCACCTCCTTTTATGGGCATGCGAGAGGTGAATCTGTCTTCCCAGGAGGAGATGGGTTTCCTCTCAGCAGAGATTCAGGCTCTGGTGCAGAAGCAGGCTGTGTCTGTTGTGCATCCTCAGCACAGAGAAAAGGGTCTTTATTCCATGTATTTCCTGGTTCTCAAGAAAACAGGGGAATTCAGACCTATTCTAGATCTCCGGGGCCTGAATCGTCATATTTCCTGCAGGAAATTCCGCATGTTAACTGTGAAACAGTTACTAGGGCTTGTGCAGCCAGGCGATTGGTTCACCACCATCGACCTGAAAGACGCGTACTTTCATGTGGAAATTGTTCCAGAGCACAGAAAGTATTTGCATTTTGCCTTCCAGGGAATAGCCTACGAGTACAACAGGCTGCCGTTCGGTTATTCCCTATCCCCACGCACATTCAGCAAATGTGTGGCCACAGTGCCTCAACCGCTGCGCGCACACGGCATGAGAGTTTTATTTTACATAGACGACCTCATAGTCATGGCTGGGTCCCGGGAACAGGCAATGTTTTGCACAGCACAGTTGATCACACACCTAACCAAATTAGGTTTTACGATCAATTGGAAAAAGAGCACCCCCATACCTCGCCAACAGGCGTTGTATTTGGGTGTGGTGCTCGATGCAGACGCGCTGCAGAGGTGGTTCTCCAGCCTGCGTTTGGAGGCACAAACGACGGCTGGTGACCATCCCACCCCCTCCTCAGCGGAGGGCAACCTCCGGTTTTGGGGGTCTCCGGACCACCTCCGGAGGGGGTCTCCACTAGGACGGGTGACCTCCTACATCACAGTGTTCACGGACGCGTCCAGAACAGGATGGGGAGGGACCTGCCTGAAGAGGGCTATAGGTGGGCGTTGGGCTCTGACAGAGTCTCGACACAGCAACCTCCTAGAGCTACGGGCGGTAGTGTTAGTCCTCCAGCATTTCATGCCCCTAATTCAGGGGAGACATGTAATGGTCAGGAGCGACAACAGCACCACAGTGGCTTATATCAACAGGCAGGGCGGAGTCCGCTCCGCCTCCTTGTTGACCACAGCGGAGGAGCTGTGGTTATGGGCCTCAGAGGTGGTGTTATCTCTGAGAGCCCTCCATGTCCCGGGACTGGAGAACAGAGGGGCCGACCTCATGTCGAGGGGCGGCCCCCTGCCAGGCGAGTGCTTCACCCGGAGGTGGTGAAGCAGATCTGGGCCCAGTTCGGGAGAGCGGAAGTGGACCTGTTCGCCAGCCGGCGCAACAGCCACTGTGCCCTGTGGTTCTCCATGGCCCTGAGCGAAGACCCACTTTTGGGGGTGGACGCGTTTGCACACGAGCCATGGCCAAGGAAGCTGCTATACGCCTTTCCACCGCTGCGTCTCATTCTCCCTCTCCTGGGGAGAGTGAGGCGAGAACGTCTGGCAGTCATTCTGGTGGCACCGGATCGCGTCGGGGCTCCGTGGTACTCAGAAATGACACAGATGAAGGTGGGCCAGCCCTGGGCAATTCCCCAGTTCTGGGGGGCGATGTCTCAAGGGGCAGGTGCAATCGGGGCGTTACCCACTCTGGGCCGTCCTCTTCAGGCTTGGCTCCTGAGAGGGACAGGCTGAGACAGGGTGGATTGTGTGACAGTGTTATTCAGTATATCCAGGTAGCTAGAGCTGGATCCACCACAGCCTGTTACAGGCCAAAGTGGCTGAGATTCCAGCATTGGTGTGAGGAGCGGAGAATAGAGCCCCTATCTTGTGAGTTGGGCTCTATTTTATCCTTCTTACAGCTACTGGTGGACAGAGGGCTTGCTCATTCCACAGTGAAAGTGTATGCAGCAGCCATCTCGTCCTGTCATGAGGGATTTTGGTGGCAGGTCAGCCTTTAATCAACCACTGATGTCGCGGTATTTACAGGGGGTTAGGAGACTGCGCCCTGTAGTGCACGTCTCCACCCCGCAGTGGGACCTGCCCCTGGTGCTCGAGGCTCTGGCCTCGGGACCATTGAGCCTCTGGAGTTCTCCTCTCTGAAAGCACTGTCGTAGAAAACAGCTTTGCTTCTTGCCTTAACGTCAGCCAAAAGAGTGTCCGAGTTAACCGCTCTGTCGGTGCACCCGAGTTGTTTACTAATTCGGGGTGACCGGAGCGGGGCGACACTCAGACCGAACCCCTCCTTTGTGCCTAAAGACCTAAGGAGTGCGTTCAGGTCGAGGGCTATTCAGTTAGGGGGTTTTAGTCTCCCCCCCATGGTGGGGCCAGAGAGGCTAAACTGCACCTCCTCTGCCCGGTGCGTGCGCTAGCATGTTATGTGGAGCTCACGGCTGCCCTTAGACGCACCGAACAGCTGTTTGTGTGCTTCGGGGGCGGGGTGATCGGGAAAGCTCTGTCCAAGAAACGCCTGGCAGGCTGGCTCTGCGAGTGCATTGCACATGCCTACGGACAGGCAGGGAGAGCCTGCCCCACGGGGATTCGTGCGCACTCCACACGGGCTGTAGCTGTGTCAACAGCCTTAATCAACGGTGTGAGTGTGGAGGATATATGCACAGCGGCGTCTTGGTCAACGCCAGGCCCCTTCATAAAGTTTTATCTCTTGGACATGTCTGGCTCTTTCTCCTCGTCTGTGCTTGCTGGGGCGAGGGGGGGGGGGTTGTGGGTCAGTTGGCATCTGACCCCCTCCCGTGACGTGATGCGCCTTCGCCGATAGGCAAGGGGCGCGCTGGGCCGTTACGGGGCGGAGGGGCTGCTCCCCTCCTGCCGAGAGGCAGGGGGGGGGTAGCCCCCCCACATTTTAGTCCTCTCACACTCTGCACGGGGTCAGTGCTTGAGTGTGAGGCATGGGCGCCGGCGCTCTCCCTGTTATCCTTAGGGATTCAGGAAGGCAGGTGCGTAGTAAGCCCATACGGGGCCGAGGGGGCTCTCCCCATCCGTCTATGGGCGGGGGGCTGGGGGGGTCCCCCGGCACTGTTTTTTGAGCACACTTTCTGCGAGGTAGGCGCAGCAGGGTGTGCTCTGTCAGCCGCAGCCCAGATTTCTCCTCGGTCACAACCGGGTTAAAGGAGAATGTGGGGCAGCAGCTGCTGACCAGAAAAGCCGGTCAGGGGCAGTAGGGTGGAATGATGTTGTTGGACGACAGTGCGCGTATACATCAGGGCTCCACCCACTGTACCCATAGAGTCCAGTAGAGGGCGGAGCCTGTGAGAGATATAACGCTGGGTTACGTATTGTAACCCTAGTTATATTAGCACAGGCGGAGCCCTCTACTCAGGGCACTGTCTGTTCTATTCCGCTCGCTGAAGAGAGGTATAGGATGATAGTCAGGAGGCGAGGCCTCCTTTTATACGGTGTGATGCGCGCGCATTCAGGTAGGCCCGCCCCAGGCCGGCTACGTCTATAGAAGTCTCAGTGGGAGAATGCACGCAGGATAAGGTAGTACCCATAGAGTCCAGTAGAGGGCTCCGCCTGTGCTTATATAACTAGGGTTACAATACGTAACCCCCCGTTTTCTCCCAAGTTGCCAGTGAGTACCAGTGGAGATGGTAATTCAAATCGATCCATCTCTCTCTTTTTTCTTTCTTCCAAAAAATTGCAACTCCCGCTCTCTCTCTCCCTGTTAGCTAGGCTTTAGGCTAACAAAACTTTCATCTGTTTACCTCCGGCAAAATGACGAACTGGACCGACTTCTGACACCATGTAATAGTCCTTTATGCTATATAGTTGACCGCAGGTCATGAAGAGTAATAAGGTATCCGTAGACCTTTGTATGAGGCATCTTTATTTACTTAACAGATCTTCCGCCATGATACATACATGCGTTCAAGATGCGGGCTTGCATACACCGTATCACTCCGCAGCCGCACCACATCAGTAACGTCCTGATAGTATATGTGCGCAGCACTATATACTACAGGGGGTGGACTTTACTGGCATTGATCCGGACCAGTGACCTTGTATAAAATTCACAAGTGGACCTTTAATAAAAAAGTTTGAGTACCCCTGCCCTATCAGAAACGTCGCTATCAGAAACAATGTGTGATGTGTTTTGGAAGTAATATGGTCTTTGTTTACACTCAGAGCTAACACACTCAGAGCTAACCTGTACTGGAGAGAGTATGTGTAAAAAATCAGGAAATAAAAAGATACGACACCTTGTGGTAAACCTGCGAGAGAGAAAAGGTCTGAGTTTTAAATTATAAAATAATCATTGAATATGTCAGGTTAAACCTCTATGGTGTCTTTAAAACAACAATTTTCTGTCTAGTCACTAGTGCAACATACATTTACTAAAAGTGACTTCTTACTTTTGCAATATGCAACATTGGATATTTCCAAAGAGTTTAAACTAGTTAACACTCGGACAAAATGTCCCTTCAGTCCTCATATGTTAGTTATTTACAGAAACAACTTTACTGTAATTACATATATTTCATATTTTCCAATATTTGACTGCACTAGCTCGACTAATCGAGTCAGTTCATGGAGCTGTGAAGATCTGACGGCTCAAATTGTCGAAAAACGGCCAGGAAAAAAGTTATTTCATGAATTTAAACTCGTTAAACTCTGACATTTTCCTCGATAACTTTTTAGTGAAAGTGAACTGGGTTGAGGTGGGCTCGTTTTTTTCGCTGATACCTTGTTCAGTTTAGTAGAAGTCGTCGACTAACCGCTTTGTCCTCCAAAGTCTCAGTGAAATAGTGATTGTGGAACGAGCTTCTCAAGTATATAATACGTAGCTCCATAGCAACCTGCGTCATGCGTCAACGTAACGTAACGTGACTGATTGGAAAGTATTTATATTGTATTTATATTATATATTATATATATATATATATATTATTTATTGAAATAAATATTTCCTGCTCGTTTAAAAACATACATTTATTGTACAGACCCAATGTATGCACCTGTTTTTTGGATTGACATTGCTTTTATAGACTGCAAGGATATTAATTAGTATTTCAATCTCGGTCAACAGATGTCAATAGTTTTAACTCATTAAAGAGAGGACATGGAAATGAAAGATATCTAGCATTAAAACGTTGGTTTCGAGCTGACAATGTTGCTGAGTGATTCAAGTTAGCCATTTTGGCAATTTACGTCTAATGAGCTACACATCCGACAGAAAGTAGTCCCTCTGCTCTGATAAGCCCTATGTCACCAGTTGATTGAACACATTTCATTTAAATGCTGTGTTACATTACTACGAGACTCCACATTTTATGTCACTAACGTACCTGAAAAGACAGCAGGAGAATTAAGGTGAAAGGACGTCAAACTTCCATATGGCAGGTGAGGAGAGAAGATGCCAGAAGAGACTGAGAAGAGGAAGACAAGAGAAACAAGTTCAATTTGAGTTAAAATATAAGGCTTGTTTGAGACAAGCGAGACCTGCGCAGACTTGCGCAATTGCGATCAACGTCTTGCTAGTGCGTTGCATGATGGTTAGTCATTTTGTCCGACTTGCTCTGGAGGCTCGCCTACATGAGACGTTGAAATCTCGCGGGACAAAGACGCCCGCAGACTTGAGAGCGAGGCGCGGCGAGGCAGCGCAGTTTCTCTCCACAGGCTGCGGAAGCGAAATGCTTGATGGGAAACGACTCGCTGGTATCTCGAGCTGAGCGCTCATTGGTGGGTTTTACCCCGTGCTGGTGATGAAACTCTCCATTGGCTCGGCAAAAGTGTGTTGTTTTGTGTCAGTTTTACGTCGCCACTTCCATTCACATTTTTCATCATTGTTCCACAATGTTTATCATCATTAAATTAATATCTATATATTTGTATACTATACTTGCACCAGTGATGTGCGGTGAGGTTCATGGCTGGTGAGGCACTGACTCTTTCAGAGTCAGATTTACAAATATTATAGCCTATTTTGACCTTAATCGAAATATTCTGTTATTTTCAAAAGCTTTTTTAGTCTGATGCTATGATTAATTTTAAACAGACCGATCAACAAAAGGATACCCAAAATCTAAATATTGGATTGTTCTTTCTAAGTAAGATCCCATTTTCATTACAGTTGTGGTCTTACCTTGACTTGAAGATGAATATAAGTCCATGCTATCCTTCTGGACAACAATCTCTATTACTGTTTTGTAAAAGTCCTCCTTATCTTCCAGTAGTTTCAAAAGTCTAGTTTGTTGTTTGCGGTAGAATAACAGTAGCAACAAGAACCTGTGGGCTCACGTGCGCCCCCTTCAGTGCGGCAGAGGTTATGGCTGCCTCTCCTGGTGCTTTTTTCATTGCCGTTGTACGATGAGACCAGCGAGCCTAAATATCATATATACGTGAAATAAGTTATTTAGAGACTATGGATGGCGAGGATAGATGTAATAAAGGGATCTACAAACATTACATTGGTGACCTACAGTGAGATGGGAACAGGCATGCGCTTAGGGCCCGCTTTCCAGCCAGTTTCTGTGGGGTGACGCATTCTGAGGTGAGGCAGAGCTCATCTGTGCCTCACCTCACCCCACAGTAAATGGCTTGAGCGCGCTCACAAAATAAGTGGCCGCGCTAAATTAGTGCCCGCGCTCCAGCAAGTTACTGTGGGCTTACGTGAGGCAGAGCACGTCCCTGCCTCACTTCTCATCGCTCCCGTAGCGGAGCTCGGCAAATTTGCTGATTTTGACTATAAAATGCGATTGGAATCATACAGAAATCACATTTACACAAGATCAGTGGAGACATTTTATTATTATTATTATTTAGTTTTTCTTTAATTGTTTTTCCGTTACATTGGAGTATGACAGGTGAGGCTCTGCCTCCCCTGCCTCCACTGACTGCACGTCGCTGACTTGCACTGCTTACCGTTGTCATACTTTATATATCTTAGCATATTCATACAACACATTGTTCATACTAGGCTAGGCTACTGTGTATAGTGTATTCATACCCAGTGGCGAGCCGTCAGGGCCCTCTAGGCCCTCTGTGAGGGCCTAAGATATTCAAAAAAATAATATTGGTGTTATTAGCCAGCAGTGCTGGCTAATAACAGAATCACAGCAAATAAACAAGCAACATTATAATATTGTACAGTTAAAACTGTAAAGGTTCAAATGGGATTCATGAGGAGGGATTATTTCTTCATCAGAAATTAGTTCGTAGAGATAGGAGTAAGGATATTTGAATTAGTCTTTTATTCCCTTTATTTTTATATTTAAGACACCTAGTCTATTTAAGCTTAAAATTGTTGGTTCAAAGTTAATTCTTGACTTTTAGAAACAGTAGTCCATAGAATAATCTCACCTCAAAATCGGATTAGAAACTTGATGTTAATCCACAATAGTGGTAATTTTAAAGACTTTAATGGTGCTGCTTCTCAAACAATAATAAAATGATGATTGACTTGAATAGAGGTAATAACTGTTGCCATTCAAAATGCATTACACTCCGGGAGAATATGTCCCTCTTTCTGAATATGTAATGATTTCACTTGCCCACTAGATGGAGGTGTTTAACTGAGTATGTTTGACTAGTCTGGGCACCAACCATTAGTACTATAGAAAAAGGTCTCTTCTATAATAGCAGAGGACAAGGAGAATGTTTCCAATAATCAAACAGCCTACACCTGTAACAGTCTTTAGGCACGGTTTTACATGGTACGGCTGATCCATGTAAAATGACACCCTTGAGTTGACCCCCTTGATTGGGATGAGTAATATCCGAAAAATACATAAAAAATCAATTTGCAGGGCATTTACCTAATATTGCAGGGTTATTGTAGTGTAATTGGACTCCATTTATTGTTTGCACCCTTTTACATTCTGTGTCAATCAAGCTTAGCAATAGTTATAGTAACCTTCCTTTGAGCTTGTTGACGTTTTTCATTTGTATTTAATACAAAAAAAACATCTAGTAAAAGCTAACGTTTCAATTGTTATCTTATTTTTTAATATTTCGCTACAAAAATGGTCCAGATGCTGCTTTAGAAACGTGTCACACTACCAGGAAAAACATTCTGGTAGGCAAATACTAAGTAATCAATCATTCACAGGTTCACAAGTAATGGCTATAAGTTATGCAAAGAGGGCTATACAACTACTACAACCAATTTCACTTCTTATGCACTATGTTTCCTAAAATATCCTCCAGGTTCCTCCTTAATCCTCCATTATACCGGAAAGGTGTATAATATATGGCGTCCGGGACACAACTTGGTCAAACGTCCTGACTGCAAGCTGTTACTCTTTGGAAACAAAAGCTATGCTTTTATTTTGAATATACACCCTTCCGGTGTCATTTTAGCTAGCTAGGCTAGCGGTTAGCTTGAATCAACAGGGATGTCTCATGGCAGAGTAACAGGCAGTCCCGAAAGTAAAAGCAGTCGCAAAACTCCTCGGAGCTCCGTGGCTACCGTGTGACTACAGTATTCCCTCGTTACGACGTTAACGTAAGATAACAGCCAGTTCACAGACAGGGTGGAAAGTATATTCTAAACGAAGGGCTACTTGTGCTGTTGCTACAACTTTGCTCAGTCCAGCCGCTGAGCCGCGACCACACCCTCCCCGCTTCCTCATAGTACGGCAGCGGGAGCGCGCAGCACGTCTTTGAATCTCTGGGAATAACGGCCACTTCTTCCAGCTACGGTTACGCTTTAGTGACTGTGGGACCTCCCAATACAAGTGAGTTAAATGTTCAAATACCACCGACTGGTATGGATATGAGAAGGGAGTTATGCGGGGCTACACTGTTTCTGGTCCCGAGTTAAGACGCGGAGGAGGAGGTGGAGGGCGGACAGACGGACGATGCATATGGAGTCCAAGCGACCGGAGCTACTGCTAGTGTGTAACCCCGGGCTCTGTCTGAAGAAGAAGAGGTTGAAAGTGGATTAAAGGGGTCTGTGTTTTGCAAAGTTGCCCTTTCGGTGGATTTTACTTGGGAGGACTTACGAAATGATGGTGCTGGAGGGAAACACAAGTCTTCCCGCTGTCCAGAAGAGCTGCCCGGGTGGAGCCCCGTGTGTGTCCAGCATGAGTACACACTCCTCGGGAACGAGTCGGACAGGATCTCGGTGCTGTTTCAGGCTACTTGCTCAGATGCGAAAGGACACAAAATGATATCCTATTGATTATAGTTTGTTTTAAGGCTGCAAAGCCGTCTACTAAATGTTGAGGTTATGTTTTCTTGGCTATAGTCCTAAAAATATCCCAAGAAAAGGCATCTAAAAAAGCTTAGTCAGTTCAACAGATGTAATTCCATTTGGGAATCTTGTTTCTAACAATAAGGAGTTTTTGACATACTTTTATTTTCTCAATCTGCACTTTGCCTTTTAACAGGCACATTGGTGGCACTGCAGTTTGTGTGGTATTTCTTCTCTTAATTCTACATCCTGTGAATTATTCTGTTTCATGAAAACCTGGGACTACGATGACTTTTGGATTATGTTGTTCAGGGCATTCAAATTAATTTGTCAAGATTAGAGCATATAGCTTATTACACTGATAACTCTGAAGTGGTGGGGATTTTGATTCACTGTGTAACTTGGTAAAATTACAAATAACCGAAGCAAATAACCGGGAATATGCTAGATCATAGACCTTTGTTGTAGTATAGTTTAGAGACACGTTTATAATAATGGGGATCATAAGTGAATGCAGTTATTAATTTTTGCTCTTTTTACACGTTTACATTACATATATGTCCTGTTAGTCTGCATACTCTGAAGGAATTTAAGGAAGACTGTTTGGCCAGTTGTTATTTAAAAAGCAGGGAGTTAAGGGTAATTTAGAAATGTCTAATACAGTACAATGCAGTGTGCAGCAGAGAACTATAAATAACTGAACCCCTCCAGAAGAGCAGTTTGACCCCCCCCAAACCCCCTCCTTCCACTCCCCTGCTTATTATGGCTAGTGGTGGATCTGGCAAATCGGCTAGCGAGGGATCAACCAGCACACCCGGTGTCAGCTTGCAGCAGAGGAAGCGTCTCTCTTCCATCTGTGACACATGTAAGGGCAAGATGCAGCTGGTGGCCGACCTGCTGCTGCTGTCCAGCGAGACCCGGCCGGTGATGACCTCCGAGGGCGTGGCGGTGGCCGACACCTTCGATCAGTGCCGCGACACGGTCATCGCCAGGACCAAGGAGCTGTCCATCCTCACCCACGATATCCAGAGCCAGCTCAACATGGGCCGCTTCACCGAGGTGGGGGACCGCCTCCTGGAGATGGCCAACCTGGTGGTGTCTCTGACGGAGTGCTCGGCCCACGCCGCTTACCTGGCAGCCGTGGAGACCCCCGGCGCTCTACCCTGCCTTCCGGGCCTGGTGGACCGCTACAAGGTGACCCGCTGCCGGCACGAGGTGGAGCAGAGCTGCAGCGTCCTCAGAGTCACGCCCCTGCCTGACCTCACCCCCCAGCTCCTCCTCGAGCTCTCCCAGAACATCTCCACCAACCTGAAGAATCTGACAGACATCTCGTCGCTCGCCAGCGAGAAGTCCAGGGACCGCTTTGCGAAGGAGCAGTTCAAGCTGAGCGTGAAGAGCATGAGCACGAGCGGCACCGCCTTCCTGGCCTGCGTCAAAGAGGTGAAGAGCCAGCCCAGCGAGCTGACCCGGAGCCGCTGCGTTCTCTTCAGCGCCGCTCTGGTCCAGGCAGTCAGCGCGCTTGTGGGCTTCGCCACAGAGCCCCAGTTCCTCGGAAGAGCCGCGAGTATCTCCACTGAAGGGAAGGGGGTACAGACTGCAGTGTTAGGGGGGGCCATGAGTGTGGTTTCAGCCTGCGTCCTCCTCACTCAGGGCCTCAGGGACGTTGCACAGCATCCTGAGAGCAGCTCCAAAATGGCGGACTACCGCGAGCGCCTGCGTAACTCGGCGTGCGCGGTGTCGGACGGCTGCACGCTGCTCACTCAGGCTCTCAGAGAACGCTCCTCTCCAAGGACTCTGCCGCCAGTAAACTCTCATTCTGTGAATTAGTTTAGGCAGAGGCAACGTGATCTCTGTCCTATTCTGACGTACCAAAGAGACTCACCTGGGTTATCCCTGTTCATCAGGTTTAGAGTGACATCAGCAGAAGGCTGTCTGTGGGTCTGTCCATGTGGCTAAAGTGTGTTTGAGTGCTGAGCGGTGAGGGTTTAGTGTCGCGCTGGATGTGGCTCTGACCTTGTCCCGCCCGCTCTCACCAACAGACAGCAGCTTCAAACCTGAAAAGTTTACCTCAGTTTCAGCCCAGAAGATGGATGTAGCCTGGCTGTGTGAACCTATGGTTGGCTGACCTACGAGTACATGTGCTTTGTGAGATTGGAAAAGTGATCTGAGTGTCTAAACGCTTGTTTTTGTTTTGTTCAACGTGTGAATTCTTCATTGGTAAAAAGCTGCTGTGAGTGTGTGCCATAGGTTTTACACTATTTACCAGACTTCCCATAATATTTTTAAGTGTTCTGACCATGCATGTAATGGAGTATTTATTTCAACTATTAAAAATGTTGTTTCTGATATGCTGTTGTTGGGTTAAGTGATTTGAAAAGTTTGCTGGTATCTGTCAGCTAAATAAACTTTGCCTGTGGTATTCACTGCAAAAAAGACATTTGAAACACCACCTTTTAATAAGAGTTTTAATATATACTAAAAAGAAATAATTACAAATCATTGACAAGCTTTTTTGAAAAATATTTTATAAGGTTTAAAACATGTACCGCTTTTTTTGTTTTTCTATTACAACGTGGCAGACCTTGCTTATTTTAACGGATGTGTGAAGCATTTACAAGCTCCTTAATTCTGGAAGATTTGTATATGTTGTTATATGTAAAGGGACTCTCTACTTTATTACATTCATTTGAGTACTGACATACACTACATGAAATCTGATGCATTACACAGATATAGTTAAAAGCTTCCTATCCTAAGCTACAGGCAGGTGCACAATAACAACATATACATAATGATATGAAAACTGTTCACAGTTGTTTGTTTACTTCCAGTTCATTATTATTTATTTATTTATTACAACCCTTAAAGTGATTTATGAAAGTTTGGTCTTGTTTACCTGGAAATGCTTTTGAATGAAAAAAAAAAAAAATGCAATGTATTAAATGAATTTAATGATAGAATGGGGAAATCAGTCATTGGAACAATAACCTCAGGGACCCCAAAACTACAAGTATAGAAATATCAGGGAAACAGAAATACAAAATTGTGCTGGAAAATGTGTGAGTATTGTAATCAATTATTATTGGATTATTGCAATATGCAAAAAAATAGGAATCCTTAATATAAGTTTAAAGGTGGGGTATGTAATTTTGGAGAAACCAGCTTGAGTGCGCTAGAATTTGAAAGTACACAACCGGAAAAAATCTGCCACTTCCTTCAGACTTCCTTACAGAGCCCCTCCTCCAACACACACAAACGCGCACATGACCAATGAGGGCACGAGATAAGTTTGTGCACAGATGGAAGGCTGACAGGCAGGTAGGCCATCCAGTTATTTTAGCTGGGCCGGCTAAAATGATTGGTCGTGCTTTTTACAGTACTACGGCTTCCACAGATGACATTTTTTTAATGTATTTATTGTCAAAGCATTTCATATATTCATTGCTATCGGGATGTTAAGAGCATTCCATGGAATATAACAAAAAGTGTTTCTGAAATAAATTACATACCCCACCTTTAACTTTATTGATATTCTACTAAGTACATTGCTAAACTACACTAGTGGTTAATTCATTTAGTTAATCAACAGGAAAATATATGGACATTTTGATAATCGTTAAATTAAAGAGATGCTTTACATTTGTTGGTTTCAGACTTTCCCTGGAAATCTGGGAAATAGCAACAGGCCTTTTCTTACTATTTCATGAGAACAATCCACTGATTCATATATTTTAGATATTATTAGATAATAAAATAATTATTAGTTACAGCTTTAGTGTTCACAACGGGGTTTTTCAGAGCCTAGGTAAAGACCAGAGGCCTGTACTACGAATCCAGTTCAACATACCCTGGATATGTTTGAGTTATCTGGCTTAACTAACCCAAAACAAACGCGATCTTGCTAAGCGGTCCTACGACGGCTATCAACTCGGTAACTCAAGCCAGTGGGTGTTTCTAAATGTCGAGGAAGGCTGCTCCAGAGCCACTATTTCAAGCATACTACGTCATTGAGTGCCGCCGAAGGACTATTCCAATGTCCAGCATACTTGGAATTCTACCGAGGCCGGCGTACTTCGTAGCGAGAAATTTCGAGACTGCACATGTGTTGACTCCGCGGTCTTAAAATCCCCACAATACTTTGCGCACGGACCAATTTCGAAATCTTTGGCGGAAATCGTGCTCCATTGAAGGCGGGGCCTCGCATATGACGCACACCTGTTAGCCTGTTCCACAATTCTTCGTTTTCCGAGGCTAGGAAGGATTCTTGCCTCGCTTCTGAAGCAAGTGACTCGGAGGTACATGTGCTACCAAGGAAGCGTCCTCGACATTGAGAAACACCCAGGGTGTCTCTGTCCAGCTGAGTGTGCGTTCACATGAAAGGGGCGGGGTTAGCAACATTTGACCAATCAAAAACATGGACAAGCGTACTGACAGCGCAGCGTCATACTTCCTGAATGAAAAGTGAACTATAATATTAGACAAATATGAAGAAGTTTAAACTTTAAACATCCATGACTTAAACACTTTATCCAGGATAAAAGCCACATAGCTGCACCTGCAAGGTGAATACGCTCTGGTTAAAGAAAAAGTGTTTGAATTCGTACATTAACAGTTTTATGATATCACTGCCCAGCCTAAGACACGAGTGGATCTGACTTTAATTACATTTGACTCGAGTGTTTCGTCAACTTAATGTGTTGCTTAAAATAATACTTCTGCATACAGTATGTGACACTGTGAGTGTTGCACGGCCAGATACGGCTCAGCTGACTCAGAAAAGGAAATATATGATACATTATGATGTGATATGATGTGATATGAATGATAATGGGACACATCGACGTCTGCACTCACAGTGCCGCGGACTGTACTTAATGTTACTTTGATCCGGTTACTTATGTTGTGGCAGATATTTAAGTAAGCTTTCTTAACTCTAATGTTATAATAGTCAGATTGCTCTGAAGATGGGAGGGGATATTCTATTCATTTTCACGTTCACACAGTCAGTGATTTTTGCCGGCCGTCTTTCCTGCAACGGCAGTTTAAACTGTATTTCCTTTCTCCTGTAATATGACTTGATCGCTTTAAACTCTGCACACTGAGCTCTGATTGGTCAGCAGGCGGTGCTTTCACTGAGTTGATCTCTTAGCCTGGAACCTAACCTGCTCCGGAGCAGGTTAGCCGTTCAGCATAAGTTACCATGGAGATCGAGCACACTAAGAGGAGAACCAGCGTCGTAGGACCGGAAACCCAGAGTTTTCCCTGAAGTTAGCTCGCTAAGCGAAAATCCAGCTTCGTAGTACAGGCCTCTGGACCAGTGTGTGTGTATGCTCCACTGTCAGCAAACAGTGAGCCTGACCTTTGACCTCCCTGCTGAAGACGAGAAAATGTATAAGTGAAGCATTACATGGAAACGTTCTCTCATGTCATTTTCTCTCTTATTCTGTATTTTTTGTCAAGCCGACAGCATGGCAGTTGGTCCATCAGGATGAGCAGTAAGTGCCGCTAATTCTCCGCTCAGGTACTGATTTACTATTGCAGAGCAAGAGGGCGCAACCAGCTGACGCATATAAAAGAGCACCATTCAGACCCCCTACTCTGCAAACAATAATTCCTCATCACTCGCACACAACTAGCACCTTAGTAAAACATATTTTCAGATATTTCTTGAGTTTTGTTTCTTGGTTTTACCACTCAGGATTTAATGCGCTAGTTGAAAATGTGCATATGCACTGACCGATGGAAACGCACATCTTCATTGTGTCACAGGCTATTTTCATACATTTACATCACTGTTTGTTCTGTTTGCTGATTTAACAACCAAAACACCTATAAGTATTCACTGAATATCTTTCATAACAGTGCAGGTCTTCCTGATATGACTCGAAAACAGATTTCCAAGTTTGGTATCCTGGGTTTTGTAAGGAAATTAGTTTTGCACGCAGCCTCACACTGTTAAACTAACTAAACAAATGGAATGAAAGAAAAGAGTTCAATAAGAAAACAAAGCAGAAATGTTATAACCATATGATTTCCAGAACTAATTGGACATCATGAGGTCAAAGTAATGAATTTATTTTAAAAAGAAAATTCTCAGGGGAACAGTTAAGCTAAAATAATTAAAAAGGCAAAAAAGTTTGGGAGATGGTAAGTAGCAAGAAATGTACAGTATATATAGAAAAACAATTTTAGACTGCCATTATTCATTGTAATTTGGCATAATCACTAACCGGTGTAATATCGCATGACTGTAAATTCTCTATTTATATTTAAGTTGCATTCTGGGATTGTTGGCATAAAGCTGTGTACATGCCATGAACATTAGTTTTTCCTTTATGGCTCTATATAAAGAATACGTTTCCCATACCTAACATGGACACTCAGAAGGAAGCCAATATAGTGCAGTTTATAGTTAACAGAGCAGGTTCAGAGACATTCTGCTGCTTATGGAGATAAGTGAGGAATTGGCTTACTTTGACAATATTATTTATCATACATAAATTATAAGGATGAAAGGTTCAAATCTCTGCCCACTTACAGACTCTTTGGTCAGAGTTGACAGCCTCTAAAAAAGCTTATGAGTGGACCATAAGTAAAGACTGCTGTCCATTGATAAGAAGGAACTATGTAAAGGATAATGTGCATCAAGGATCAAGATCCGTGATCACCCTGTCGGCTGTTCTTTTTCCAATAAAGACCGCCTTGGTGCACATTATCCCGCTTATTACATTGGCCACAAACTAACGCCTTCACTCCCAATATTAAATTAAATGTATATTAAGAAATAAATGACATCTTCATTTAAATGAAGGCATTGATGTTTTCTGTGACTTTCCAAGTCTGTTCACAGTTTCTGTTCCACTAACAAGTCCTTAAACACTGCAGAGCCCATACCCTGTTCCTGTTTGTGTGTGTTATCAATGACCGGCTCACTGAACACTATCCCTTCTGGTTCAATTTCTAATGAAATTATATTTTCTACTGCACTCGCGAGCTATAGCACACTCCTGAACATATATTTACCCTTCAAATAATGACATTTATTTATGTAAACAACATATTGTGCCATAACAGTTTTCTGAAAAACAGCATACATACTACATTAGTTTGAATTAAGACAAAACTGCTAACAATCCTCCTATCCAGAAGGATTATTTACATAAAACAATAAATGTGTTTGGTTATAAAACTCATAATCAACAGACCAAACCTGGAGATTTTACTGCAAATTACAAATACCTTCCTGCATGAGGTTACTGTATTACAGGGCCTAATACGCTACATTTAACAACAGCGTTAAACTGTTAATAACAGCTTGTCATTTTAGTGTGTCAGTCTCTCTGTGGCCTGACACAAAGCTTCTCTTAGCCTCCCTGACAGAACTAGGTGAAGCCAAAACTGTTGGCCCTCAACAGGAAGCCTCCAGCTGTGCTATCAGGAGTGGCTTCCTTCACACAACAACATGCTGCCGTCATAATGCCGGGCAAGGCTTCGCCCATTTCCTGCTGCAGGAGGGAAACACTTGCCTATCCTCTGTCCCGGGGGAAATATCACCCCCGCGGCACTGACAACAGCCTCTCTGAGGAGGAGGAAGCTGCCAATGGACGAGACGAGAGGAAGATGGAGCTTTGATGGAGCTTTTATTCTGATTCTCTCTCACACACACACACACACACACACACACACACACACACACACACACACACACACACACACACACACACACACACACACACACACACACACACACACACACACACACACACACACACACACACACACACACACACACACACACACACACCACGGCGCGGGTAGACCACCACACACATGGCCTTCCTGTTTGCCAGGCAGGAGATCATATTAGGTTTCCAGGTGTGTTGTAGTAACCTGAGAGAGGCAAACTGATCCAGGCTGCATTATTCATGTTGGCTGATTGAATGACACAGGATAGGGATAAGCATTTCAAAAGAAAGACACAACGTCATGTAACTCTTCTGCTTTCTTATCATGCTTCAATATTCAAGGATCTACAAAACCTGTTCTTTCACAACCAAAATGATCTGCTGAAGTGTGCAATAAATGACTTCTGACATCAAGAAGAGAACTGTTTTCTTAACTTTCTCTGGAATGTGTGGCACCATATTGCCTAACAAAATGTTCATGATCCTCAATTACCTTTTTAAAAAGCAAGTGTAAAAGATCACCTTTAGACCTGTAATGACTGTAACACAATGAAAGCAGGGCCGATATCTCAAATATACTGAGGACATGAGTCCAAGACCCCCACCTGCACCTGGCCCCCAGAACTGATCAGACATCAAAGGTATTTCTTAAAATGATTCTTCTTTCCCATCATGGTCAAAAATCATTCAGGCTACCTTTCTGTGGTTGAACATCTTTTCATCCGTTATTTTCCGCTTATTAGGGGCCGGGTTGCGGGGGCAGAAGGCCAAACAGGTCAAAGCAGACACCCCCCCATTCGCAATTTTTTCCAGCTCCTCGTGGAACCCAGAGGCACTCCCAGGCCAGAGGAGATACATTATCTCACAGCGTGGTCTGTCCAGTAAAACGTGACCAGGAAAGCCTCATAAGGGAGGCAGACAGGGGGCTTCATGTGGCCCCTTTCAACATGAAGGAGCAGCGGCCCCACCCAGTGCTCCTTCTAGATTTCTGAGCCCCTCACTGTATCTCTGACCTAGTCCAGCCACCCGACGAATTAAACTAATGCCGGCCGCTAGTATCTAATTTTTTCAGTCACTACAGACAATGTTATTCTTTATAGGCTAATATTCCTTTGACAGGTGTTTATATTTGTGTCTGTCTTAATTTGGACAGATTTGTCAAAGCATTAGAACTCAACTCTCACAAATGCAGAGATACAACTTTAAATGTGTGCAGTTCAGATCAATGCTGAGTACATCAATCGCACCTCCAGTAAAAACCATAGACTGTATATATAAATGGACGTAGGGTCCGTGACGTCACCCATAGGATTCTGCAGAGTTGCCGAGAAGCCCTTAGTAGGCGGAGTCGGCCACTAACGGCTCGACAGTGACGTCTGAGTCTAACTCCCGCCTGCTACATCCTGCTCCAAATAAGGGCAAAGAGGCGGAGCCGAGGCGGGACCTTCTGCCTCCAGCTGGGAAGTAACAGAGCTAGCTCAAGCTAAGAAGCTAAGCTAACATGCTTCCCCATCAGCACACTGCCGTCACATTTTACGTTTCTAAGGTAAGCGGACATGAAACTATTCAGCAAAACTATAAATAATAATCTAAGTTATTGAGTTTTTAGCATAATACTTCAGAATCTTAAAATCCCTTAACGTTTGTATGCAATGTGCTAAATGCAACACTGGAATCAAGCAAATATTAATATGTTTGCATGACATTAGTTATTTATATTTTGCTATCACTTAATTATACGTTTAATACATTTAAGTTAAGCTAAGGTGCATGTGATGGTAGCTAGTTAGTGCTCTTACCTGTGAGGCCTCCTCCAAACAGCATTATAACCAGACTGTATCATTACAACTATAAGTACCAGTTCTAGATCCTTGACTTTAGACAAACAATTCAAAAGACAAAATGTATTTAAAGACCAATCTTTATTTGAAGGTGCCTCTTAACCTGGGATATTAGTTATACAGTAATAGTATTGACAATCTAAAAAAAACTGAGCAACTCAACAGTCAACTTTATATTTCTTATTGTCTAAAGCATTTATTATTTTCATTTTCCCCTCATATTCAGTGTGGACGGATTGAGACAGCGTGGTGTCCAGAGAGCTGCAGAGACTTCAGGGAGAAACCTCCGTGTGATGGACGTCCTGTCTGTTGGTTTGGCCGGAGAGGACTGAGGGTCTTTCCTCAGCGAGGAGGACCAGGCCTGATGGAGGAGCCCATGCATAGCTGATACCACCTGATCAGGCCTAGTCTGTCACTTTATTTGACTAAATGTGTTTACTTATACATTTAATAGGTTTACACCTTCTGTCCATATGTGCTTTTTTATTTAAAACATGTTTGATTAACTTTTGGTTCAGATTTCAATAAATTGAATTTGTATTTGCACTCCTTTTGTCCATTATTCTTACTGAAAATGTTAGATTACACATTCACATCCGACTGAAGATTGGCCCCATTTATTTGCGTTGCAAACTCTGCGGTACAAGGTACATGTTGTGAAGCTCATAAAGTGAGGCAAATAGAATTAATCAGCTGATGGAGTGTAGATGTGGAAATAGGTGCATTCGATCAGCTGACTTCACAATAAAAGTAGTTTCTTAGTGAATGTCCTGTACTGGTCTTAACATCTCATAACAATAGCTTTTAATTTTCCTATTGGATGTTCTTCTTGACCCTCAGAGAAGGAGAAAATGTTGAGTCGTGTCTTTCAGGCATGTCCTTTCCTAACAAAAATTACAGGAAACATAAAACATATTATTGCAGAACAAGTGTGTTATTTATGAAAGAGGTGTGCTTGTGTTTAGGGGCTGTAGATATAATTATTTTGTAATTGTAATGTTTTATTTTATTTCAACAGTGAGCTACAAAGACAATCAGATTATGAATGAACAGTATGAAATTCATCAACATTGAAATATATTTTATTATCAAAATAATATTTAACTGTTATCAAAACTTAGTGCAACTGTAGAAGCTTGCTCTGTTCTCTCACTGAAATCATAACTTTTACCACGTTTTTTTACAGACAATATTGAGAGATAAATAGCAGTTGTCACTAATAGCTTTGCCTTCAATACCTTAAATTAGAAAGCTGACAGTCATATTGCTTGTTAACATCTAAATGTAACCCTTTGCATGGAAAAAACCCTCAACTTCACTGATGTGTAGGTGATCTAGTATTTAGTATTGTTTAATGGAATGTATATCAGTGTATTAAAGTCAATACTTCATTTATTTAAACCAATATCTTTCTTGATTCTTTGTACAGTATGAAAAAAGAGTATTTGTACCTGTGCTGAAGTTCACTGCTGTGAGGAGTCCAGTTCTGTCTCTCACTCTCTGGTCCATCCTGTCTGCATCACCTGGAAACTTTAAACAAACAGATATATATATGTAAAGAACCATGTGTACAAACAATATAACTTATTCTCTTCTGTTGAACATGTTGGATTGTGTATTGTCCGAGTCAGGGTTCTTTTTATTTTACTGTAACTTTGGAAGTTGTGTTACCAATGCTGTTGTGTTACTGTTTATTTGATACCAATTTGGTAATGCACATTTCCTGCTGAAATACATGCATACCAAGTTACTGCGTGGCACTTTGGTTTTGATAAAACAGTGTAGTTCCACTATATAAACGTTACATTCATAATCAAACGAGACAATCTGCAAGATAATGAGCTATTTGTTGTTATTTTTAATGCTTGTCCTTCACACGTTAATCAAATAAAATAAGTACCGATACATAGCAGAACAATTGTGGCGATGTTCAGCTTAATAAGCCTTGTTCAACATAATTTATTTAGCTAATACTACAGCGGGCTGCAGGCGAACCAAGTCTGCGTTTCGCTGCATTCCTTGATCTCCAGTTATAATGCCGGACTCCGCCGCCGGCCGAAGCTAACGGAGCCGCCGGGACGCGCTAGCGAGCTAGCCCCCTGCGGCTCCGTTAGCTTCGGCCGGCGTGGACTCCGGCGGCCACCACTGGGATAATTGGGTCCCCTTTTAACATTTGCTCCCGTTTAGCATTATGGGCGTCACAGCCATATACTATAAAAGGCTGAATCATAAACTAAACTGTATATATATATATATATACACATGTATAAAGGGTTGCGTCCTTAGCTGGCTAATAAGCTACATAATAAGCTACATAACAAGCTAAACTAACAAGCACACAAACACCTGCTAACGGGATTAACATGTATAATATTATCATTTTACTCACCGAAAAAAGCTGAGAGTAGACTTCTTGGAAGGTCTGTTAGTACATTCAAGCGCACAGCACTACATTTCAATTGTCTGGTATTTGTAACAATATTCCCTAAAAGGCACAATCACCACGAACACGGCTAAAGGGTCAAGTACAGCAACTACAACTAACTAACGTTGTAGCCTAGCAGAGTGGACAAATTGCTGTTAGCTGACAGTGAGGCACGTACCTGTCCATCAAAGTGACCACGCCCTAATTTATGCAAAAACTTTAAGACCTAATATAAATAAAAGGGTCGTGTTAGAAAACAATTCACTCACAAATCCATAATCATGAAGGTGGAATCTAACTATATTCATAATAATATTTATTGGATCCATAGGTAGAAACATGTTTTTTTAGGCTGTGAAATTGGGCATTTTAACATGGGGCTCTATGGAAATTGCTCCTTTCTGCAGTCAGCGCCTATCGGCCAATATATGAACTGCAGTTTGTGGCACTTCCGCATTGGCGTCCCGGCTCTTCCCCAGAGTTTGCCGCTTGGTAAAAACCCCTACTGATATGGCGTTGCGGCTTGAGTAATTTTATCACAAGATAGTCTTCATTTATTTATTTGTTGTGCTTTGGTGAAGTTCAGGGTGTAACAGTGTGCATGTTCTCCGTGGTTGAAGGCCTTGTGTAACCCAGGTTAAAAACACACTGCGCAGTCAGTCCTAGCAGGCTCCCGTAGCTCAGTATAAATAGCAGCCAGGTCACTTCCGCTTCCCTTGCTGGTCGGCGTTTGTGATGCTAGTTGCTACATTGATGCTAGTTGCTACACACAGTGATCCCTCCACGATTCCTCAACGATTCATGTTTTGTTAACAATTGCTGCAATCAGCGGCGAGTCTTGTGTTAGCAGAATGTATTTTAAATGTTTAGAATTATTGAAAAATGATCGGAACGTGCCCTGCTAGCTTAGCAGCTAGCGGTTAGCATTTTCAATGGAAATGTACATATAAATAGCTCCCGTTAGCTTAGCAACTAGCGGTTAGCATGCTATTAGTATTTTACACAGAAATATCCTATGCATGGGTCTTCACTGACCCCTATTACCTTAAGTGTAACCTTGTGGGCTTTTGGCTATCAGCCCTGAAGTATTGTTTTGCTGTTTACTGGCTGAATTTAAACCGATTAATGTTTTGCATAGAAATGGATATAGAAATGTTGTACAACCAGAAATTTATTTATTTTTATTTAAGAGATGTATTTCTATAAGAGATGTATTTGTTTTATTTAAGAGATGTATTATACAAGAGATGTGTTTATTTTATTTATTATTTATTATGATTTATTATACAAGTGATTTATTTATTTTATTTAAGAGATTTATTATACAAGAGATGTATTTATTTTATTTAAGAGATTTATTTGTATTTAAATGCTTAAAGGTAGGGTAGGTAAGTTTGAGAAACCGGCTCGAGATACACTTTTTGTTATATTCCATGGAATGCTCTTAACATCCCGATAGCAATGAATATCTTAAGTGCTTTGACAAAAAATCCATAAAAACATTTCATCTGTGGAAGCTGTGGTACTGTAAAAAGCACGACCAATTATTTTAACCGACCCGGCTAAAATAACTGGATGGCCTACCTGCCTGTCAGCCTTCCATCTGTGCACAAACTTATCTCGTGCCCTCATTGGTCATGTGCGCGTTCGTGTGTGTTGGAGGAGGGGCTCTATAAGGAAGTGGCAGATTTTCTCCGGTTGTGTATTTTCAAATTCTAGCGATCTCGAGCCGGTTTCTCAAACTTACCTACCCTACCTTTAAAGGAAAGATACTAATTATTCCTTGTGACCTTTTACAGGTCAGGTTTTTTTGTGCGGATATGTTTTGTTTGCCAGGTGCTTGCCGCACCTGATGACCTTTTCTGGACCTTGATGGCGAGCTAAGATTGGAATAAACCTACCCTCCCTGCCACATTATGTGGTAGGATTGAACTGAAATTAACGTAACAAACGAAAATTAATGAACTTTACCCCGGGAACCTTTCTTTTTGTCTTTTGCCTTTACTGGGCACAACCATAGACTGTATATATAAAGGGCACAACCCCAGAAAAAGTATTATGTAAATGTGATAACGTGTTAATATCTTGTGTGGAATACAAATATTTTGTTTTGGAAAGCATACCTTGTTTCAGTGTTGTTTTTCACACACATTGAGCTCCATAGTCGTTCCTAGTTCTTCTGAACATTTCATTTAATTACAGCTAATACATAATGCTACGTGTGTGTGTGTGTGTGTCATTTAAAAACATAAATAAAATAAAACGTAACAACATGGTTAGGGGTTTTGCTAGGCAAAGAGTTACATGTCACTTGTTATACACATGTCGTATATATATTTGCATACATTGGCTTTGTATTTGGCAAAAAATGAGTAGATTTAAATTATATTATTTTGTATTATTATTAAAGAACTAGGGACAACCACATCAGACCCATTTTATTATTAAAATATCAAAAATATTCAATGATTCATAAATAGTGGTCTTTATGCCAATGCATTGTGCTGTTTTGATAGGATGAACATCTTTCCCATAATGCACTCAGTAGATCTTTCCAGGTGGCACCATGGATGTATAATAAGAACGGGTGGCACTCCCCAGCAGATGTGGTTGTGTGATGGGCGGTGATCCTGGGTTGTTGCAGGTGATGGAACTAAACCGTGGTTCCCCTGCCTTGACATCTGGGCTGCAGTCGAATAGTCCATTTAGCTTAGGAACCTTCCTAACCGAGTGAAATTACCCGGAAGTCCCTCAGTGGCAGCCATGATAAGTGCCGTTATTTTTTTTTTCTGGCGTTGCTATTGACGACCATACTACCCGCGAACGATTAGCGAACGTTGCAAGCAAGCTAAAGAAAGAAGAAAGCTGAATGATGTTGTGAAAGAGGTACAGGAGGAGAATATTACCAGCGAAAGTGAACAAGTGAATGAGGAGGAGGACAGTCATCAACCGAGCACAAGCGCAGGCTCGGCAAGCAAAGTGATATGCACAGCCACACCGCTGTGATGGAGGAGAGAAGTGACTCAGGAAGAAGGCATTTGCGTAAAGAATGAAGAGAAGGCTGTGACCGAGGTCAAAAGCTGAAAAAGCACACACTTGTCCTTAATTGTTGTCTTTTTTCTTTTCTTTTTTACTTTGCCACCACAGAAATGGCAATAGCAAACATCAGCAGACTGAAGATTAGCTATTAGCCCTTAGGCTCATCTGCTCCTGGAGGCTTTCATTATTATTGTGGAACTGAATTCCCAATAGGACATTCACACTTTGGTATTTGGTACATGTATGTACAGTTGTCATTTGTTGTGTGAGAATAAGTTATTTTGTTCTTTATATTCTCACTTGTGGTGTGTGAGTGAGTGAGTGAGAGAGACTGCTCTTTGTACATGTAGCTGTGGCTGACAATAAATAATGTTATTATGAATACATTTGCCTCCGAGTCCTGCATGAACTGTGCATAGACTGTATTTTAACATTGGTCATATGGTGGTACTTGGAGAGACAACTATTTTCTCAGGTGGTACTTGGTGTAAAAAGGTTGAGAACCAATGCTCTAGATCAGTGCTTCTCAAACCTTTTTCAGTAATGTACCCCCTTTGAAACATTTTCTCAGCCAAGTACCCCCTGACCGACCCCGAACATTTTTGATAGAAAAAGCCTATATATATATATATATATATATATAATTACAATATAATAATGTTCCATCAGTGTGTGATTTATTAACTTCTTCATGCATGAATTACAACAAACTAAGGATATTTTCATCTTTATGCATGAGAATTTTTTTTAATACAGATTTTTAAGTAATATATGTTTAACAAACCAATGAACACAATTATATATTATGCAAAAACTATAAAATACAATACACAAATATTATAATAAAATCCACTGTGGTGCCTGATGTGCAACTATCCGAAACCCCATGCATATACAAGAAAACAGCATTAAATTAGCAGTCTCTAATGTAGTGACCACAATGCATGAAAGGGTTTTTAAAAAAATGTGCAATTATAAACAAACCATGTAATAACACTGCAATTACACTATTTAGGAGTTTTAGGTCCGATGCCTCCAGTGCTTTGGCTGATGTTGTGGAGGCTTTTCGCATCATCTCTTGCGAGGATCTGTACTCAGCAAGTTTTCTCTTGAAACATTCCGGTGGCTGACCAACATGACACAGGTGTTTGGTGCTGAGATGTCTCTGGAGGTGCGCTGGTTTCATCGAGCTGTTGGCTAGTTTCTCCCCACAGAAAAAACACAATGCCTGGGGCGGGTTGCCGTTTGTTGACGTGAATCCCATCAAAGCATACGCCTCCTGATATTGACGGCATTTTGTTGGCTCAATTTTGGCTCTCTTTTGGCTCTCTTTTTTTCTCCGTTGTCCACGTTCCCTGCTGTAGTGCTGCTACGTTTAAACCACGATTCCATTTCAATGTCTATTCGTTATAATATAATATTGCAACTGGCTTTCCGCTCAGCGTGGTTCTGGGCTAGAGCCTGATTTAGCTCTGGTTCTTCCTGTTTCCACCGCAGTGCAGCCGGCTCTCAGTACCGAAACCCGGTTCTTAGCTGGCCCCACTCGGCTGCCCGGCAAGAACCAATACGCTTACGTCGGAGGGGGGCGAGATTAACCTGAGCAATAACAGTTAATGGCAAGTACGGCATTACAAGTTGTAACAAGCAGTAGCGCTGAGCAAAGTGACTAGAACACGACCACACACTTGTAAAAACAGAGAAGAACCAGTTAAGCACCAGAAAAGCACAAGAACGGATCTTGAACCCTTGGTGGTTCTAGAAATATTTAATATAACATTTTATTTTCTATTTAATTTATTGTACTATGATTATTTTGGAAATTAACCTTTTTTTTATCTCACGTACCCCCTGCAGTACCCCAACGTACCCCCATTTGAGAATCACTGCTCTAGATGATAGGAAAGGAGGTTTCAAACTTCCTTTATAACCCCCTTTAGCTTAGGAACCACTGGACCTCCCTCACCGAAACGAGAGGAGAAAATGCTGCCCCACAATGCCTTGCGGCAGCGGCATTTGCCGTCACACAACAGTCGGCCGTTCACGGAAACAACCGATTATGACTGAGAAATGATATCATGAAAGTTACGGTGCTTATTAAGCATTTTAAAACGTATGTGGTAAGTTGCCAAAGTGCTTTGTTTTGAACGTTCATCAGTATTATAATCAAAAAGAGAAATATGAACGTTAGTTTTTACTGAAATGATCAAATAAAGTCAACATTTCACAGTCTTTACTGAGCTGTGTGGGGTTTGTTCAACTTTTAAAAGATGTTTGAATGGTGATATACACAGTGATAGATGTTAAGGACTAACGTTTATAATAAATACATTTGTATTGATTTTAAGATCTTTTCATAGTTCATACAATCATACGTATTGGGATCATTTGTATTAATGTGGACCGGAGGGAGAGGGTGACGAGCACTTTCCTTTTTTATTTCAATTCCAACTTTGGTCATGAAGAATATGTTTCTCTGTTGTCCCCGTTCATAAAGCATAAAGCAACACCATCAGAGCACGGTGCAGAGTCTCTAGATGAGTTTACAGTAGTCCCTCGTTCTTATTAAACATCCATGTTGTAGTCTGCTGTATAGAAAACTGTAGTTTCCATAGTTTCCCCACAGCAGCAGGCGCACATTTATGACCTCCGCTGGCGCATCATAAACACGTCGGATAGTGAAAGTGCAGTCGATTCTCTAAAGTACTGCAGTCTCTTCTCCTAAATCCTTTTGAATTCTCCTATCCACTATCCCTTAACCCCATGACGTTTCACTCAGAGGTCAAGGAATAGACGATAGGGTTAGAACTTAGGAGCTGATTTTTGGACTATTCGACTGCAGCCCTGCTCTGTTTTACTGAAAACACCCTTGGTCCACACTCAGCTGCACCGCGTGGAAACTTGGCTGTATGTCAATTCCATTTTTAATTCCCGGCCCGGCCCTTCTTTGGCTCCCGCTGCAGTACAGGACTGACTTCACCTTGTTGAGACCCTCTTTTTCTTCTAGAGGGTGTGCATGTATGGTTGCCACGGACACGTTTCCTCCCACACTCTGATCTTTGAGCCACAATGGTTTCAGAGTAGTTAGAAAGCTTCCCAGTGATGAGTGGAAGGTGTACACATTGTTAACACAAAGCAACTCACAATACACAATTCATATCCTGTCCCAGCCCTACCCTGCTCACCATTGTCCTCACACACACACACAAACACAATGTTTACACTGGCTCCTCATTCAACCTCTGCAGTCACCGTTTCAACTTTACCGGGGATCACCTCATCCCTACATACTTTGGGAAAGTGTGTGTCATTTCCCTGTGATGTAATCACCATTCACATATCCTGTTTCAGGCACTTCCTCTTGTCTTGAAGCCAGGTAGAGGGTGGGTGAAGTGGAAGACTAAAGGTCTAAAGATAGTGACTGAGGATGTATGTGGTGTTTAAAGGCTGCTGTCAGCATGCTTACACTCACAATGATCAAAGACAATGTTCCCCATTAGAGTTTGGTGTGTTAGGATGCTAAAATACGGTTGTTTTACACCTAACCTATCTAGTAAAAGAAGTTGAGGTCCAATTGCGAAAATGATCAATCTTGGCTCTGAAACAGCACTGTTTTCAGCCATAGTCCTAGCCAATAAGAGGCAGAATTTGGCATTTCATACCTTTGCCATAGTATGTTTCGTAATTTTACATTAAACCTTCACCATGAGCCTTTCCAAGGTGGAGCACCAAAAGAACTGTGCCTGATGAGGGCCAGCACTGGTTATATCTGACTCTGTGCGCTTCCGCGGTTAAAAAAAACACAACACATAGGCACCAATCTGTTCCTCTATTCGTTGAGGTGGCTGGGTGATAGACGGTCCTCCTCTCAGGGCCCAGTCTACTGCAAGAGAGACCAGAACCAGGTTACCAGCATGCTTTTTACTGAGAGCCTGATTCTGATCAGCTGTCTGGCCTCCGGCTGAGCCACTCCCAGCACCCCGGCCGAAAGCTGACTCCCCCCCCGAGAGAGGAAATCAGCCACGACCACCCGATTACCCGGCCTGTGGATCACCTTGAAGTTAAACGGCTGTCACGCCAGATACCAACGAGTAATCCAGGTGTTGGCATCCTTCATGCGGTGGAGCCACTTGAGCGGGCATGGTCCGACCAGAGGGTGAAAGGGCGCACCAGGAGGTAGTAACGCAGGGCGCTGACCGCCCACCGCCCATCGTATGGCGAGGCACTCCTTTTTCACCGTACTTTAGTTCACCTCCCTCTAGATGAGCTTCCGGCTAATGTACAGTACGGGGCGTTTGACCCCCTCTACCTGCTGGGACAAAACGGCCCCCACCCCGCTATTCGAGGTGTCGGTCTGCAACACGAAAGGGAGAGAGAAGTTAGGGGTGTATAAGAGCGGCTTTCCACAGAGGGCTTTCTTAACCCTCTCAAACGCCAGCTGACACCGCTCCGTCCACTGGACCGGATCTGAAGCACCCTTTCGGGTCAGGTCTCGGGATGAACCGTCTGAAGTAGCCGGCCAGCCCCATGAACCTCCCGACCTCTTTTTTCGTCTTGGGCACCGGACAGGTGGAAATGGCGGCTGTTTTTTCTATTTGTGGCCGCACCTGCCCGCCGCCCAAGTGGTACCCGGGGAGGGAGGCGTGTGGTGTTGTGTGTTGTGTGTTGGTGTTCGGATCAGGGGGAACAGGTTCAAACCCCACTGCAGTCAGCATGTCGTTGTGTCCCTGGGCAAGACACTTCACCCCAAATTGCTCCTGTGGGGATTGCCCACAGTATTGAGTATGTAAGTCGCTTTGGATAAAAGCGTCTAACAAGTGACATGTAATGTAATGTAATGTACCCCAGATACCGTACCTCCCTCCGTCCAACCGCACACTTCTTCGGGTTGACCGTGAGCCCCGCCTGCCACAGGGCCTCGAGCACTGCCCCCAACTGCTGCATATGCTCACTGTGGATGATGACATCGTCTAAGTATGCAGCAGCATATGCAGAGTGGGGACCTAGGACCCGGTCCATGTGCCGCTGGAAGGTGGCTGTGGCCCCGAACAACCCAAAAGGAAGTGTGACAAATTGGTACAAACCATACGGAGCGGAGAAGGCCGTTTTTGCCTTAGACTCTTGTGATAAGGGGATCTGCCAATAGTCCTTGGTTAAATCCAGTGTCGTATAAAAGCGAGCAGTGCCTAGCCGATCCAGGAGTTCGTCAACCCGGGGCATTGGATAAGCATCTAATTTGGACACCTCATTAACCCTGCGGTAGTCCACACAGAACCGGATTGCTGATAAAGCATTCCAACTATCTGTTATGCTACGGACAAAAAGTTTATTATTCCGCCGACTTATTTTGGCCCTCTTCTCCTCCCACATTCAACATCGCAGAAAATCCGTTCAAACATCAAAACGTTCAGCTCGGTCGGGAATCGCAGGCTATTACTTTTATCATTCATAACTTTCATAATTCCAGAGATACATCCCATAATACATCACATTTTTAACCATTGAAGTCAATGGAGAAAATCTTCAGACTTGAACAATCTTCATGCGACTTCAACTGCTAACTGTTCATTCATACTTTCACTCAGAAACCTCATTCCAACTTTAAAATGTTACACATCTTTCTGACATTATTCGTGTAACACAACTTTGAAATCTAACTCTTACTTTTAGAGATATTAAACATTGTTCAGACCTTGTTAAAGAGGTTTTCTTCAGATTTTAACATTAACTAGAGTGCGTGATGTCACAGCTAGAGTGGAGCAAATCTTAAAATTTGCCTTCATATATTTTTTTAAAACTGCCATAATTCCCAAACCCTAAATTCCTGAGACATAATTTTTCATGACAAACGTAGGAAAACATCTCGCAGCTTGAAAAATGACAAATAATTAAGCAAATATAATTAAACAAAATGCCTCTTGAGGGCATGAAGTGACAAAAACATTCAACATGTCTCCATTAAAACCCATTGTAATTTCAGGCTGATATTTCCTCACAGCAGCAGCCGCACACCTTTAGTTAAACTGCCAAAAAGGCCACATTATTAACCCGAAAGTACACAAAAATTACACTTCAGATACTCAACTTCCTTGACATGCTTCACGTTTTGAAATTTCACAGATATCTGTTATTGTTCTTCCACAAAACGTTCACATGTAACAGGTTTATCTCTCATTCAGAACAATGGAAACCTATGATCTCTGCAGAGCTCGTTAGCTCAACTATAAACACCTGTGTCATGGAACACGATGATGTCATCACTCCAACTGACATGCTCAGAGCAGCAGACTTCAGATAATGGTTAATGGTCGTGCCCTCAACAGCTCTACGTCAATTATGGGGTGTCATCATATGCCGTTCAAGAGAAGAGAGAGAGGGCGATCAAGAGTTCTCTCAGAGAGAGGAGAGAGAGAGAGAGAGTAGGAGAGTAGATGAGAGAGAGTAGAAGAGAGAGAGAGACAGAGAAGAGCAGAGAGAAGATAGAGGAGAGAGTAGAGAGAGAGAGAAGAGAGAGAGGAGAGAGAGAGAGCGAGAGGAGATGAAGAGAGAGAGAGAGATAGAGAGAGAGAGAGAGAGCAGAGAGAGAAGGAGAGGAGAGCGAGAGGATGAGAACAGAGAGAGAGAGAGAGAGAGAGAGAGAGAGAGTAGAGACTGGCAAGAGATATCTGAAGCTTATATCTATTAATATATATACTCTATTCTCTCTCTCTCTCGCTCTCTCTATCTCTAGAGAGAGAGATCTATCTATATCTCTCTCTCTCTCTCTCTCTCTATCTCTCTCTCTCTCTCTCTCTCTCTCTCTCTCTCTATCTCTCTCTCTCTCTCTCTCTCTCTCTCAATGTTCCAAACGGCCCAAAACTTCACAGGTTTGGTAACGATGCAGCCATCAACGCATCTAAGCGTAGTATGGGGTGTCATCAAATGCCGTTGCCATGGCGACAGACCACTCGCCATGAAACACGATGTCCGTAGGTTCGCCTCGTTGATTTGGCTTAAATCCAAAATATTCCCACACCGGAGATGTGGAATTAGGTTTTGTAGTTTAGCTTAGTGGTGCGCTGTGCTGCAGGCGCGCCTGGCCAGTAGACACAGCGTGCCTGGCCAGTAGACACAGCGTGCCTGGCCGGTAGACACAGCGTGCCTGGCCGGTAGACACAGCGTGCCTGGCCGGTAGAGTGGCCGGCAGCCACAGCGCGCCTGGCTAAAATGCTGGTCACATCCTTATGTAAACAAACACGCATGTAAACAGCAATTTATCGAGGTCAGAAAAGTTCATTTTTATTTATCGTACGATAAGTCAATTAATTGCTTATCGCGACAGGCCTAACCAGCACGACGGGGCAGCACCAGTCACTGGTGGACTCTTCTATTACTCCCATCTCTAGCATGGCCTGAAGCTCCGCCTGAACAATTTTCCTTTTGTGTCCAGGCATCCGATAGGGCCGTGAACGAATCGTCACACCCGGGGGCGTTTCTATGTGGTGGTGAATGCGAGAGGTGCGCCCTGGGAGCGGGGGGAACGCATCGGCAAACTGCCTTTGCAACGAGGCAACGTCTGCTCTCTGATCCGGTGAGACCGGGGCTAATTTGTTGTTTTTAAATTACCTCCGGTCCCACCTCTCTCCATGCTTTAAGGAGGTTAAGGTGGTAAATCTGTGTTGCTCCCCCCCCCCTGTCAGAACGCACCAGCTCATAATCTTGGCCATGGAGAAAGTGTCCTCTGACCCGCATAGCATTTCTAACTTGACCGGCTTGCGCTGTCCAGCAAACCCGGAAGTTGGATGTTGCGTTCAAGTGCAAACCCAGCGCGTCAGTCCGTTCGACAAACAACAACATGCTTACAAAAGCAACAGGACCATAAATCCTGTTTTCAAAAAACACAGCAAGTTCAATTTATTTAAAACTGTTAATCACTCTTTAGTGATCTGGGATCAACAACACAAACCGAAGGGCATCTTTGGAGGACATTTGAACATCCGTAGCCTCACACCTAAAGCTGATCAAGTCTATCATCTTCTTCATGATTCCAATTTAGATGTTCTCTGCCTATCAGAAACATGGCTTCATACCATCTCTCCATCCGCTGCATTGCATGTGCCAGGCTATCAAAGCTTTAGACAAGATCGATCTTATGGAAGAGGGGGTGAGGTTATGATTTATGTCAAAGACCATCTCAACTGTCATCAAATATGCTGGCCTTTTAACCATGACTTGGAATGTTTTGGATTAAAAATAATGCTGTCCCCTGAAATGTCATTTGTGCTCATTGTTGTTTATCGTCCACCCTCTTCAAATAATGACTTCTACACCACATTCAAAAAACGTCTTAAAGCATGTGATTTCAAAACAGAAGTAATACTGCTTGGTGACCTGAATTGTAACTGGTTAGACAAGACAAGTAGGAAAGCCCTTAAGCAAATCACAGATAGTTTAGACTTAACACAAATGACAGAAGGACCAACCAGAATAACCTCATCCTCACAGACACAAATAGACTTAAAGGTGGGGTAGGTGAGTTTGAGAAACCGGCTCGAGATCGCTAGAATTTGAAAATACACAACCGGAGAAAATCTGCCACTTCCTTACAGAGCCCCTCCTCCAACACACACGAACGCGCACATGACCAATGAGGGCACGAGATAAGTTTGTGCACAGATGGAAGGCTGACAGGCAGGTAGGCCATCCAGTTATTTTAGCCGGGCCGGCTAAAATGATTGGTCGTGCTTTTTACAGTACTACAGCTTCCACAGATGACATTTTTGTATGGATTTTTTGTCAAAGCACTTAAGATATTCATTGCTATCGGGATGTTAAGAGCATTCCATGGAATATAACAAAAAGTGTATCTCGAGCCGGTTTCTCTGAGGCAAAAGGTAACACTAAAATAATTAATTAAAACCTTACTGGGAATCAAGCACAGGCCAAAAAAGCAGCTAGAACTAAAAGAGAATGGTAACCTAGTGCAAGACCCAGAACAACTTGCCATAGCTTTTTATAAATATTTTATCAACTCTGTAGATGAGATTGCACAGAACTTTCCCTTGAGAGCAGAACATATTATCAAAGTCGACGAAAGTAAGATGTCCTTTTGCATTCAACCCATATCGGAATTAAAAACCAAAGCAATTATTAATTATCTTAAAACTTCGACAGCTAAGGACACATACACTATGGATTCTACAATGCTTAAATCACTGCAAGATTACCTAGTCTGCTCTCTTACCCAAATCATCAATTCATCTGTATTACATGGGACATTCCCAAGTGCATGGAAGACTGCAATTGTAACCCCCATTTTCAAGTCAGGTGACCATCTGAACATCAACAACTACCGCGCAATTAGCATCTTACCTGTAGTATCCAAGGTGGCTGAGAAGTGGGTGTCAGAACAGCTTGTCTCCTTCTTAAACAACAGTCCATTACAACTTCATCCCATGCAGTTTGGCTTCAGGGCAAATTATTCAACCGAAACAGCCAACTGCTTTTTTATAGAAAAGGTCAAAGCAATGGTTGACAAAGGAGCAGCCTGTCCTCCTACAAAAAACGACCATACTGTATAGGCCGATTGTTCAAGCTCTTATTACGACCCAGAGACACGTTTTAAAGTGTATGTTGTTTCTTACACGACCACTAGAGGTGCTCTAGTGGTCGTGTAAGAAACAACATGCTCCCGTTGATTGCAAACGCTCCGGACAGACGTTTATTCACAAATAACCCTCTCTGGAAAATCCTAAATTGTGGAATAGTTTGGCCATTAAAATGCTTTTTGATTCGATTTCTAGCGAGAAGTGTATATTGTACTCTTAGAATCCACGTCCAGTCGATGTGTAGGATCTATAGTTTGATAGATATTACGAAGATGATTTGAGGTCTCGCCAGGATAACGTGTATATGGGGCAGCTTCCATGTAAAGTTGGCGTCAACCCTCACAGGGTGAAAACAGTTTTTCCGGTCTCGAAGTTTTCATAATAAAACCGGATGTATTCCCCTCACTGTCAAATGATTACACAGTGATATCTGCATTACTCATCCACTAAAAAACATCAGTTTATCTTTGTTAATTACACAATATTGATTGGTTTAAATTGTGTACAATGCTTTTGTGTTTTTAACCTTCCATTCGGAGAAACAAATAGTTTTTTCGGAGTTTAGACACTACAGAGTTTCTGAAGACACTACACTACCCAGAATCCCCAGCTATCGTTTGGGACTACAACATCCGCCTTGCTTTACAAACCCCGTGATTAGTCCTCAAGCCCTGTGATTGGATGTTGGAGTGGCAGTGCGACAAGGTTACGCCGTCAAACAGCTCTTTGGAAATGGAATGGAACCACGGCAGATTATCCAAAACTGGAATTGGACGGGTCCAGCCCAGCCCCCCCCCCCCCCTAGAACTACACATGCTGGCTATTGTGTGTTTCGCAACATGTTCTATGGCACGTCTCTACTGGGAATTGTAGTTTTATAAGACGTTTTCGTATTTCCCACAATTAGAAGTTGCCAGTATTAAACTGTGTACACCCCTGGAGGTTTAGGGGATACGAAACACAGTGGTGTTATTTAAAACATATAATTAATAAATGGGTGAAAATTGCTTGTGTCCATAATGGGCAGCATTAATATACCCACATGGCAGCTAAGGTCAGAAGAGCTTTATTTAACAGCTGGTCTTATGTCTGTGACCCCTCCTGTTGTTCATTGATAAGCCTGAAACATGCACTTGTCAAGGTTCAGAGGCAAATGTTGCAAATATGGCATTAGCCATCGATCATTTTAAGATTAAGATATACTTTATTGATCCCAAGTTGGGAAATGTTTTTGTTACAGCAGCATGTACTACTTTGTTCTACTCCACTACAATTCAGAGGTTAACCTGGTATTTTTACTCCACTACATTTATTTTAGTTACTTTGCAGATTCTGATTAATGATGTGAAATATAAACAACCCTTAAATCAGACTTTAGTTACACCTGAGTCAAATTCAGGGAAGGTGATTGTACTTTGTCGGACTTAATATTTATCTGTGGATACCCCCAACGTTATTCAAAAGAAGACCTTAACTTAAAGTATTCTTTAATGTTTAAATAAAGCCTTATTAGTTTGTCTGTTTTGCACATCCTCCTATTAATATCTTTGGACGTCCTGCACTAAACTGTTTTATTGTAGAGATCACTACAGTATCTTCTTGATATTATCTATTCTATATTTCTATCATTGACCTTCTACTTCCCCCCTATGAAAGTATGTACTCTTAATATTGTTTTCATCAAATATAACATAATTTCAACAAAATATAACATAATTTCAACAAAAAAACGTTTTTTAACCACTAGGTGTCCCTTTCTATCAGCTGTGCACCGTTATGGTGTAAATATAACCTATCTACCAATTGGATCAAATATAAAAGTCAGCCGAATTAGTGTTGATACTGCAAGGAGACGTATTGTGTGAAAAGAAATGTAAGATGTTGTTTAATTGCTGATATATTTATGATCCATGTCACATATTCAGTTTCGGCGGCATTTCTTCCTGTGTGTCCAGAAGTCTTCTCATCAGGGCTCTATAAATAAAGAACTACGGCAGATATGTAATATTTAATGCAGCCGAACCGTGTATTACAATGCCGTTATGTGATGACTTCCAAAGAGAAAAGCAAGAACACTCGGAATAAAGTATTATTATTATTTTTTTTAAATGTTTTCGGATTTCACATTGCATAAACACCATATCCCAACGTGCATTGCGGCTAAACAATCCAATCACCGAGCTGAGGATCTTTCCTACATCTGTTTCCGGTATTGTTCCTGTAAAAACATTCCCAGTTAAACATGCAAAAACAAATCACTAAATAAAAAGATAAAACACTGGCATGTAATTTACGTTAGAATAAATAGAATGGTTTTGAATAATAGATGAGAGTAAAATCTACGTCACTTTACAGCCCCGCCCACTTTTGGGGAAACCAACGCTGTCATTTGAACGGTGATCAAGCCTGAAGCCACAGAGCTCTTCTGTTACTGTCCTTTCTTCTTAGAGGAAGTACAGAAACACGTAACTCTGGATTTGTTTTAATGTTTGAGGTGCAATAAACGACACAGCATCTTTTTGGCATGATACAACTATTATTTTCTGCCTCGCTCATGAGAGTAACATCTGGCGAAATTACAGCCTCGCCTACTGATTTTAATTTAACCATTGTCGATTTCAAATGTGTGCTCTAAAATGATATTTGTTAAATTACTATTATCATTATTATAAGCAAGACAATAAATGGCAAAGATATGTAGAAAATAACCGTATTTAAGATACGTTCATAACAAACGTAACGTGGGAGAAAATATGTTTCTAGAACAGGGGTCTCCAACCTTTCTCCATCTGAGAGCTACTTTGAAAAAATGGAAGTGGCCAAGAGCTACTTGCATCGCATCGCTTACATTTATTCACATAGCACTCATCGGTTGAATTAAGCTACTTTTGTACACGTGTGAAATTGCAATACCCAAAGCTTAATCAAGGTCCAAAAAAAGAAAATGTTTTCACTTCTTATCATGGCCCACATAAACACATCGCCTTAATCACCACCTTACAAGCATCTTACTGCACATGTGTAAAATAAGTGCATTCACTCTTTTTTTACATTAGTGAGAGGACTGGCACTGCATGGAGTCCACCAGGGTCTGCTGGACCCACTTAGGTTCACTCAGAGTCATTTAAATGTTCATCAGTCAGTCTTGTTCTGTATTTAGATTTCATTCATGTCAGAAAAAGCTGCTTCACAAAGGTATGAAGAGACAAATAAAGCAGACATGTTCAGTGCTGCTTGGTGATGTTCTTATAGTTTGGTCTACAAGGCTCCAGAAATGTTGTGATTTTTGCTGAGACTTAAGCTGAACATGATTTTGGAGATTTATAACCTCCATCTCCATCTCCACAGGATTGACACTGAACAGTGCAGCCATCTTTTTCTTCTTCTTCGTCTTGACATGAAATTATAAACCATAATAAATCAATATATAGGTCTAGCCTCCCTATATCTGTGTGTGAAATTGTTCCATCCTCAAAAACAAAAAAAGAATGCTTCTGCAGTCTAGCTGCAGCTTCTAGCAACGTCTTCTGTTAAAGAAAGGACACTGAATGTCCTGAATGTGGCATCACACACAGGACTTGAGTCTGAGGTCTGAACACAGCAGACAACAGGAGTATTTACAACAGCATATACAAACTAAAATAGTGCATGTGGGTGCACACTTACTGTCTTACTGTTGCATAAATCCCATGAATGTATGAGATTAAGTTAGCTTCATCATATCTCAATCAGTGATTAAGTGAATAATAAAGTTTCTATCAGGTTACTATCAGCCTGTCACTCTTATTAGTAGTTATTTTTCAGGAGGGGGCAGGGTTTGGAGCAGCAGAGAGGAGACGGTGATCGCGGAAGCTTTCCTCCTGCCTTCACAAACTTTACACACGTATTTATCAACTGAAAATAGCAAGAGGACATTCATACTCTGCAATCCAAGACTTGATTAAATCCACCAAAAACCTGACATGACGATAATGAGTGTTTTTCAAAAACATAAATCCCTGTGTGTCTGAGCCGCAGCGACACGGACTGATTCAGAGCGGGTCATTCTGCAGTTGGTTCTGGACTGGTGTTGCTGGTGTTGGTGGATAAAGCAGACTGCTCCATGTGTGGTGTCGCTGTGCCGCTGTCACATCTGTTCGTTGATCTCTGCGTCACGGACCAATTTTATATTCGTGAGACAGAAACAATTCTAAAATGAAAAAACGTTATTATCCAGCCGCGGCCGAAAAATCAAGAAGCAACGTTACTACGCTATAATCGATAATCGAGCGGCGAGCTACTGAAAAGCTGCCCGCGAGCTAGCTTTTCAGTAGCTCGACGTGTTGGAGACCCCTGTTCTAGAAGATATGTAGAAAATAAACGTATTGAAAACGCTCCTGTGGGTCGTATTATGGGTCGGAACAATCGGCCTATTTGGTCGTATTAGTTGGAGGACTTGTTGCAAAGGAGGTTGTGGCGGCTCAATCCCCAGTTGCGTTTGAGTCGCCGAGAGGCTAAACTTGGCTATACACTGTGACGCGTTTTCGAAGAGAAAGTCCATAGTGAAGCAAGATAGTTTTAAGGATATTTAATAAACAAAATCATAGCATAGTAACTATGGACAAAACGGTCAACAAAAAAAATGACAGCACAAGCTCACCCTCTGTCATCTCCACTTGACATCAAACAGGTGACTTAAATAGACAAACCACACCCATGTGACAATTACCGGAAGTGCTCAACAAACAAATAAAAGTGACATAAACAAATAATAATACAAATAATGAACTTGGGCTAAGTAGCATTATGGCACCTACAATACCGGCCCCTGATTATCATTTCACAAAATTATAATTACACTATAATAAATGACAATACACACAATATACGTCCAGATCTCTTTCTTGAATTGTTTTTGTTCAGAGTTCATATATTGCAGTCTTTTTTGAAAAGTGATCTTTACTCACTAATCAGTATCAGTAAAAATGCTTAGTGTGGTTTGTGTGTGTGCAGGGGGCAGGGGGCAGGGGGCAGGGGGCAGGGGGCAGGGGGCAGGAGACAAAACATAAAATAAAAAAGACAAAAGATTGTCCGTTTAGACTTGGAAAAAGTCCTCTGCCTCCTGAAGAAGGCTAACTTCGTTAATTGGTCTGCTCAAGAAACCAGTCTTGGTCTTGATCCGAAGCATACGTACAAGTCCCTTTTCTTCTTGTTTGCCACCATGTTCTCCATCCGAGGGATCTCAATCCTCTTTTCCTCTGTGGCTTTTTAGACTCTTTAATCGTTGGTTTCTATATGTTGACACTATTTCCATATTCACACCAACATTTCATTAAGCTGGAAAAAAGAGAAAAGGAGGAGTTTCAAACGTCTCTCAATTTGACTTGTTCCAAACTAAGATGGCAGCCGGAAGTGTAAACTTGTCTTATTCTTCTTCCTCGTTGGTTTCGCTTGCAATTTCATATTTTGTAGTTCCTCTTTGACAACATGTTTTTCTGCTTCCATTCCTGGTGCTTTTTGATTGTTCATCTGGATTTCAAGAGCCTTATACGCTTCTTCTTCTTGTGAACGTTCACATTTCAGGTTTGACATTTGGCTCATTAATCCGTGTACCTTCAGCTGTTGACTGGCAATTTGTTTTTCAAGCTGCCCTCTCTTTTTAGCTTCCCTCTTCCTTCTCTTCTTATGTTCCTTCATCGATTTAGCTTCCTTCCTCATCTCATTCTTTTGTTCCTCCTCTATTTCTCCACCTTTCTCTTGCTCAGGCTCACTGTCTTCACTGTCAATGGGAGCACGGATAATTCTCTTGCTCTTCTGGGCCCCTTTCTCTTTCCTATCACCCTTCTTTTCTGCCTGTTCAGTGTCCATCTCCTCTCCGCTGAAAGCAGATAAGACCAGCGCTTCGGCCATGTTTACACTTAATGAAGTTTTGTCCCGAGTATCATCAGGACATCCTCCTAATGGTCCACTAACTGTCCATCCGAGCATGGTTTTCACGGCATAAGGTCCATCCCCCACACTCCTGATTACATTAATTGGTTCAAGGGCTTTTGAAACATCTGAACCAATCAGCAACTCAATTTCAGCATCAATTTCAGGTAGACAAACATCCCTCAAACGCAACTGGGGATTGAGCCGCCACATTAAGTCAACAGAAAAAACGGTGATTCGCATCAGAGACTGAACTGGACGGACCGGCCGGCCGGCTTCCTAAGCTTACGGATCGCTTGGACGCTTCGGATAACGGACTTAACATTCTGTACATTTGGAACCTTCGGACCGTTTTTCCCTAATCGATATGGATTGGAGTAGCCACGAGGACTCACTGATGGACACTCATTGACTGCAGCGCACAACAAGCTGAAAGCGGTAGGCACGATTATATCCTTTCTTGTGTATTTTTGCTGGACACAGTTTGGGAAGCGTGACCGTTTGTCCATTGGGGACTTTGGCTTTTGTTGTGTGCGCTTGTTGTGCTGTGTGCGGCGGTTGTGTGTGCTTGTTATGCCGTGAGCGGCGGAAGTTTTCGAATTGTTTGTTTTGCTGTGGCGGGCGGGCCCCGCTGGTTTAAGTTTCATACCAGTGAACACTGTCGTGTTACTTTAAATGCTAAGGCACCACACATATTGCATCAAATATGAGTGACACAAACGATGGAATGGAAAAAAGGACTGTCAAGCTTACTAGTAAAGCCTTAGCTTGCAAAATCGAACAACTGCAAAAAAATGTCAGTCAAACGTGAAGAAGATTAAAGGACGCACACAGGAAATCAAACATCTAATGAAAAATGATGAAAATGCAAAGGATGTTGAACTCAAACTGGACAAATTAATTCATCAATATGAAAATGCAAAAACAGCACATGAATCAGTTATTATCAGGGGTGCACATAACTGGTACGCAGGTACGCATGCGCGGCAACAATCTGAAATGCGTACCGTCACTTGTGTCACAAAGCGCATTTGCGTACCGACGTACTTGTGAAGCTTTTCCAGAAGGCGGTTAGATCACCGGACGACTGAGTCGGTCTCCGTGTGCACAGACAGCCCTTATGAAACAAAAATATATTGTAATATATTGGTAAATATAATACAATATATTGGATCATACATTTCCATATATGGGAAAGTAGTCCTTATATTTTTAAATATATTGCAATATATGCATGGACCATGTATGGCTATATATTGATACATATAAAAAAAATATATTGCAATGAAAACAAAAACTGCACTATACATTTATATGTAATAGTTTTATTGAAACACTCATTTATCTTTCATGAGTTTACATATAATTGAACAGATATTCATAAACAGTTATCTCACTTCGTTTTGTATAGTTACCCACTTTATATATGAACATATGTTTGATGGTAGCCTACATATAAAAAAAGTACAAATTGTCCATTGAATGATGGAAAATAATATACAGTTTATAAATATATATAGACACACACATATATGCACGCATATATATATGCATATATGCACGCATATATATATTCATATATATATATATATATATATATATATATAAATATATATATATGCATATATGCACGCATATACATATGAATATATACACGCATATATATCTATGCATATATTACGGCCGACCGGCTATTTGGAGTGGAACGCACCCACGGCAGACAGCCCAAACAGTATTCGAATGCGCCACTTCCGGCTGATTTCGGGGAGCCCCCCCCCCCTCTCCAGCAATAGATTGATCTGATTGGCAGATTCAAATCTGCGTTGCTGCCTCTGTCTGTTGATTCTGTCGCTGAGTGTCAAAGAGAAAGCATTCATCAGGTGCTTCGAAACGGAAAATTAAAAAGAAACGAGAGGAAAATACAGCACCAGAGTCAGGTATGTGTGTGAGCATTTAAAACTATTTTAAATTGAAATAATTCTGCATGTACACTATAAGTAGTCTAGTTGCTTAATCCGTATGTCCCGTCTCTCGGCACTACACCAGCTACATTAGCTAACGTTAGTTAAATTAGCTATGTTAGTTCCCTCGTGTATGAGTGTATAACCGGTCCGCAGCTTTGTGAACATTCAATTTCGAAGATTTTCGATGTTACAGTCAACTGAAGTCGACCCAAAACAGCCAAAAATAGCGGACCTTTAGATCGCTAACATTTTAGCATAAGTCAATGGAGTTTAACATAGCGAAAACTAGCCCCACGGCTAACGGACATTTTCTGACTGGTGACGATGATGAGCTAGTTAAGTAATGTAACCACAGTTAGTCGTAAATTCCCCTTGTTCTCCTTGATCTGCATGATATCGTTCGTGTTTTAGTCAGGCACATTTAGGGACAGCTAAAGTAGTTCAGCTACTGGTCTTCGAGCTGGTTACACATTATTGCGCATCGTCACATGCATAATTACCATCGTCACAGAGAGAATGCGTTCGTGAAGAATGTGAGCATATATGCAGATCTTTAGTGTTGGTAATGTTATAAGATTGTATGCATAGTGTCCTGCTGAGTCAGTGTGTTAATGAGTCTTGATGTCCCGTTTTTAGTTTCTATGTTGTTCAGGAATTGAGCTAATGCTAGCTAGTTAGCTAAGTTAAGCTATGATAGTGTGTGGATGAGATGCTAACTTAGCTTTTATTAGCCGTGTGTTTGCAACGTGTCTAATGTGTTTTAGCAACAATTAGTATTGCTGTTGCTTATTATTAATAACCATCGTCTGGTTAGTTATTGTAATTTGAACCTTATTTCTATTTCTCTGTATTTTGCAGAAACCATTCATTCATTCTCTACTCTACGTTAGGCTATGTGTTGTGGACTAATGCATTCAAGTTAGTTCACATTTTAGTTGTTATTGCCCCTGCTGACAATTGTGTGGATAATATGTAGCCTACAGTCAATGGCATTTCACATTTTGCTCTCCAGTGTATGTTATTTTAATGTTGACCCATAATACTATATATCTATATATTTTACAGGAGCATTGTTGAAATTCATAGGTCGAACTAACTAAGTCTGCAGAACCACAAGTCAAGAGGACAGAGGAGCCAGATAGCAGTGGTGACTGAGACAGAATAAATAAGGAGAGAGGGCCCATGCAGAGGCAGACATCAGTAGTGAGGAATCAGACCCAAAAGATACGAGGACAGAGGAGCCAGATCGCAGTGGTAAGGAACGCACTGTCATTTAATTTCACTGTCATTTTACTTTTCACATATCACTTTATTCACTATTCAGCTTAGTTATCCTTGCCATGAAGGATTGAATGGATGAATGTTCTATATTATTTTAATGACAGATTGAACCACAGCAATATTGTTTTAGAGATTTTATATGTTTAACTGCTATGCCTGTCATCTCTGCTCTGTGTCATTGTGTTGTCTCCTGGGTTCTGTAGTGCCCGGAGTCTGTCTTTTTATTTTTTTCCTCCCAAACCCCATCCCCTCAGGACGCCTTTTGCCTCCTGTCAGGTCATCATTGTAATAAGAATTTGTTCTTAATTGATTTTCCTGGCTAAATAAAGGTTCTACTACTATTTATTCAGTTATTTTATTACTGGTACTGCTAATTGCATTATGCGTATTGTTGTATATTGTATATATGTATGTATTTACTACTACTACTTACAAAATCGAGGGTTGTAGCTTTGTGTCAGTACATATTTCAGGGTTTTTCTATGCCTTTGTTCATCTAAATTCTAATACTCATAGGCGACTACCACTCCTGCCGATGCCGAGGCCCAGTTCTCCCTTCCCACCACCCCAGGCTCATTGTGCTAGGTAAAACTCTCATTCAATAAAAGTAGTCTTTTAAAGGTGGGGTAGGTAATTTTGGAGAAACCAGCTCGAGATCGCTAGAATTTGAAAATACACAGCCGGAAAAAATGTGCCACTTCCTTACAGAGCCCCTCCTCCAACACACACGAACGCGCACATGACCAATGAGGGCACGAGATAAGTTTGTGCACAGATGGAAGGCTGACAGGCAGGTAGGCCATCCAGTCATTTCAGCCGGGCCGGCTCAGATGATTGGTCGTGCTTTTTACAGTACCACGGCTTCCACAGATGATATTTTTTTATGGATTTTTTGTCAAAGCACTTCAGATATTCATTGCTATCTTAAGAGCATTCCATGGAATATAACAAAAAGTGTATCTCGAGCCGGTTTCTCAAACTTACCTACCCCACCTTTAAAGATGAATGCAATTACATTTTTTTAAGTTTTAAACAGAACTGTCACAGATGCAGATGCTTGGTCCAAATTCCATAAAATATACCAACCAGTAGCGCCACACTCAGACGAAAATGTACAAAGCCTATTCTTCCACTATTTGTATTCCCACATTATTCACCAAGCCAGCCCATGCTTTAATATAGATATTATGGATATTGTTATAATTCCTGCTGTCTTTTGTGAACTTCTAATTATTTGTAATTGTTCTGTTCCACAGATGCTGTAGTAAACCACCATCCAGGGACCAAGACATCAGATATAAGAACATCCATTAACACAAGAATTTGTGAGTAAAGGCACGAAAAAAACAAGATTGACGATCAAATAGGGTACAAGACTGTTTGGCCCTGTTCCGGACCTTGTTTTAATGAGTGATCAGCTCATGTTTAAAGTTGTCACCAGGTGAAACAAAAAACAAGATTGTTAAATAGGATAACAGACTGCTCTTTTTGGCCCTGTATGAAATAACAATGCATCATTTATTAACTATACCTATACAAAATGTAATACATTTTCCCTTCATTATGTAATAACACCTCCTTTTGTAATAATTTGCCCATTATGTAGTAAACAAGTTCAATGCAAATATGTAATACATGTCGCCACATTTTGAAATATATTATTACATATTGCTGTGGTTATTACAAAATGAGTTGCAAACAATAACATTACAACTGTTTATTTATTTATTCAACCATGAATCATCCTACTCATAATTTAAAAATATTTCAGTAGAATATCTTTCATTGGCCAAAACTAGATCAAGTGTTACCATATTCATTAGCCAACATGTATATCAACATCAATTTTGGGATATATTTACAGTTTGGTTATGGTTACATAATGAATATTACAGTTTTTTAAAAGGGCAACTCACGCATTTTGTAATAACCATTGCAAAATGTAATAATTTATTACAAAATGCAGGGAAATTTATTTTATATTGCGTTCAGGCTGTTACAGAATGCAGCAGATTATTACAAAATGTGGGTTTTATTACATAATTACATGAAAATGTTCTTGAGTCATTACATAATGTGTTGTTTATAGGCCTTTCTTTTATTCTTTCCTTGTCCTTCTTTTAATGAGTATTTTGATAACTGTTACACATTGATAGAAAAAAACAAATTAAGCTTCTCATTATTCAGACTCAGCTCTCAGCGCTTAAGCTTCTTTTAAATGTTGATAAAACCAAGGTAATGCTCTTTTCAAAAACTAAAAAAGACACCAGAGCCTGTTTTAGATATTGTAATTACACAAGGAATACAACTTGAAGTGGTTACCTGTTACAAATACCTTGGTATCTGGCTTGATGATTGTCTCACTTTTAAACGTCATGTCAATAACCTGCTTAAAACTGAGGGTTAGGCTAGGTTTCTTTTCCAGGAACAAGTCCTGTTTCTCACTTGAGGCCAGAAAAGGCTAGTCACTGTGACCTTTTTACCTGTACTGGACTATGGTGATCTGATCTATATGAATGCACCTGCCAATTGCCTGGTCAAGTTAGATGCCGCCTATCACAGTGCACTGAGATTTGTGACAAACTGTAAAGTATTAACCCATCACTGTACCCTGTATGCAAGGGCAGGTTTGCCTTCACTAACTGTACGGAGGCTCAGTCACTGGTATATTTTTATATACAAAGCCATGTTAGGGAAACTTCCTTCCTACATCTGCTCCCTGATCTCACGGCGAATTGTAAGTGGCTACTGCCTGAGATCGAATGTTGTGATTTTATTAAATGTGCCAACTGCTAGGACTGTCTTAGGGGAGATAGCATTTAGATGCGCAGCTCCGCTAACTTGGAACAGTCTGAGCAATTTGGTTCCACTAAATGTTTTTAAAGCAAGGATAGATATTATCCAATCGGAAACTGTTGGAACCTGTAAATGTTACTAGCTATGTAAACTGTAGTCACTGTAAATATGCTGTATGATGTCCTTTTTTGTTTTTCTGTTATGTTTATATGTATTCATGTGGAACCTACTTGCAGCAGGTCACCCTTGAAAAAGAGATCAATGATCTCAATGGGATTCACCTGCATAAATAAAGGTTTGAAATGAAATGAAAGATTTTTTTTATCAGAACATGCATTTCTCCTTATTGTGAACATATATTGCACTCATGTTCAGAATATATGGTACGTACATGGTCTTTTATAAATCTGAATATATATAGTGCATACATGTCCCCATATAATTGTGAATATATAGCGCATACATGTCCCCATATAATTGTGAATATATATAGTACATGTCCCCATATAATTGTGAATATATTCTACATACATGTCCCCATATAAATCTGAATATATAGCGCATACATGTCCCCATATATTTGTGAATATATATAGTACATGTCCCCATATAATTGTGCATATATTCTACATACATGTCCCCATATAAATCGGAATATATAGTACATACATGTCCCCATATATTTGTGAATATATATAGTACATGTCCCCATATAATTGTAAATATATTCTACATACATGTCCCCATATAAAACTGAATATATAGTACATACATGTCCCCATATATTTGTGAATATATATAGTACATGTCCCCATATAAATGTTAATATATAGTAAATGTATGTTCACATATATACACAACCAATATATTATATATATTTACATATATTACTCAATATATGGAAAGCGGCAATTACTGATGTATTATCACATATATTACAATATATTATCACAATATATTATTCAATATATATATATATTGTAATATATTAACACAATATATTATTCTATATATCTTTCAATATATTTTGTAGATATGAATAAATATGTTTTTCATGTTGATTATTAATCAGTATCACTTGGTGTAGCCAACAGCAAGATTTCCTTTATTAAATCTTTTCAATTAACCAGTAAATCAGAAAACAAAATAATGCAATATATTGACAGTTAATATATGGGGAAATATATTTTCTTTGCGTAAGGGAGGGCTGCTGTTAACGTCGGTCTGTACAGCAGCCCTGCGCTAAAACAGCTGATCACAACGTTCACACGCTCTGCGGTCACGAAGCTCTGTACTCCACTACCCCCCCCCCCCCCAATGGTGACCCACTTCAGTACCAAACATTTGTGAGATCTTTCGAATTCAATATTGAAAGCAAAAACAATAACCCCAGAGACTGCCTCTACTACCTGGAGCAATATACAACAGGACTGCCCAGAGACCGTGTACGGAGTTGCCAACATATGGCCTCAGACAGTGGATTCAGCAAGGCCAAATGGTTACTACAACAGAACTTTGGCAATGAACATAAAATTGCTACAGCATACATGGAAAGAGCTCTTTTCATGGCCATTAATAAGGGCTGAGGACACAAGGGCTCTACAGGCATACACGGTCTACCTTAGAGGATGTTGCAATGCGATGGAAGATGTCAACTACATGTTTGAGCTCAACATTCCAGCAAACATGCTAGCCATTTTAAAGAAACTTCCATATAGGCTGAGGGATTTATGGAGAACTGTAGCATGTGACATCCAGGAAAAACACCACCAAAGAGCTGCCTTCAAGGATATTGTGGAATTCCTTGAAAGGCAAGTAAAAATGTCTACAGATCCCATATTTGGGGACATTAAAGACCCCCCTCCCGTAAGCAAACACATAAGAAGGCCACAGCCTCATCCAAGTGGAAGCATCTTTGCAACCAACGTGAAGGTTACAGAAAAATAAATATGACAGAAGCACTGTAGAAAACTGCTTGTATTGTAGATGTGAACATGCTCTGGAGATGTGTCCACAGTTAGGAAGGAGGACACATCATGAAAAAATCACATTTCTTAAAGAAAATGGTATTTGTTTTGGCTGCCTGTGTAAAGGACACATAAGTAGAGACTGCAGGAAACGAATGAGGTGCAACATATGCAATCTAAATCATCCCAGAATGTTGCACATCTACCAACAAAGGAAGGAAATGGAAAACGAGCAGGAGGAAATGGAAGAAGCATCTGCAAACACTGCTGAAGCCTCAATTCAGACAGGTGGCCTTACTGGGGCCGGTGAAGATGGTTGCAAACTCTCCATAGTACCAGTCCAAGTTAAAGCCCAAAAGGGGAACACAACAGTGCATACCTATGCATTTCTTGACCCAGGCAGCACTGCTTCGTTTTGCACATTAGGCCTTATGAACAAACTTAACCTCCAAGGAAGAAGGTCAAACATTCTGCTGAGAACTATTGGTCAAAGGAAGGTCGTTGAAACCAGCATTGTGTCAGGCCTAGAGGTTGCTGGACTGCATAACAGCAACTTTTGTGATCTCCCTGGCATATACACTCAGAAGACTATGCCCGTGCACAAAGGAAACATTCCACGCCAAACCGACATCAATCAATGGTTGCATTTGAGGGATGTTTGTCTACCTGAAATTGACGCTGAAATTGAGTTGCTGATTGGTTCAGATGTTCCAAAAGCCCTTGAACCAATTGATGTAATCAGGAGTGTGGGGGATGGACCTTATGCCCGTAAAAACCATGCTCGGATGGACAGTTAGTGGACCATTAGGGAGGATGTCCTGATGATACTCGGGACAAAACTTCATTAAAGGGCCCATGTCATGGCATTTCCACTGATCATAATTACATTGTTGAGGTATACTAAAATAGATTTATACTGTGCAATTTTCCAAACTCACATTGGTTTCGCATACAGCATCTCTGTCAAGCATGTGTATTCAGCAGTATTCACTTTCTCCACTAAACGACTCGTTGGAGCTCTTGCCCCCCCCTCCCTGTGAGCCTAGTGTGCTCCGATTGGTCAGCTCGGCCACTCGTTCTGATTAGTCAACCACCAGAGAGGCTGCGCCCATGTCTAACAGTGCTTTTCCCGGCTGCTCTCAGCGTAACATCAGTCTTATCATGGCGTCGGTACAGCCGTATATTTTATATACATATATATTTTTAACTGTTGTTATAGAAGAGTGTGACGGCCCCAGGGCCTTTGTCTTACGATGGGGTGGAGCTGAAGAGGCTAATCAGCACGATCACGGACACCTCCGGAGCCGAGGTGCTATTAAGCCCAGCTGCCCGGAGTCACACGACGGCCCCAGTCTCTCTCCAAAGCGGCTGCAGGAAGACTAACTCTGCGATCCTCTCAACCACCTATCTCTGCATTTACCACAATAAATGTGCCGTGGTTTTGTAAACTCGTGTATGTCTCCTTGTCTTTCCGTTGTGGCCTACGAGCCGCTCATAACAAAGAGTAAGTTATTTTTACCCGTTATAAACTACTACTGTTTGATGAGAAATCAAATCATGGTTTGCTATATATGAATTCAGGGAAGAAAGGATAGGCCTACTAAGTATTTCCATTAAACTTTATTTTTAGAAATGTACAAAATGAACATAAATATACATATATACACACGGTATATATCCATTCCTCCTCCTCGCATCTTGCCTGCGCACAGTCGGTGCGGTGCCTTTTAGCACGAGGCCTCAGTAGTAGTAGAAGTCCCTTCCCCGTCATGGATTGTCCGCCAGGATCTGGCTGGACGAAATCAAATGCAAATCACAAAAAATTAGAGAAACTTAGTTGTTTTAGATTCGTTAGTAGTAGTTGTGTAATGAACAGCTTGCCTGCTAATATGCTAACCTAGCTTTGTTTACCTTGGTAGCTAACACGATATGAACGTTAGCTTGGAGGGAAGGCAACTATAATGCAGTGTAATAAAACTACTATGAACAAAAGCTAGTGGGTTCATATTAGGCTAGCAATAACGTGTTTATAATTGCAATCGTATACGGGTATTCTTGCTACCATACAATGTAACTTGCATGAATACATGTGTTTTGCGCTAGCATACAGCTAGCCTCGTTAGCTACATGCAGTATATGTACTGTCACAATGTACGGGTAAATCAACCCGGAGTATACTGTATGAGTATTCCGTGTGTGTGACTGCAGACATTCTCCTGCCATGACAAACATGTAAGGCCATCTGCTGACATTGTAGTTGATATATTTAAACGCTAGCAACGTAGCATCACAAAAATGTTTTTCCGACCAAAACTAGCTCTAGCTCCGTGTGTTAGATCGGTTGCATACACGCTACGCCAGCTATAATGTAATTACGTTTCGCGACTGACCGCACGGCAAATCACCCGGAGTATACTGTCAATAGGTATTTTGTGTGTGAATGCAGACATTCTCCTGCTATGAGATACATGTATGCAAGGCCATCTGCTGATATTAGAGTTGATATATGGAAACTCTAGCAACTTAGTTAGCACAGTTAGCACTGTGTCAATGGCTTAGCAGTCCAACACAGTTTTACACATTTAAACAGTCTTGTTTGATAAATACACAAATAACAATGCAAACTTACAGGTTGTATACCCGGATCTTCCCCTGCTCCAAACGGTCCAAACAAGCTGTGCATATCCGGCCTCAAACTGGGCAATGTTTTGGAAGCTTTCGTCTGTGAAATGCCGGTTCTTCGAACCTCTGGAGGAGGAACACGCCGCTGCTGGTGTGGCCATAGCTCTTCGGGATTGGTCCATTTCGTTCCGGGTACCGCATGACATCAGGCGGTACCCGGAAGAATCAAATGGGCAGTGACGTATCTCCAACGAGGCGTTTTGGGGAGGTATTTTCTGTGTTAGAGTTTTACTCGCTACAGGGTGTACTTTGAGGGTTTTGACTCTGCACACCGTTTACATGCATAAAATCCTTCATAACACACAAGGGTACGGGTAATAACCGGAAAAGCATGACATGGGAGCTTTAAGTGTAAACATGGCCGAAGCGCTGGTCTTATCTGCTTTCAGCGGAGAGGAGATGGACACTGAACAGGCAGAAAAGAAGTGTGATAGGAAAGAGAAAGGGGCCCAGAAGAGCAAGAGAAGTATCCGTGCTCCCATTGACAGTGAAGACAGTGAGCCTGAGCAAGAGAAAGGTGGAGAAATAGAGGAGGAACACAAGAATGAGATGAGGAAGGAAGCTAAATCGATGAAGGAACATAAGAAGAGAAGGAAGAGGGAAGCTAAAGAGAGAGGGCAGCTTGAAAAAATGACAGCACAAGCTCACCCTCTGTCATCCGCACTTGACATGAAACAGGTGACTTAAATAGACAAACCACACCCATGTGACAATTACCGGAAGTGCTCAACAAACAAATAAAAGTGACGTAAACAAATAATAATAATACAAATAATGAACTTGGGCTAAGTAGCATTATGGCACCTACAGAGGTGTTGTTGGTGCAGTATTCCTGGATCTGCGCAAAGCTTTTGATACAGTCAATCATAAGGTCCTTCTGTCCAAACTGTCAGCTTTTAACTGCTCTCCATTAACACTCAGTTGGATTGAATGATACCTCACTGGTAGGCGTCAGCATGTTACCGTCAATAATCGACTCTCTCTAATCTAGACTTAACCACCGGAGTACCACAAGGTTCAATACTTGGTCCACTTATTTTTACCCTATATATTAATGACCTGCCATCTGTCTGTCCTGATGTGGAAACACAGCTATATGCCGATGACACTGTGATATATGTGCATGCCAATACAAAGCAAAAGGCTGCTGATAAACTGACCTCAGCTTTAGTGCTGATCACTAGCTGGCTACACCGCTCCTGTCTTCAGCTTAATGTAAACAAAACAGTAGGAATGTTTTTCACAAAAAGAAAATGCAACATTGTGTCAAATATAAGCATCTCAGGTGAAAATATTGATATTGTGCCTCAGGTTAAGTACCTTGGAATCATTATTGACTCTAATTTCACATTCAAAACACAAGTCAAAAAAGTGACCCAAAGAGTAAAGTTTAGCCTAGCAAATGTTAAATACATAAGAAACACAATGACATTGAATTCTGCCAAGTTATACATGAATGCCATGATCATGTCACATCTAACATACTGTCTCACAAGCTGGGGGCAAACTAACAGCTCCACACTGAAGCCACTAGCAACCCTGTACAAACAAACCCTCAAAGTACTGGACCAGAAACCTAACAGCTCCCATCACTGTACCATCCTCAACAAGCATAACATCCTGAGTTGGGAAGATTTAATAAAGTATAGGAACATCGTTCTGGTGTACAAAATCCTGCACAATACAGCCCCTCCACCTCTTAACTCATTGGTTACTCAACGTAACAACACCAGACTGACCACTAGAAGCTCCACACGTGGCGACCTATCAGTCCCATTCAGGAAGAGTACTTTTGGTCAGTCATCATTCTCGGTCACAGCAATACAAAACTGGAATCTCTACCCACTCAAATCAAAGACATACATACACATACCACCTTCACAGCTCACTTCAAAACATGGTTCACTGAGAACTACACCTGCACACACTAGTCTGTGTTGAGTATGGCGTGAGTGTTACATGTTGTGTTACATGTTGTGATCATGGATGTTGCCCCTCGTTTCTGTTATGTGATTGTGATGTGCTATATGTGACATGTACTGTATGTATTAACGTGTGTTGTTTATTGTTCTCTTTTATCCTCTCTTATCCTTTCGCCTGTGCTAACAGTCCAGCCGTGAAGACATCTACGGGACAGTTTTGAGATTTCTTCAAATGCCGTTGCCATGGCGACAGACCACTCCCCATGAAACACAATGTCGCTGTAAGTCCAATGGACACGGTCCGATCGCCCCCCAATCTTCACTTGTATATCACCGGTCCATGCCTCAACAGCTCTACGTCAAATCTGAGATCTCACCATATCCCTCGCCATAAAAGACGATGCCGCTATAACTCCTATGAAAATGTGCTAACAGTCCAGCCGTGAAGACATCTACGGGACAGTTTTGAGATTTCTTCAAATGCTGTTGGCATGGCGACAGATCATTCACCATCAAGTTAGTTCAAAGGTTTGCAGTTCAAATATTCTGCTGCTTTTCCAAGCCTTTTTACTCTCTTTTCTTCTCTCATCACACATTCAAGCCCCCAGTGTTCATGTATCATTTCAATCTAAATTCTTCACTTTCTTCTTACACATTACATTTCAGCATAAAGCATTCCCACTAGCAATTTCTTCAGGAATTGCATTCTCTAGTTATGAATGTTGTTACATCAAGGCCGAAAATTAGGATGAGCGCAAACAGTCAAAAATAGTTGTTTCCCCTCCCAGAGCCAGCGCAGCCCCCCCCCCCAGATCTGGCACCCTGCATACCGCCACTTACTGTACAAGACTGGCTTCATCATCATTTCAACACCTGAAAAATCATTTTATCACTGTATGATACCTGGTTTTCATATTCACATCAGTGTTATTTTATTAAAATGTTAAGTATAATATATGTTGTTCTTTAGGTTTGCCATTGTTATTGTTATTGAATTCCTCGTACGTGTAAACCTCCCTGGTAATAAACCTGTTTCTGATTCTGATTCTGATATATATATATATATATATATATATGTATGCAGATGTCAAAAATGATTGTAGAAAAAGTGTATACCTAACAAGAAATACAAAATGTTGTTGAAGCATTACGGTTGTTGTTATTGTTAAGTATTGCTTTGTGATGGTGCCCTTTACTGCATGTATTAAGGTGCATTACAATATGACATCCCCACGCTACTGAAAATACATTTGACAGCAGCAAAGAGGAGAACAGAGGCCTGTACTACGAAGCCGGATTTTCGCTTAGCGAGCTAACTTCAGGGAAAACTCTGGGTTTCCGGTCCTACGACACTGGTTCTCTTTTTACCGGGCTAGATCTCAATGGTAACTTATGCTGAACGGCTAACCTGCTCCCGAGCAGGTTGGGTTCCAGGATAAGAGATCAACTCAGTGAAAGCACCGCCTGCTGACCAATCAGAGCTCAGTGTGCGGAGTTTAAAGCTATCAATTCATATTACAGGAGAAAGGAAATACAGAAAAACTGCCGTTGCAGGAAAGAGGGCCGTCAAAAATCAACTGACTGTGTGAACGTGAAAATGAATAGAATATCACCTCCCATCTTCAGAGCAATCTGACTAATATAACATTAGCGTTAAGAAAGCTTACTTAAATATCTGCCACAACATAAGTAACCGGATCAAAGTAACATTACACTGCCCTTTCAAAAAAACACTATAGTATCACTATTAAGAATTACTATAGAAATACCATAAAAAAACTGCTATAGTATTTCTATGGTGTTTTGGAACACACTATAGAGAATTACTTTAGTAATACTATAGAGTTGGCTATGGTGATCTTATAGTGAAGTTATGCTGCGTTCACACCGGACGCGATGCGAATATTCGCTTCGCTCTAATCGCTCCTATCGCATCGCTCTAAACGCTCGAGTTTCACCGCGGCTGCCAGCTGTGTTTACTCGCATCATTCAAACAAGACGCGCTGGCTCGGGAGCTACAACTACAACAAAATGAACATATTTTACCGTGATTAAATTGTAATACACGTTTCTAAATGATGCCGAAGTAACAACATACTGATACCGGTTAGTAAAAACCATGAATTAATGCTTGACAAGTCTGCAGACAAGACGGCAGGCGAAACATCTTTTAAAATGCTTGTTTTCTGAATGAAGATCGGGTCGACCAGGCTAAGCTAACGTTGTATATGCTCACTCCACACTCATAACAACGGCCTACAGACATAAATAAACCAGCGACTGTATTCGCCATGACACAGACAGTCTGTGGTTTGTACTTGTTTAACTTTTGTCCAGTTTCTGAACAGATATGAGGAGCTGTGAGCTCTGTGTGCTAACTGCTAACAGCTAACGGCTGATGTTGTGTGGTTGAACGTCAGTGACGGCAGGCTGAGATCCTCACCGCTGATTGGCTTCCGCGAGAACGCGTCACGTGAATTTGACGCTCGAGTTGAAAAAATTGAACTCTCGCGTTTAACGCGGCACCGTTCAATCGCCTCAATCGCGTGATTCGCGCGGCGTCCACCGCTTCATGCGCGCCGTCGGAGCGAATTCGCGTCTGTCCGCGTCTCTGCATTGACTTTACAGGTAATCGCGCCGCCCCCAAACATCGCATCGCGTCCGGTGTGAACGCAGCATTACAGTTATACTATAGTGTTTGTATGGTATCACTATAGTGTTTCCTGTAGTATTTCTATGGTTTTTTCGGCCACTATAGGAAATTACTATAGTTATACAATAGAGTTTTATGTAGTATCACTATAGTGCTTTCTATATTATTTCTATGGTGTTTTGGAACACACTAGAGAATTACTATAGTAATACTATAGAGTTGACTATGGTGAGTATATCTATAGTTAATTAGCTTTAATAATTATGTAGTCATCCCTATAGTAAGTATGGTATCAACAAATACAAGTTAGCAAGCAGAGCAGTTTAAATTTGAAAGATAGGGACTTTATTAACAAAATAAAATAACGTAAATGTAAAAAATGTACAAGAACAATTTCAGGCCCGGAAACAGAACTGGTTGGGCAATGAAATTTAGGGAAAAAGTGTCCCAACCCCAAACCCGCTCAGCAACACTAATGGCGCGTTTCCACTACACGGCCTCGCTCGGTATGGCTAGGCCTCGTTAGGACTGACTCACTTCATGGCGCATTTCCATTACAGTTTAGGAACTGGGGTAGTATCTATAGTAACGCAGTGTAGGCGGAGCCGTGACGTCATCTTCAATGAGAACCCCAGAAAAACAACACAGCCGTTAGCTGTTAGCACTCAAGCTCACAGCTCCTCATATCTGTTCAGAAACTAGACAAAAGTTACAACAAGTACACACCACAGACTGTCTGTGTCATGGCGAGTACAGTCGCTGGTTTATTTATGTCTGTATAGGCCGTTGTTGTGAGTGTGGACGGTCGGAGCATATATTGCGTTAGCTTAGCCAATCTCCATTTAGAAAACACGCATTTTAAAAGGTTTTTCGCCTGCCGTCTGTCTGCAGACTTGTCAAAGCATTAATTCATGGTTTTTACTAACCGGTATCAGTATGTTGTTACTTCGGCATCATTTTGAAACGTGTATTACAATTAAATCACGGTCAAATATGTTCATCTTGGTGTACAGATGGAGCGTCTTATTTTGGACAGTTTGAAACGCGAGGGTCGTGATTGGCTCGTGCACGGTCCCTGATCGGCCCGTGATCGGTTCGTGATGAAGAGCCGGCCCCCAGTCTGACTTGATACCGCCCCCGTGATAAATAAATGTAATTATTGTGAAGCCAGCTGCAATGGATCATTGATCCACCAGGGGGTGCAGTGGGGTTCCACACTGGAGCTCATGTGAAATCAACTTCGATACAGTAAGCTGGATGTACAGTATGTCTGGTACTAATGTATAGTGGATCTTTGTTAAGATCCATATGTCACGGATAGGATCATAGTCTGTGCTAAATAAGACATGTAATCATTTACAAAACATCACCATGTTGTTATTTAACAAAATAATGTTGTTTAGTCGAAAAAAACGAACGAGAGGAAATGCAGCCGGCTCTCCCGATTTTTAATCCTAATTTAATCATCATCTTCACCACGATCATTTATGTTTATGTTCGCCGAATTGACATGAAATCACTGACAAATATGAATATTCTGTATTCAACTTCATTGAAACGATCAGGATCCCTGGGTGTTATTTTTCCCCACAATGAGAAATAGTCAGAAAAGCAGAAAAGAACACTCAAACCGAGAGATGAGTTATTATTACAACGTGACTTCACTATTATTTAACAACTGTTTTTATTGGGTTCTTTTATTTGGGGTTAAGTATAGGTGAATTGCCCTAATGTGGGAAGATCGTGATGTCTCCTCCGATCTGCTTTATGATCTTCTTTCTCCCGCTGTGTAGATTGGGGGACCGCCGTCCTCTGTCTTCAATGTTCGACATCGCGTGAAACAGAGGATTTCGACATTCTGTATTCCTTGCTTACTTCCTTAAACCTTTTCTCCTCCTTATCTCTTTCATGACTTTTTATTTAATGCTTTATAACAGCTGTAATAGTTCGTTTAGAAATCCTAGAAACTCCTTCTGACGTCATAGCTACCCACGTATGTGAAAACACTTTACGATCAACGGTACCTTCATTTAATATTCATCAGTAATAATATCTCGACGTCTATAGATGTAGTGTTAAAGTCAGTAGGTTTTGGTGTGCAACATTCCGTGTCATTTTTACTTCACATTCAGAAAACGTAATATTAGCCACATGCTTGTCAATACTAACCGGATATGAAGGATTTTCAGAATAAAAGCTTGGCATTGAGATTTTATGAGAACTTCCGGGTTTTTTCACAATAAAACAGCTTTTAAACTGACGGTATGTTTTAGACTAAATAATGCTATTAAACATTGATTTTAATTTCTAACATTTTGCATTTCAGACTTCTGGAATATATTGCGATATGAACAGGGTTGGGAGGGTTACTTTGTAAATGTAATCAGTTACTGATTACTGAATACATGGCTCTGAATGTAATCCGAATACAGTTACAGTTACGTGTCTTAAAAAAGTAACGTAATGAGATTACTTTTAGATTACTTTTGGATTACTTTCTTTATCCATCACAGATGAGAAAATAATAAAACAAAAACAATTTGATATGTCTACCATTTATTTTAGGAGTATTAATATTTTTTCAGATAGGATCATACATTTACAAAACATCACCATGTTTTTATTTAACAAATTAATCTACAATAAATCCTAATCTTATATTATAAAACATCACCATGTTTTTATTTAACAAATTAATCTACAATAAATCCTAATCTTATATTATAAAACATCACCATGTTTTTATTTAACAAAATAATCTACAAGAAATCCTAATTTTATATTATAAAACATCACAATGTTTTTATTTAACAAAATAATCTACAAGAAATCCTAATCTTATATTATAAAACGTCACCATGTTTTTATTTAACAAAATAATCTACAAAAAATCCTAATCTTATATTATGGTCCTATATTTAACAAACTATGCCTATCTGCGGCCTATCTACAGTATGCCTATCTTTGGCCTATCTACAGTTTGCCTATCTGCGGCGGAAACCAGGGCGAGGTGTTTCTGGATCCGTTTTTCGTGGGCTCCTCAGTCTCTCGTTTACCCGGTTCCTAATTTTATGCCACTGGTCCACGGTCAGGCCTGGGAACCGACGGGAGACACTGGACTCAAGTGTTTGCCTCACATTGAGGGGAAGAGGCATTTTCCCTTTGCTCCCACTCCAGTTGGTGATTTTGACCATGTTCTCATATGAGTCAAATGGCACTAAGAAACACTTTTACGGCAGCTCTCATTTACGGTAACTCCTTCTGACGTCATAGCTACCCACGTAAAATATATAAACAAAGTCTTGGCTTTCAGAATATGAAACTTTTATTTCCAAAATCACACGATAAATACATTTGTGAAGCTTGTAAAGGGAAGATGACAGGCACCTCTCACTCGCAATCTGCTCCTCCGCAGCGCCGCCCCCCTCCCTCCGGCTGAAATTATGAATGTACAGTAAGGCATATAGTAATCATAGATAACACGGCAGGGTCCGTTACAGTTTGTTTTCATCTGATTTCAAATAAACAAAGTCTTGGCTTTCAGAATATTCAGAAATTTAGATGATAAATACAACCATGAAGCTTGTAACGGCATAATTACAAGCGGAGAACGGAGTAATTTAACGTTACAGCAGGCATAACAACAGCCGGTGTTTATTTTATTATTATATATAGTCGTTATTCATTTGTTTTAAAGCTCAATAAGGAAGATTTAAACTTTCACACGTTGACCGGCGAAAAACTCTGCCCGGTTCCCTCGGCCCCCACCACGTTGAATAAACAGAAGGCTGCTTTTGTGGAGGAAGTTACAGCGCTACGTACAGGCTCGGCATATGCAGCTTTTTCCAGCGGTATCCATAAATCTCTTAATTTTGACCTCAAGTGCACCAGATTGATGCATTTAACTTCAATATAAAGAAAAACATCTTCTGTTGTAACAACAATAACATTATAAATAGTAACATAGCTGAACATGGTATTGCACATTTAGCTTTCAGTGTTACTGACCTGAGATGTTTTTATTACATGAATTAAGGTGACTGAGACTTTTTAACATAGACTTTTCAGATGTCTGAGTGTAATATCTGCATTTTCTATTTTGGTTTGATAAGGACACATCCTGGGGATTGTGTTTACAAACATTGACCATACCGTTCACCATCCCCCACCCCCCTACTGTATGTTGATTTTTGACTTTGTTTGCCTACATGTAAATGGGTGGCATTTAGTACCTACCCCCCTCTGAGTGAATACCTGCTTAGCTACTTACTTGGCACTAAGTACAGATATGTCTACCCTTTCTTCTTAGGCCCCACTCACATGGGAACGTTTGCGTTTATGCACAGTATGCGTATTCAAAAAAGTCTTCCGTTCACATGCATTCGTTTCATTTAACGTGTCTGTTCAAACGAGGCCGCTGGAAACGCTGTAGTACATATGCCGGGACTGTAAGTGGCGCTGTAACTTCCGCCAAAATACACCAAAAACAGCGAAGAAGAGCAGCCCGAGCAGCCCCGCCGCAATGTTGCCATGGCTACCCTTCTGTTTATGCCCCGCGGTGTATTTAGCAACATGTAGTTCATGTAATTCTCCATGTCCACTTGTTGCTGATGGTTGTGGTAGAGGAGCTGTAGATTTTGTACTAATATCTGTAGCATGGTCAGTAGCAGTAGCACTAGCAGTAGCTACTGACAGGAGGAAGTGTGTGGCGATTGCTGGTATTCAGCGGGATATAGTCATTTCCTCAGCATATGGATAAATGCAACGGGGAAGTTAACTGAAAGAAACCGAATCTGTGGATATTACATCGACCGACCAAGAAGCACGTCTCTGTGGAGAGGACGGCTCAGAAAGAGAGATATTCTCTACAAACACCGGGTGAGATCGCTCCTTTGTCAATATAATGGATCAATGCATGAAATCTGACTCTGTTTATTTTGTTTAAGGAGTATATTGGGCGTTAACAATTCTGGTTTGCCTTTTATAATATTATTTCATTCAAGAACCCCTTGTGCGTTTAATTAACACCGCTATTTTTGATAGTTGCTACAGCAGTGAGCAGGAGAGGTGGGGAGAGGTGGGGCTATCGCTATTTTTTCAGGAAATATTCGTATAGAGGTGATTACACGGACTCGGTTGACCCCCCAGAGCGTTTCGTTTGCAAATCTATCCACCTTGGGACCCGTTATCGTTTGTGGGGTCAGTTTCTATCGGCCTCGTGTAAATAATAGGGCTATACGCACGCGAAACTATCAGATACAAGCAGTTTTCTCCTCGTGTAAACGGCGCCTTAGAGTTAGCCAAGAGGCTATTTTTCATCTGTAGTTAGTTAGATTTTAAAAGTCAATCTAAAACACATTTCATTTTAAACAAGTAAATACAATACATTTAAAACATGCAACATACACTGTAAACAAAATCTGTAATCTAGGCAGTAAATTGCTGTATTACCCACAGTCATTTACTTTGAATTTGTAATACAGTGTGATACTGTACATTATGCTGCACTGTGGGAATATTATCCTTAGGCGGGAAATGTATGTAAGCTGGAGTCTGAAATAAGCTAAAAATATGTATTTCTTAATAAACTAAATAGGCCACCATTGGTAGCAGTTCTCATTATATACTTCTCAGTAACTGCTCCCCTTAAATTAAATGTATTCTGTAGATTTTGGGGATTCATTAATGCATTTATTGCCATCACCATGCTTTTTCAAGACTCTTTTAAATTCTATCATTTTATAGGCCTATTTAAGTTTCACTTTTCTGAAAATAACAAAGCAGGGTTGAGGAAATATTCCCAACTGCATCTTCATTTGTCATATGTTTACAAAAAACGATGTTAACACTTTCTCGTTCTTAATATATGCTATATTTAGGGTCGATATGTGTTGAATTTACTTTAAAATAGTAGATCACTGTGACCGGATATAGTTTTTTCGGCTTAGTGAACGTGTGTCTCTTCCTCCGCGGCTCCTCCGTGCAGAGAGTTTGCAGCGGTGTGTGTCAGCAACGTGCAGTCAGGGGAGGCACGGATTGGCCGTCGGGAGAGTCGGGACTTATCCCTGGCCAGCTGTGAGTTCTGGAGAATCACAGAACGGCCGGACGCCAACGGCCCGGTTCGCTTACGGCCGACAACACCCACCCCCGTCGCACCTTTTAACAGAGCCCCCCCCACATATCAAATCCCAATTTAACCCCTGGCCTCTGGAGCAGAAATGAAAGAGTTTTAAAAATGTTTACGTTTTGGTACGTTTTTAGGGAAATGTTGTAATATTGCAACGTTGGCCTTAGGTGGGAGCAGAATTTCTGTATTTCTACTCACATTGTCTGAATAAACAACTAAGGGTTAATTTGCAGGATTGATTTGTTACTTAGCCCTATATCAGTATATAGCATGAATAATAATCACACATCACTCATATTTGTTATGAATAATCATTTATCATTTATTAAATAGTAAGTCGCTTTGGATAAAAGCGTCAGCTAAATGCAATTTATGAAAGCCTCACTCAGGATTTTTTTACCAAGTGTTTTTATTGCTCTTGGGGCATTAAAAACAAGATTTTAACTTTAGTTTTTTATATAATATTTGCATTTTCTCTTTTGAAAAACTAAGTCTCAGTTTGGCCATAGTTTGGACACTCATTTTTAATCACACACACGTCTCCCCATCCCATTCAAATTCTTGACTGAGCCTATACTGTATGCATTTGAAAATAAATAGTAGCTACAGTACCCCCCTCTGAGTGAATACCTGTTGACTTCACATCTTGTACACATTTAATTAGGAGCAAAAACACACACTTCAAGTCAGATCATCACCCTTAGCTATTTTAATTACCTCTCAAACAACCTAAACTAGTTATAAATGTTTATTTTTACTGTCGGCCGGATCAGCTGCTGCATGAGACAGACACTGAAAAGTATTATCATCTGAAATTAATCATTATGTTATTAGTATTAAATATATACAAGTATTTTTACAGCTTGTATTTTTTTTACCAAGTGTTTTTATTGCTCTTGGGGCATTAAAAACAAGATCTTAACTTTAGTTTTTTTATATAATATCTGCATTTTCTCTTGTGAAAAACGAAGTCTTAGTTTGGCCATAGTTATTTAATATATAAAGACTATATATTATTGAATTACAAGATTAGATATACTTCATTTGATCTAAAATATTGATGTGTTCAAATGCTCTTCTCAACAAAACTGAAAGTCCATGAAAAGTTGTCTTCCTGTTTTTGTGAAGGAAGCGCCATCTCCTGGTTAAATCCTGAAATTGAAAATCTGGCAACGCCCTCTTGGAAAATAGTGGGAGGGCTTAACATTCCCAGATACTGGTCTTTGGCAGGTAACTGGCAGGTAGTAGGCAGGAAGCAGTAAGCTGGAGTCTGAAATAAGATGCTCCATCTGTAGTTGTAGCCCCCTTGCTAGCGATTCTCTCTCTAGTTTAGCAAACTCAGCCCGACTCAGCCCTGTTTGTTGGCCCCGATAGAACCACAATTTTGTCGGGCCAGAAAAAAGGTGAAAAAGTAGCCCCGGGCCGGAACTAGGCATAGTGGAAACGCAACCAAAAACGGGCCCGGCACGCTTAAACCGCGCTCCGCGCCATGGTGGAAATGCGCCATTAGTATCTGCAGGCTCAGCACAGCGCTGGAAGTGAATCAGTGTCAGGTCAGGGCCCAGAGAACACAGAGAGGTTTCCTGCCCTCAGGCTGTTTACTGAGGATGTTTTTTTACCCTCTTTTCCCTTTTCCCTCCACAGAAGCAGAGCCTGTCTGCTGAGAGCTGTTGGATTAGTTCTTTGATCGGTGTGAGTTCATTCCTCCACTGAGACATCCAGCACAGAAAGAAACAAGATACATATACCCTTACATCATAAAAGCAAAAGCTTTACAAGCCACATGTTATGTTTTTGACTTGAAACTTAAAACAACAGATAACCACAGAAGATTACATGTCCAACTACATTTCAAGTACAACAGACAGGAAACTGATTCCCGCCAATGGAAAACTGAGTGACATAGTTCCTGGTAGAGAGCCCTATTCCATAAGGAATATTTGACTCTATGCACAGGCTTAACTTTTAAAAAAGTTTTAAGAAACCATGTTTGTATGTTGCAGCCCATTATTTTTAGCAGTATATGGAATTATAATTTTCACCGTAAAATAAAGTAATGCCACACAGATCTGCTTTTGATGAGTAATCTATTGCAGTGAATGTCATCCTAACTTTATTACTTTAAAAAAATGTTTAATTTTGTTATAATGACAGCCATTGCTGGGTAATACAGCAGAAATGTGGACTGGGTCGTATGAGCAACATTCTTGCTCGCTTCAGCAGACATGTGCTGAGTCATGGATTCCAAAGAATACTTAGGGTTCTAGTCCCAGCTTTTTACTGCATAGACATGTTAGGTAACTGGCTAGACCCGACATTAAAGATGCACTCTTCTCATTGCTTTTAAAACAACCCATGTTTGGATCACTTATCGGTTGTAAGTGTATCAGTTGTTAGTGCCTTCTACAACCCGACTGCCATAAAGACAACTATGAGTCTGAGAATTCCCAAACGACTGACAGTGTACATGTAAAGGAGGGGGGAGGGGTAGAAATGTAGGAAGAGGGAAAGGGTTCTTCTAGGCCCCGCTCACACGGAACCGTTTGCGTTTATGCACAGTATGCGTATTCAAAAAAGTCTTCCGTTCACATGCATTTGTTTCATTTAACGTGTCTGTTTAAACGAGGCCGCTGGAAACGCTGTAGTACATATGCTGGGACTGTAAGTGGCGCTGTAACTTCCGCCAAAATACACCAAAAGCCGCGAAGAAGAGCAGCCTGGAGCAGCCCCGCAGCAATGTTGCCATGGCTACCCTTCTGTTTAAGCCCTGAAACTGAAACTGAAACTGAAAGAAACTGAAAGAAACCGAATCTGTTGTTGCTGATGGTTGTGGTAGAGGAGCTGTATATTTTTGCACTAATATCTGTAGCATGGTCAGTAGCAGTAGCACTAGCAGTAGCTACTGACAGGAGGAAGTCAGTGTGTGTGGCGATTGCTGGTATTCAGCGGGATATAGTCATTTCCTCAGCATATGGATAAATGCAACGGGGAAGTTAACTGAAAGAAACCAAGAAGCACGTCTCTGTGGATATTGCATCGAGAGGACGGCTCAGAAAGAGAGATATTCTCTACAAACACCGGGTGAGATGCACCTTTGTCAATATAATGGATCAATGCATGAAATCTGACTCTGTTTATTTTGTTTAAGGAGTATATTGGGCGTTAACAATTCTGGTTTGCCTTTTATAATATTATTTCATTCAAGAACCCCTTGTGCGTTTAATTAACACAGCTATTTTTGATGGTTGCTACAGCAGTGAGCAGGAGAGGTGCTATTTTTTTTTTTTTTTCGCTATTTTTTCAGGAAATATTCGTATAGAGGTGATTACACGGACTCGGTTGACACCCCAGAGCGTTTCGTTTGCAAATCTATCCACCTTGGGACCCGTTATCGTTTGTGGGGTCAGTTTCTATCGGCCTCGTGTAAATAATAGGGCTATACGCACGCGAAACTATGCAGATACAAGCAGTTTTCTCCTCGTGTAAACGGCGCCTAAATCGGCTATAGAGTGCGACTGGGCAATCAGGAGCCAAACTACTCAAGTTTACAACGTTAACATAAATTATTATTGGACATATATAACCTTTACTAAAAACTAAAACCCATTTAAAATAAAATAAGTAAATCAATAAAACAATTTCACAAGCTACAAGGGCTTAAAAGTATTTTCTTTCAAATCCAGGCACTCGATGAGGGGGGTAAAACACTTCTGGGCACACAGTCCACTCCTCCAGCTTGGCTCCCACTCAGACAAATAGCATGTCACTCGTCTTTTAAGGGCAAATCAGGTCTTTGGTTGGAGAGTGTTACTCACGAAATAAGGGCAGAGCTATAAAATCTTCTGTCCTTGGCTTCACACTCTCAACTGGACTGTCGTTTGTCTCCTTTCTGCAGTGCTCAGCTGCATCTCCTGTCTTCTTCCCTTGTTTCTCTGGCCTCCTGTGTTCTTCCCTTGTTTCTCTGGCCTCCTGTGTTCTTCCCTTGTTTCTACGGCCTCCTGTGTTCTCTCTCTCCCTTTATAGGTAGGCCGTGATTGGCCCCAGGTGCTGCTAATTCTAAAATAGAAGCACACAATAAAATCAGAATAACAAGTATAAAACACACAAAAACCATGCAATATAATTAAAATACTTCGCCATGTGACATACAGGGTCCATATGTCTCCTCGCACTCGCACAGGTTGATCTCTTGTATAATCAAAGAATCTTCTCCCCTTAAAAAAGCTTCTTTGTTACTGGCAGTCATCACAGATTTCCAGAACCATGTTATCTCCCTATCATGGCGTTTCATTTCTTCCTGACCGTCAGCTACAGTAAACATGTCGATGATTGATTCCAGCAGTCAGGATGAAACACACATGCCTACTGGTCAATCCCAGAGGCCCATGGATGACCTGCTGCTGTCAGTGGGGATCAGGAGCCACTTCAGGTGCAGAGTGATGCCCAGGAAGCAGGTGCAGCCAAATATGTGGCCACACCCCTGGTAGAATAACTGGTGACATTGGAGAGGGCAGTGTTAGCTGCACGGTGCAGAAACTGTAAACCAGTAATGCACACAAGACTAATGTCTGATGTGAGCACATTGAGTTATGGTTAAATCAATATACAGACATAGTTGTGGAATAAAAATAAACAATAAGCCTTGTGTTACACATTCATTTTCCAGTAGCATGGAAGTAATGAATTCAGGACTGTCTCTAATATTTACAACGTATTGGGGAAGTAAAGAGGCCTATTTGGAGTTTCAAGCTTTATCATCAGGAGCAGGGAGAGGTGGCAGCAAATAAAAGCAAATCATTATTAAGGTAGAAATCATCACATAATGCCAAAGCTCTGAACATACCTTAGAAAGCTTCTGTTGCTTAGAGGTTTTCAGACCACTGTTCAGAGACTATTTTATATCGGGTTTTATTAAAGGTTTAGATCTGCTGAGTTATTATGGTGATGAATCAAGGTTCAGGCTGGAGTGTAACCAGCATTACAACCATGGCAATTCAACTGAAATATACCTAGCTTCTGAATGTCACTTTTAATTACATAGAACCCAAATCACCAAAGTTGCTTAAAATGGCAGATTTGTGAAGATATACTTCAAGTATGCCTTACTTTTGCGTCCCATATTGTTATGTATTTGATTTCTTTCTTCCTTCTTTGTTTATCAATGAGTTCTCTATGTCTCCAGTAGATGGCAGATGGATCCACAGATTGTACAGTTGAAGCTGGCATTAACATTCAAACACATTGATGCAGCAAATCCTTATCTCCTGAATGCAGTGGTCAGTCATTCAACGTGCGCTCATCTGCGTTGCAGTTTTTGTTGTTTTTTACATCTGATTTTATTTCTCCATCCTGAATTCTCTTTTCAAAACTATTCACATCGTTTTTCTTTCTTATTGTATTACATTACAATATCACTCACTGCATGGATTGTGTTACCTAACATTATACTGTTTATGTAACAGAAAATGCTGCATTCAGTCAGCTTTATTTTCCCAAAACAATGTTTTACTTGAGCTCTAGAGAACATGTGTGTGGCTCGTGTGACTATATATTTCTGTATTGAATATTATGAAATGTTTTCTTACTACATATTGTATAGCATAATATCATATTTACGTTAAATATGATATTAAATAGTGTTAGATATGAATATTTAATTTCCCGTTTTTTTTGATGAAGTTGAACAAACTGTGGTCTTGTTTAATTTTGTGTTTTGTAACGTTAAAAAGTATACTTATCATATATTTTGTAGGTATGTAAACATGTGCAGTATAGAGTTCTGTTGGTGGTTCAGTTTTAAAACAGAAGTATTTTGCCAGTTTAGTCCATAATGATTGATGTGATGAGTTGTGAATATACACTTTGGAAAAAAATTACAAATTATTGAGAAATGCATGTAACCGATAAAAAACAACAGCAAAACTAGGCCTATAATACACAACATGGCGTGTGGCGCAGTGGATAGTGCGTTGGTGTTAGGATTAGGGGGTCACAGGTTCAAACTCCACTGCAGTCAGCATGTCGTTGTGTCCCTGAGACACTTCACCCCAAATTGCTCCTGTGGGGATTGCCCACAGTATAGAGTATGTAAGTCGCTTTGGATAAAAGCGTCTAACAAGTGACATGTAATGTTCAAGGTTCTTTATTAGTCATACAACCATAGCTACAGAGTAGTTATGTTGATGAAATTCTTAAGTCACAGGCTTCTCCAACAGTGCAACACAATATTACAGAAAAACAGAAAAATATAGTGCAAGTAAATATTAAAAGTAACTGCGAAAAGAAAGGAATAGTTAAAAAAAAAGTGAAATAGTGCAATAAGAGTCTACTATATGCAAGCTATTGGAATGATATATTAGGTAAATAGATAAATGATTACTAAGTAGCAGAATGTTATGAATGTTGTTACAGCAGTTCAGGTGTTTAACAGTCTTATGGCCTGTGGGATGAAACTGTCTCTGAATCTGTTGGTTTTAGTCAGGATGCTGTGGTAACGCCTGCCAGACGGCAACAGACAGAACAGTTTGTGGCTGGGGTGATGGGGGTCTTTTATAATCCTGAGGGCTTTCTTCCTGAGCCGCTGGGAGTAAAGGTCCTCCATGGATGGCAGCTCCGTCCTGGTGATGTTCTGTGCAGTTTTCACCCCCCTCTGTAAAGCCTTACGATTGAGGGCGGTGCAGCTGCCGTACCAGGCCGTGATGCAGCCATCCTCTCTATGGTGCACCTGTAGAAGGTCAGGATCCTCTCTATGGTGCACCTGTAGAAGGTCAGGATCCTCTCTATGGTGCACCTGTAGAAGGTCAGGATCCTCTCTATGGTGCACCTGTAGAAGGTCAGGATCCTCTCTATGGTGCACCTGTAGAAGGTCAGGATCCTCTCTATGGTGCACCTGTAGAAGGTCAGGATGCTCTCTATGGTGCACCTGTAGAAGATCAGGATGCTCTCTATGGTGCACCTGTAGAAGGTCAGGATCCTCTCTATGGTGCACCTGTAGAAGGTCAGGATCCTCTCTATGGTGCACCTGTAGAAGGTCAGGATCCTCTCTATGGTGCACCTGTAGAAGTTGCAGAGTATCCTGGAGTCCATGTTGAACCTCCTCAGCCTGCGGAGGAAGAAGAGCCGCTGTCGAGCTTTCTTGGTGATGGTGGTGGTGTGAAGAGTCCATGTCAGGTCCTCAGTGATGTGGACCCCAAGGAACCTGAAGCTGCTGACTCTCCCCACCGTAGTCCCATTGATGGCGATGGGGGCGTGTCCCTCTCTCTGCTGCTTCCTGTAGTCCACAATCAGCTCCTTGGTTTTGCTGACGTTGAGATGGAGGTTGTTATCCTGGCAACAAGATGTCAGGTTTTCGACCTCCCCTCTGTTCGCCGTCTCGTCGCCGTCTGTGATCTGGCCGATGACGGTCGTGTCGTCAGCAAAGTTCACGATGGTGTTGGAGCTGTGTGTGGCCACGCAGTCGTGAGTGAACAGAGAGTAGAGGAGAGGGCTGAGCACGAAGCCTTGAGGGGCTCCGGTGTTGAGGATCAGGGTGGAGGATGTGATGTTTCCCACCCACACTGCAGGAAGTTCAGGATCCAATCACAGAGGGCGCTGTTGAGCCCCAGGTCTCTGAGCTTGATGGCCAGCTTGGAGGGCACAATGGTGTTGAATGCTGAACTGTAATCAATGAACAGCATTCTCACATATGTGTTCCTCTGGTCCAGGTGTGAGAGGGCAGTGTGGATGGTGTGGGCTATGGCGTCGTCTGTGGACCTGTTTGCTCTGTAGGCAAACTGCAGGGGGTCCAGAGAGTCAGGGAGGGAGGAGGTGATGAAGGTTTTGACTAACCGCTCAAAGCACTTCATGATGATGGAGGTGAGCGCTACTGGGCGGTAGTCGTTGGGGCAGGTGATTTATTGTTTTTTTGGGGACAGGAACGATGGTGGAGTGTTTGAAGCATGTGGGGACTACAGACTGCATCAGGGACCTGTTGAAGATGTCTGTGAACACCTCTGCCAGCTGAACTGCACACACCCTGAGAACACGGCCAGGGATGCCATCAGGTCCAGGAGCCTTGTGTGGGTTAACCCTTTTAAAGGATTTACACACATCTGCCCTGTTTAAAACAAAAGGGCAGGGCTCTGGCTCCTGGTCCTTCTGTACCTCCACAGCCTGGCCGTTCTCAAAACGTGCAAAAAATCCGTTCAGCTCATCTGGGAGAGATGCGCACGCAGACACTCCCGCAGCACCCCCGCTGCTCCTTTGTAGTCTGTCATTGTTCTTAGTCCCGCCCACATGTTCCTGGTATTACAGCCTTTGAAGTCAGATTCCACCTTCTCTTTGTACTGTCTCTTTGCCTTGTTAATAGCTCTCCGGAGTTCATACCTAGAATTCCTGTACTCCTCCAAATCTCCAGCGATAGTGCGCGATAGTGCGCGCTTTCAGCTTGGTACGAACCTCGCCGTTTATCCAGGGCTTTTGATTTGGGAATGTTCGTACAGAAACCTTCGGTACCACGTCATCGATGCATTTCCCAATGTAGCAGATGACCGTGTCCGTGTGTGTGTTGATGTTGTTGTGCTCAAACACACTCCAATCCGTGGATGCAAAGCAATCCTGCAGTGTTGAATCTGACTCCTCGCTCCATCGCTGTACTGTCCTTGTTACCGGTCTGTCCCTTTTAAGTTTCTGCTTGTAAGCAGGCAGCAGCAGCAGAGAGATGTGGTCTGATTTGCCGAAGGGAGGGCGAGGGAGGGACATTAATGTAATGTAATGTAACATAATGGTAACAGTATACATATAGCGAGACAGAATAGTTTTGAATGATTTGTTAATGCTTTTATAGTAAGCCACACACTATCAACATCAACAAACTATAGCTACATTCTGTAAGTGTGTGTTCTTACAACTCCTCACTGCTGCTTCACCTAATCAGGGGTCAGCAACCCGCGGCTCTCGAGCCGCATGCGGCTCTTTAAGCCCTCTGCTCTGGCTCCCTTGAGCTTAGACAAAAATAAGAAGGAAATTAAATAAAAGTATGTGTAGGACTATTTACATTTTGTTGCATGGTTGAAAATGTTTCGTACCTTGTATTTTGAGGTGATACAGGGTGTTTCTCAATGTCGAGGACGCTTCCTTGGTAGGACATGTCTTCCGAGTCACTTCCTTCAGAAGCGAGGCAAGAACCCTTCCTAGCCTCGGAAAACGAAGAATGGTGGAACAGGCTAACAGGTGTGCAGGTGTGCGTCATATGCGAGGCCCCGCCTTAAATGGAGTGCGATTTCCGCCAAAGATTTGGGAAATTGGTCCGTGCGCAAAGCATTGTGGGGCTTTTAAGACCGCGGAGGATACACATGTGCAGGCTCGAAATGTCTCGCTACGAAGGACGCTGGGTGTTTCTCAATGTCGAGGAAGGCTGCTCCAGAGCCACTATTTCAAGGATGCTACGTCATCGAGTCCCGCCGAAGGACTGTTCCAATGTCCAGGCTCCTTGGAATTCTACCGAGCCCGGCGTCCTTCGTAGCGAGAAATTTCGAGACTGCACATGTGTACCCTCCGCAGTCTTAAAATCCCCACAATGCTTTGCGCATGGACCAATTTCCAAATCTTTGGCGGAAATCGCGCTCCATTTAAGGCGGGGCCTCGCATATGACGCACACCTGCACACCTGTTAGCCTGTTCCACAATTCTTCGTTTTCCGAGGCTAGGAAGGATTCTTGCCTCGCTTCTGAAGGAAGTGACTCGGAAGACATGTCCTACCAAGGAAGCGTCCTCGACATTGAGAAGCACCCACTGTGACACATAAATAAAAAACAAAATGGTTTTAATTAGGTCAACTCAAATATGCATCACATCCTGCTACGGTCCCGCACCAGCGCCTTTTCTTACAGGCGAATAACCTGAGTCCCGGCTCGATGAGCGAACTATGGATACATCAAAGAAAATAAAAGTATGGGAGGAACACAGAGGGTTTAATTCTGCGTGGTTAGAGTTATATGCTTTCACAGCAAACGATGCTGGCTTACCGGTATGTTTGATATGTGGAGAGAAGTAGTCAAAGGTGCTGCAGCCTTTACGTATTGGAGGGAAAACACGGAAGAGGAAGACAGCTGACGATCTTCAGTCCTAATTCAATCAGTTAACTCTTTAGGTTGCAGCTATATGTTTTATTTATTTCAAAGTGGGTCAATTCTAATCGTATTTTTTTCCCTTCAAATGTGCAGGGACTCCCAAGTGCTGTGTTTAATTTATTTTAAAGTAGGCCTGTGTATTTTTTTGTATTCTCCTTATAGGAGTTATTTGTTTCTAATTAGAGGTTAACAGTTTTTTATAATGTAATAAATAATAAATGCAAAAAAACTGTAGTTTTTGTCTATGATATAACAATATATACAACTTTAAAAGCTATCAAATATGTTTTGCGGATCCAGACAAAAAAATTGTTGGAAAAGGGGGCAAAATGGCTCTTTTGGTCAAAAAGGTTGCAGACCCCTGACCTAACTGAAGGACACCTGTTCACTGTTGTGGTTCAGTCTGCCAACCTCATTGACACCGTTGGGCCACTAGGGGGAGGCACAGCAAAACCCATGGCTCACATGAAGGGTATCTGACTCAGCATCAATGGAGTCAAACATATCTGTATAAAGAACTCCCTTACAGGTGAGTGGGGGGCAGTGGTCGGTACACTGTCCTGAGTCCTGCCTGACCTTTGAGGGAATACTGTTGCTCACCAGTGTTATCACAGTGAGCTGAGCTTCACCTTCAAAAGAAAATGGCAATTGTCAGTTTTTATGACGAACATTATAATTTAAGGATTGCAATTTAAGGAACAAATAAAAAGATAAAGTAATTTAATTCACCAGTCCTTAATTCCTCTCCAGCAGCAATGCAATAGAGACGTGTCTTCATGCTTCATAATACTCCACTGCTTGTTTAGTCTTTACTGAAAAGCCTTACCCCAGTGAGTTCCTGCATGTTTTTACATGAGTTCTCTCATTACAAAGAGCAGTGGCAACAGTAGGCCTAAACATAAAGATGGCTGCCATTCTAACCTGTCATGTTGATTTGAATGTTAATGTCCTGTATGTTCTACTATCAATCTTTTTCTATGGGCAGAGAAAATCGAGAAATTATGGTATGGAAATGGTATCTGCCTTATAATTAAATGACTCGCATGAACCAACAGGAAGCTCTGCAGACACCAGTCCTCACTCCGTATTTTGGTCCAATCGGGTCTTGAACCAGCGTCCAGCGAGGTTGTGGCTGCCTCAAACAACAAGCCAACACTCCAACCTGCATCAATTATAAAGTAATCTCTTGCAACCAGCTGAATTATGGCGACATATCATTACAAGACAAAGGTATAACTTTTGAGCATGGAAAAGGTTTCTGTCTATGCACATTCTACCCCACCCCTGTAGGGTTTATTTGTCCACATTTAATGATTCCCCGTATACTTCACTACATAGAAAACCCTGTAAAGGCTTCACCTCCAATCAAAAATGGTCTAAAACATACTTGATTCACCCAGTGTATTGTCATCCACAGCCTCCAATATCAACCCAGATGTGCATATTAGCTGGCCGGTGCTGCAGTTCAAACAACACTGATCCAGACTGAAAACCAGGTTCATACGATGAGTGTGTGTTTATGTGTTAACGTGAGTGGGTCACAGAGAATGTATTCATCTTACTAAGTCCACACACACACACACACACACACACACACACACACACACACACACACACACACACACACACACACACACACACACACACACACACACACAGGAGCAAGTAAAGAGCCTGTAGCTGTGAGGTCAGGCTTAGCTCTGGAGCTGGCTCACAGGAAGGAGCAGTGATTTTGGGGAGCCAAGCCTTACTGAGGCACCGTTGTGTCCTCAGACAGAGGGGGAGGACAGGGAGGGAGGACGAGGAGGAGGAGGAGGAGGAGGAGGAGGAGGAGAGGTTCAGGCACATTAGCCCAGATGAATCACAGTGCTCCGAGTGATGAGTCAGGTTCTGACCCAGGTTCTCTGTGGACTTCTCACTCTGTCTGGAGTGTGTCCATCCTTTGAATCCCCTGCTGCATCTCCAGGAGGAGGCTGACAGACAACATGATCGACTACGGTGAGTAGGACTTCAAACCATAGAGGGTTTTGATGTGACTGCAAGTCCATAATGATTGGAACCATGTGTGTTGTATGACCGTCTCAGTATTGTGTAACTATCAAAATGAGTAGCAGAACAGGAAGTTAAACGATGCATTGGTTTGTCCTGAGGGGCTGGATGTGGAATAACCTCAATGTGTGTGTGGTTGGATTCCCGGGCCCACTTTGAAAGACAGAAAAATACTTTATAAAAAGCACAGACTCAGAATTTAATTCAAAGATATTTGAGAGATTTATTTATTTTTTCTTTCAGATGCATTGTATTTGATTGACACACTAACCCCTCGATTCCACTGGGTCCGTCTGCGTCGCGTCACGGCTGCGCCGCGGCTTTGGTCCAACCTCCTCCAGCGTCATAACCCACCGGGCGCGTTTCAGAAGCGGAGCGTCTTGCCTGCCGGCTCGCAGTTTCTGTTGATTTGAGCATATTTCCTGGACAGGCTACTTTGTACAGACAAAGTTAATAACAACTGTAATATTCCAGTTATAAACGACATGAATCAAAGATGTGTTGCTGTATTTTAGTGGTAAAAAAAATGCATTCATCATCATAATTATTCTATATATATAATTTACACAGTGCCTGTAAACCGGAGGAGAACGCTGGCATTTCTCCTCCTACTTGAAAGACTACGGAGGGATAGGGTCTGCACAATTAGTTTGTGTGTGTGTATATATCTATATATATATGCTATATATGCTCTGAAGGTTCCACTTCCTGCCTGCCCGACCTTACGTTACGGCTGCGCCGCGACCAAAATAGGATTCGATCCTAATTTTAGAGGAGCCCTGCGCCGAGCCGCTTCTGGGACGCTTCTGAGCCGTAACGCGCCGCGTGTGGTGGAATAGCACCCATTGACTAGAGTGGCCGCGATCGCCGTGAGCACCGCGGCGCAGCCGTAACGCGCCCGTAACGCGGCGCAGACGGACCCGGTGGAATCTAGGGGTAACACTCCCCTGAAGGCTGCAAAGACCTCAAAACACTTATTCTTACATTATCATAAATACATATATTGGAAATGTTGCCTTAAATTCTGTCACTAACCTTTGGGTTAGGTTTAGAGATTAATATGAGCGAGGAAACCCGGCTGAAGAAACTCATTTGCATACTGGCCTGCTATTGGAGGGTTGAACCTCAGGTGTACGCCCCCGGACTTTTACAGATGTTTCTCATTGGCCAGACTGCAGTTCCTACTAATAAATGTACATAAAGTATGCACACAGGGGTCCTTTATGGAAACACAAATTACATAACACTAAATCCATTTCAAGGAGACCTTTGGAGCACAAATAGCTGAGTGAGGCCAGCAGAGCATGGGCGGGGCTTCCTCTCTCCCCACAGCCCGGCTCAGAGGACCACATGGCTTTACCCAGCATGCAGTCCCACACATGCGGCTTTCACACCAGCGCTTTTCCCTTTCTAGCTCCTAGCTAGAGCTTTCCTGGTTCAGCTCCGGTTTCCCTTTTCAGCTCCCGCTCTGTTCACACCGCCCAGCTGCCGCTGCTGCGTCATGACGTCACAGTTTACGTCGCTGATTTTCTCCCCAACGGAGCTCACAACAACAACGGGGGGGGGACTGCGTCGGGTCGATGATCGTGTTGCTTTTAATCATACGAAGCCAGATTCAATTAAATAACGACTTCTCCAACCTTATACTTTTCTCCAGAGTGCCGTGGTTCATTGTTTATTAATGTGTTTCAGCGGCATTTACCGACCGCTGGCTGCTCTTCCACGGGAGTTTATTCTCCCGTTAGCTCCGGGTTAGCTCACACGGCTCTAAAGTATTCACTGTCTGACTGTCACACAAGCAGCTGATACATATCCCCAGTTCCCCTTAAGTGAATGTGTGTCAGTCTGAATTGACGCTGTTTGGCATCACAACGCTGTTATGAAAGTTTCTCTGGTATAACATGGGTGATGTTAGCATAGCAACCGAAGCTAAACTGACTACTTGCTAAGTCGTTTTCTACAGGCACATTTTACCGGCGTATTTTTCATTATGATTCTACTTGTGATAGTCGGACATGACAACCTGTGCAGCCCATGTATTGATTCCATCCGATAGCTGCTATAATAACAAACAAAACGTCTGCCTGCTCTCCACAATGATCAATAACAGCGAACGGATGGTCAAAGTAAGGTACAAATAAACAGAATCACACGAAGCCTGGTTAGTGTTGCCTGACTTTATAAAGTGTGTTTTTTTTTTATAAGTGTGTGGTTGCCTTCTAGTCACTTTGCTCAGCGCTACTGCTTGGAGGCAGGCATGACGAGACTCTTCAGTCGACCCATGTTCAGGGGAGGTGGGTTTAGTTTCCTGCACGCCTCGACGTAAGAGAGACGTAAGCGACGCCGCGTCATAGCTCCGAAGCTCTTGCCTCTAGACCGACAATTTTTTGGAGCTGGAAGTGAACCGCATTCCGGAGCTATGACGCGGCGCCGCTGCGGTGTGAACAGGAAAAAACGGCGCTTTTCCAGCTCCAGCTCCGAGCCGGAGCTGGAAAAGCGCCGGTATGAAAGGGGCAAGAGTGACACAACAGAGGCCAGACTAGCCAGACTCTTCTGGTGTATGAGATCATCTGGGAAGAATTGAAGATCAGTGGTCCTGTCTTGAGCCAGTGAATAATCTCAGTGACTGTGCACATTGTAGCAGTGCTGTGTTATTCATGGTCTCCCTTCAGGTGGAGCTCTGGGCCCTGCTCCGTGTCACACACTGGAAATATTCCCAGTGAACATTTCTCACAACACTCGCGTTGTTCAGCTGCACAGCCCCCGCCCCCCGCCCTCCGCTCTCTCTCAATCAGGTTCTGTGAGTCCCTGCATTACTAATGCTACAGGCAAAAAGTATGCTCTCTTTTAGGATATGTACACACACGTGAATATGCAAACACGTGTATACACGGTTTATTCAGCCTCTATCCTAAACACACCTTTCAACGTGACCAACACCCTCCTCCTCCGTTTTTTCCGCGCCTTCCAAGTTTTCATACTAAACAGAGTTACTGCTGTTTGCCATTACATCAATAGCATACAGAGCGTGTGTCAGAGGAAACTTTCCGTACCTCTGCTGACATCAGGAGGCGGTCAACATCTCCAAAACTCAAACACAAGTACTATTGATGAAGCTAGGCCTAAAATATACATGCTTACCAGCACAAAGCCTACATGGAAGTTCTTTAAAGACCTTGACAAATGGAGACTGTTATGTTGTGTACTTACAGTAGATGTTCAGATTTAGACTGGATGGAAACCTTACAGCAACCTAGAACTTGAAACAACATCATAACATAAATCTGGCTGCTACTTAAGAATTATTTATCTAATATATCATTCCAATCACTTGCACTATTTCACTATTACACTTTTTTACTATTTTTCCTTTTGTATTTACTATTTACTTGCACTATTTTTTTCTGTGTATCTGTTTTATTGTGTTGCACTGTTGGAGGAGCCTGTGACCTAAGATTTTCATCGTCATAACTACACTGTAGCTATGCACGTATGCCTTGAACCTTGAACCTTGAGACTGGGCTAAACAATTTCCCTTCCCAAACAGCAAGGTGCCCAAACATTTCAATATCTACATCTGAACCTCATTAGTTGTTGCTTTAGCAGAGACATCTAACCTGACAAACTGTCAATGAAATATTCATAGCAATTTTCTCTAAAATCACATGCCAAGATCTCTGTGCTCTATTCTGTCTTTCAGGGTTTTCCCTTTCCTATAGTGTGTTCTACTGTATAGGTTTCTGTGCATGTAAATGGTCTGCAAAGGCTAAAATCCCTGTGTTCCCTCCCACACACTCCCCCCCCCCTCCCCGCCTGAAAGCCTCCATTATACTCCTTTGTTTACTTGTGTAACATAATGACATCACTATGTAACACTTGCGCTTCTATTGGCTAGCGCTGCCAACACATAGTGTTTGGTAGGCCAAGTGGCAGGACCTTTCTGACACATCTCTAAGCGGTTGACCGCAACAGAGCCGGCCAGCTAACCAATCAGAGCAGACTGGGCTCTGGTTTCAGACAGAGGGTGAAAAGAGGTGCTGCAGCACAGGCAGAAAAAGAAAGAGCTTTTTGAACATTAAAGAATGGAGACATGTCACAGTAGAGACACTACATACTGATATGAAGCTGAACATGAGCATGACGGGCTCCTTTAAGCAGATGTGATTTTTTGTCATTTGGATGAGGGACTTCAGGAACAGAAACTAGAATTTCCAGCAGTCTATTTTGGAAAACTATTAAGATTATTGACAAATATGATCTACTTGCTTCATCTGCTTGTATTTGGTCTGGAATGATTCCATTAAACTATTCTGGTGTAGCAGTAGAAGGTATTCCTAAATAGTCATTTTCAGGATTTGGTAAGTTCTTCTAGCTGGCTCTGTAGATATTTTGGAGAGTTTTTTACCAACTTAAAGGACCGCAACAGAGACAATAAATGGTAGCTTTAATGCTGGAGATCTGACCTGGCTTTAAATGCTCATTTATATTCAACTAATGCTCAGAATGAATGTGATGTTTGAGTAGTTGCTTCAGAGACGATAGCTGAGTTTAATGTATGTCCTACTACTGTACTGGCAGCCAGGAGTGTGTGTGAGCCTGTGGATAGGGGAGAGAGGGAGAGAGATGGAGTCAGTGGGGCTCATAGGCCTCCAGCACAGAGATCCATGTCTCTGTTTCCTGTCTATCTGGCCAACACAATAAGCACACTAATGCTCCCTAATTGCTAACACACTTCCCGGATCAGCGCCACTCTTCACCAGAAAAGATAGTCTTTCTTCCATTCACCGGAGCCCATGTATCTGTTTGGCTTTTCAGATATCTGATTAACTATTTGAATAGGTAAACAGTAATTATGATGCATCCCTTTATTTAGTAAAGTCCTAAATTAATGATAATAGTAATGCATCATTTTGTATTAAACATCTGTTATGTATCATACTATTACTTTCGTTTTCTGAGTTGTTCTAGTTTTAGTGGCTGAGTTGGAGATACATCTGAGCGCTGAGACTCCATCTGGCAGTTTTTTGGTCAGCATATTATTACAGCATTTACTGTTTGAAGAGGTCTGTTATATTCCACCTGCATGCTGTAATATTCACAGCACAGAGGCATTTGTCCGCAGCCACATCACACAGCAGCAAACACTAGCTGTTTGAGGTTTTGAAGAAACATGCAAACACACATCTATACAATAGTGTATTAGGGCCATTGTAGCTATACAAAAATATATATTGGTGATTCAACTATTCTGAGAAAAAAAACACTTGGAAAATTGTGTGGGGGGATCCCAATATAAACCAGACCTTCCAGACCTTCACTAAATAATGTTAAATAAAAGTATCTGGTCAGGATTCCTTCACCTTATCTTGCCTGGTTCACATGTTCCTTGGCGTTCACCAGAAAGAGCAGAGAACACTTTCTACCACACAACTGTAAATATGCACATAATGATGGTGATAAACTCTCACTTTTCTGGCACCTCCTCCTTGAGCTCTGATTGGTGCATATTGTGAAAGACAGAAGTTATAATTGATCAGGCTCCAACATGTAGCCTGGCATATCTCTCTGCCAAGTTACAGCAGTGACAACATGATCACCTAATCTGACCCATTGACCATCCCAAACTGTACAAATATCACGTCGCCTGATCCCGTGATTAGACTAAGCACCAACTCTGGAAAACTGTGGACTGTAAGCCTGTGATGCTTCACCATTTTTGAGAGGGCAATTTTACTTGACCTATATTACACATGATCACCAAAGACTATTTATATATAAAAGTATTCAGTCAATGTGAAATCATCCAGACTAATAAAGTAAGAATGTGTAGAGCAATCGAAGAATCAACATCACATGCAGCTGGAGAACTGCTTAAACCTTCTGAGAGGTGGGGGGGGGGGGGGGGGTTAGCAAGATAATGATGTCTTTTGGGTTTCAGCTAAAGAGCCGGTAAGAGGCCATGTACACTAGCATGTATAATGCATTAGAGGGTCAACCTATAGTGCTCTCTGGAGCATGAAATGTAAGGACCATTATAAACCTCCATCCTATGAATGAGACCACCATGACTGTGTATCAATTAAAGGTTTTCCTTTCATGTAGTTTGTTATAAAGCTTTTTGTGCATGTAAATGGTCTGCAAAGGCTCAAATCTGTGTGTTCCTTCCAGAGGGAGTTTCTCTCCCACACACTCTACCCCCCCCCCCCCCCCCCTGCCTGAAATGTCTCCATTGAACTCCTTTGTTTACTTCAGCAACATAGTGACATCATTATGTAACACTCTCGCTTCTTTTGGCTAGCGCTCCAACACATTGTACGTGATAGGCTAAGGGGCGAGATATCTCTAATGCGTCAACCAATCACAACAGAGCCGGCCAGCTAACCAATCAGAGCAGACTGGGCTCTGGTTTCAGACAGAGGGTGAAAAGAGGTGCTGCAGCACAGGCAGTATGAGAGAAATAAAGAGCTTTTTGCAGCATGGAAACTATAAAGCCTGGAAACATGTTTTGACCAAAATATTGCACTTGAAGACATCGCAAAGACTAAAACCAACTGCTAACTAGCACAAATGTTCTGCGGTTACTTGTAAGGATATATCTCTCCACACCAGCAGGGGGCAGTAAGCTTTATACGTCATTCAAAAAGGGAAACAGGGAAAACATCAAGCTGTGCAAACAAAGCAGGGTTTCCCCACCATTTTTACAAACCACTTAGCTTTCTTCCAGAAACTATCGTGTTTTGTAATGATCGGATGATATAAAGATGAAAACTGAAAAAAAGGTTTCTGTGTATAACCTCTTGTATTTAGTTGCATGTTTTTCTGAAGTCTGTATCTCTTTTGGCGCATTTCCACTACACGGCCTCGCTCGGCCCCGCTCGGTATGGCTGGGCCTCGTTAGGACTGGCTCACTTTATGGCGCATTTCCATTACAGTTTAGGAACTGGGGTAGTATCTATAGTAACGCAGTGTAGGCGGAGCCGTGACGTCATCTTCAATGAGAACCCCATAAAAACAACACAGCCGTTAGCTGTTAGCACTCAGAGCTCACTGCTCCTCATATCTGTTCAGAAACTAGACAAAAGTTAAACAAGTACAAACCACCGACTGCCTGTGTCATGGTGAATACAGTCGCTGCTTTATTTATGTCTGTATAGGCCGTTGTTGTGAGTGTGGACGGTCGGAGCATATACTGCGTTAGCTTAGCCAATCTCCATTTAGAAAACACGCATTTTAAAAGGTTTTTCGCCTGCCGTCTGTCTGCAGACTTGACAAAGCATTAATTCATGGTTTTTACTAATCGGTATCAGTATGTTGTTACTTCGGCATCATTTTGAAACGTGTATTACAATTAAATCACGGTCAAATATGTCCATCTTGTTGTAGTTGTAGCCCCCTTGCCAGCGATGCTCTCTCTAGTTTAGCATACTCAGCCCGACTCAGCCTTGACCCTGGCCCTAGACCCGCGATTTTATGAGGCCAGAAAAACTGTGAATTAGGACCCGCTACCCGGTACTAGGCCAAGTGGAAACGCAACCAAAGACGGGCCGCTGACGTCACAGCCCTCTTAAACCGTGCTGCGCGCTGTAGTGGAAACGCGCCATTTGTGTATTAATTAGCTTAAGCTGAACAGCCAATCAGAGTCATTTCTCTTGGCGACAAGCTATGCTGGCGATTCAACGTGCTGAATCATCCAAAAAGTTGTCGACAGTGTGGGACATTCCACATAACACTAAGCTCACGGACACTCAGGGAAGGCCCCACATTTTCAAATTTCCGACTGTCGTCTTTTTGTGTCAGGGCCTTAAGCTGTAGTCATGAGCACTGAGGACACATACTGTAGTCATGAGCACTGAGGAAACATATTTTTCAAAGCAGAAAAAGAAGCTCTTTTATCCGCGATAGCTTCCACAACAGCCTCAGCCGTTTCTCAGAACGCTCTCACACACGGATGCAGTCAGACTGTACTAACTGAGTTTTCTAATTGCCCTACAGAGCGTCCCTCTCCATTAGGCTTTGGGTCAGCTGGGAGGAGTGTGATGGTTCCCGAGCTCCCTGCGCACACACACACACACACACACACTCTGACAGCCATGCCTCAGAGATACTCCCACCAGAGGAGGAAAGCCAGCACAGCAGCTGCTAGGAGGATGGAGAGAAGACGCAGCGATCAGGGGAGAAGCAACAGCAGCCCCCCCAGTACCCCCAGCAGCCACCACCAGCGCTCCAAGAAGCTGGCCATGCTCTCCAGGTACGCACCCCCCCCACCTGGCTCACTGTTAGGGCGGCGCAGGAAGCTACAGACACTTAGGTTAGGTTAGTCACACTTCATTGGCAGAAATAACATGTAACTTTCTTCACATGCTGATGCAAATGCTTATTATTTAAAGACTTAGATTTGTATTCTCCCAAAGGGGAAATGTATATCTGCGCATAAGTATTTCTTCACAAAACTGCATACAACAACAAACATGTGTACAGAAAACAACAGCGTTATTGTGATTAGCAAGCTATGGAATTTAGCACCATTACTACTTAACTTATTCAATCTGGGGGTGGTCAGGGTCATGCGCTATTGGGAATGCTGAGCGAGTGATGGCTGGTAATTTGAATCTGATATTAGTCTTCAATATGCTCCATGTTTATTACTTTTTTCAGTTTTATGTTCTGACAAAAATTCTGTTGCAAGAATTTAAAGCTTTACTTCTTCAGCTTTGCCATTCCTGTCATGGAGAACACTCTCTGACTTCCACTGACTCCGTCCAGGTCTCTGATCCTCTGTCACTCTAAGACCAATGATGATTGTCTGGAAGAGGGGCATGCTGGGGAAGTGTCACATGGGTGCAGGACGTGGGGCCCGGGGGGGAGGACGGACGGGACTGTTGGGGATCAAACACAGTACGGAGACTCAGAGGATGGACACTGGAGGACAGCTCTGGAGAGAAGAGGAGGCACGGAGGCAGACCATAGCGTCACACTCAGGGAAAATAAAAGGAGCCTCAGGAGGTCCTTCAGCATCAAGGTACACTGCATGAGTTTACACTGGTGACTCATCAATAGTGATCAAATGCTTTAGTACTTCATCTAAGCATATTCTCAAACCAAAGTAAAGTCTTTCCGACCCTTGCTTTACTTTACATGTGTTGCCTTAGTTGTAATTATTTATTATGTTTATTTTGTTATGTATTATAAATATTAAACTGGATTAATTTAACTTTAATATGTAGATATATTATTTTAGGCCATTTAACATAACTGACTTAATTTGGTTAAGTGTAAATATCTCTTGTTGATCAGACGTTGTTTTTTATGTCGGCTCAATTCACAATTATTATGGTGGCTGGAAGTCTTTGCCAGGCGACAGACCATGGATTGAAGAATTTGAGAGAAATAGGTGTGAGGCAGATATTAGAAAGCTATCCATGTTGAAGGGATAATTGATTGTTGTTTCCAAATACTGATCGATTTGAAAAAGGAAGTTGGCTTGCTACAAGTTTGTTTCTCTCATAATCAACATTTTTACAGTTTGCATTGCTCAAATCAAACATTTCAAAATCACATGTTACTTAATTTTCCCTTTGTTGTGAGTACACATTATGCAAAGCATAATAACCCTAACCCCTTGCAATGCAAGGGGCAGTCTAGCATATGGTTAAAGAAAACGTCCATATTTGCAAGTTGTATTTATTCGGAAAGCTCCAATGTATCTGAATTGGAGCTTAAGAATATTGTACAGCATGCTGACTAAACAAATATGCCCCCGGTCCATTGTTCCAGATGATTTAAACCAAATAGAGTCATTTACTTTTGTTGAACCAATGAGTCAACCAAGGCAGCCCTAATAGTGATGACTTAAATCATTCATATATAAACAAACTAACAAGTCCAAAAAAAGGTGAATGGGTGATTTATTCCTGTCAACAGATGGACCCGGAACATCCACTATTTAATATACCGTTATCAAAGAAAAAACAGGATATTGTACAAATGTGTGTTTTGTGTATCCTACAAAGTGTCAACATGCAAACGCTGCGCTATGCACACTACTGGCTGTGTGTGCGTGCGTGCGTGCGTGTGTGTGTGTGCGTGCGTGTGTGTGTGTATGTGTATGTGTATGTGTGTGTGTGTGTGTGTGTGTGTGTGTGTGTGTGTGTGTGTGTGTGTGTGTGTGTGTGTGTGTGTGTGTGTGTGTGTGTGTGTGTGTGTGTGTGTGTGTGTGTGTGTGTGTGTGTGTGTGTGTGTGTGTGTGTGTGTGTGTGTGTGTGTGTGTGTGTGTGTGTGTGTGCGTGCGTGCGTGCGTGCTTGTGTGCTCTGGCTGACCTGAATGTTAAAACTTGAGACAAAGACAGGGCTGTGCTGTTTCGACAATTGTTTATCTGATAAATGATACTCACATTTACATCTGATCAAATGAGCCAATCGGTTACATGTTTGTAACTTCAAATAAAGTTAAATGACAATAACTGACAAATAATACGTCTCATAAATATAGTAATCCAATGAAAAAATCTCATTGCTTTTTGTTGAGGGACCCCATTGCTAAGTCTACAAAGATATTTAATCAATGCACCACTCTATTGGCTTAGAAGTTTCCAATAACATATAATAATAAATACATGTGCAAATCAGAAATAACTCAAAAAAGTTTCTCTTCCTATAGCCCTACAGATATATTAACCATAAGAAACTGAGATTTCATGTCGATCATAGTGAAGATGTTAAAGTGGACCTATCATGCTATATTTGAATAATATAGTGTAGGACCATACCTATATAAGGCATATTTATACTTTTTTTTTTTCAAAATACCAAACAGATCATGCATTTTAGCCATGCCTCATTTTGCTCAATTTGACATTTTTTAGATCTGTTTTAGCAAGGGTTGATTCTGTGAGCAACAGCACCACCTACAGGCCTGGCATATGTACTACAGCGTCTCCAGCGCTTTCGAACGGCAATGCCGTGGTTGTCTCCTCCTGATTGGTGGAGTTGGCCCAATAGCCGTAGCGCCACTGTCCTGACGTCAGGACAGTGTTCAAATCTGGATCAGTTTTTATCAGATCCGTTGCAGCCCCTTTTTTAGAGATTTGGGTATGGAGGAAAATAGAGAGGGTTGTGTTTTCTGACACTTGGTGAGTTCCCTGGAACACCGGGGACACATATTCATGTAGAAAAGACGTACACAAGTGCATTTTGCATGATAGGTCCCCTTTAAGCTGGCTGTTGTCCCACTTCATGACTGCTAAACTCTCCTGACCAAAGCTGAGCTCCACAGTCCCTTAATGGAGCAGGGCTTCCCCTCTGGGGCAAATTCACACCAGGTCGAACATCAATCACTTTTAATCACCAACCAGACACTAACGTTATTACATACAGACATGTCCATTTGGAGTTTATGTTGAGACTAAATAATTTACAGTCAAAGAGACATTTGTGAATAATGTCTTTGTAAATACAGCTATGTTGTCATAAAGGGCATTATTTAAACACATTTAAGTTTTCATGCTTATCAATTATTGGATTTCTTTGTTTCTCATGCATTAAACATCCATGTGATTGCTCCATTCAAATAGTAATTGACATAAAGAAAATACCTTAGTACACATTTTGAGAGCACAACCACTCTGTCTTTATAACATTTGTTTGATAATCTGATCACATGTCACCTCAAGAACTATGAGAACATGCTCAAAACACTGGGGCCCAGTTTAAGACCTTAGGGGAGAGCAGGGTAAGACAGTGGGTAAGTTGACCCCTTTATCTAAAGAAAATGTGCACATTTGTAAAGATGGTAAAAACAAGGAAATTGGTCAATTTTTCCCCAGATGGTTCAATTTACCCCTTATGTGGATTAATTTACCCCTTGGATGGGACAAGTTAAGCCTTTTTTTTGAGAAGTCATATTTTCATGGCCCTTTGTGATGGATGCATTATTTTCACTTTGATTGACAGAAGACATCCTGAAGTAAAGGCTGTTGTTGTCATTTTACTTCCATCTCATGAGGACAACATAAGTAAGGATCGGCTCATCTTACCCACTCTCCCCTACTGCTGTTGCCACCGCACAGCCAGATGTTTGATAAGCTCATACAGCTTGCGTTCTACTCCCAGTATAGAGGTTACTTGTTCACTGTTTCACTGTAACTGATGTGTGTGCCCATACAGGAGAGCAGTATCTGGAAGATGTGTGTAGCCACAGGGCCGGCTGAGGAGGTATGTGGGCCACAGACGGCTGATAACAGTGTCCAGACAGAAGACAAAGACCCTAATGTGCCAGGGAGGAATGGAGAGACCACACAGAGGTAATAACACACAGCAACACACCGCTAAGCACTTCAAGGTCAAAGCTGCACTTTGGGTAGAATTACAAAAACTTCATTCATATTAGGTGAAAAACTGTGCAAAATGTGCAACATGAGAGTCATGAAGGTTATGTGAACTACTAGTGTTATCCAGCTGCTCCACAATAACTGATCACTTTCCTACCAGGCGTTTTAAATAAAAAATAGGCCTGTGTTAAATCAGTGCAAAGGACTGCGTAGGGGGGGTTGTGTGGCCATTGTGAAAACAATGGATGAATGTAATCTCATCCTCCTCATAATATTTGATAGCTTTTCCTAGTATTTTAATGCAGAATGTTCACTAATGGTTAACTTTGTAATACGTTTCTGTTGGGAACTGTTCAGGGTTAGGTTTAGGCAACCGAAGCACTTGGTAAGCATTAGAAGAAAGATGTTTTGTTTATGCAGTAAGGTTTTTCTTGTGTTTCTGTGTCCGTATGCTTTCTCTTCAGACGCTGCAGCTTCCTGAGCCCAGACAAGCTGGCTCCCTTTAACGGACACTTTCTAAACGGCAGTACTTGGATTGCAGGGGAGGCGATGAGGAGCGTTCACATAAAAGCCTTCAGTGAGGTAATTCAAGCTAACAGATGAAATTGACTCCATGGCATTTTCTTCCTCTTTTCTCGTATTTTTAGGAAAACACCAAACTACTGTCTACAGTACATGAAGCATACTCCATTGATATTGACTCATTAGATATAGAGCTTTCGATATGAGCACATTTTGTCTTTGACCTGCTCCAGCAGATAGCTGCACATTCTGTGTGTTTAATCATTTCAGCAAACTTAAGTTGAATTTTGATAGGGTTAACTTACTATCTCATTATAATGACTTAGCTATCTCATTATTATGACTTACTATCTCATTATTAGGACTTAGCTATCTCATTATTATGATTTAAGCCGACTACCAGCAAGTCAAAGCAATACACTAGCTAGCTGTAAGCAATCCTGATTTTGGAGCACTCCTGAAGAGATTACATTGTTTCTGCTCTTGCCACACGCCAAAGCTTGTTATTTTGTAGCTTCCTCTGTAGTGTCCGTAGGCTTAGTTTAATATTGTGTGATTTCCAAAACCACTAAAATGTCCTTATTTGTGAATCCGTGTCTAAAGTAGTCTTCAATTATAGTATCCATTAGTTCAGCTAAGTGTGTCCCACACACTTGCTTCTGTTGCTTTGGTGTAAAGGGATGAAAGCTCATTTAAAAATTGCTCTTATATGATAGTAAGTCATAATAATGAGATAGTAAGTCATTGTTGTAGAAATGTATCATTAAATCTAATTTAATCATAAGTATTACTGTAACTTCATTCTCTGTTTATTTCCAACGGTTTGAATTCACATCTAGCCTCTAATTTCCACTTGCTTAGAACAAATAAAAGGCTGTCTCTACAACCATTGGTTTGTAATGAACATGTATGTGAGTTTCAACCGTCTGGCCAAATGTTTTCCTGTAATGTATATTGCATAGCTGTATGTAAGTTTCAACCATTTGGTCAACACTTCTTGTATATTTGCTTGCTGAGGACCTTCCCCTTCCCTCCTTCTGTAGTGTATAAAGTGTATGTATTTTCTGTTGTATGTTGTCAAATCTTCTACAAACCTTTTAGTGCAAGACTCTGTCCTTTCAGCTGAAATAGATTAACTCTGTTAAATGCTTTTGGACTTTTATTGACTTTATTAAATAACAAAACGTTGCTTTAAACTTCTATTGTTTGTTCATTTCTTGCCAAACAGGTTGTTTCTGTTTTTTAAGTGGAATTTCATCCACAGTTATAATAATGAGATAGCTAAGTCATTATAATGAGATAGCTAAGTCATTATAATGAGATAGCTAAGTCATTATAATGAGATAGCTAAGTCATTATAATGAGATAGCTAAGTCATAATAATGAGATAGCTAAGTCATAATAATGAGATAGCTAAGTCATAATAATGAGATAGCTAATATGAGATAGCTAAGTCATAATAATGAGATAGCTAAGGCATAATAATGAGATAGCTAAGTCATTATAATGAGATAGTAAGTCGTAATAATGAGATAGCTAAGGCATAATAATGAGATAGCTAAGTCATTATAATGAGATAGTAAGTCGTAATAATGAGATAGCTAAGTCATAATAATGAGATAGCTAAGTCATTATAATGAGATAGTAAGTCATTATAATGAGATAGTAAGTCGTAATAATGAGATAGCTAAGTCATAATAATGAGATAGCTAAGTCATTATAATGAGATAGTAAGTCGTAATAATGAGATAGCTAAGTCATAATAATGAGATAGCTAAGTCATTATAATGAGATAGTAAGTCGTAATAATGAGATAGCTAAGTCATAATAATGAGATAGCTAAGTCGTTATAATGAGATAGCTAAGTCATAATAATGAGATAGCTAAGTCATTATAATGAGATAGTAAGTCGTAATAATGAGATAGCTAAGTCATAATAATGAGATAGCTAAGTCATTATAATGAGATAGTAAGTCGTAATAATGAGATAGCTAAGTCATAATAATGAGATAGCTAAGTCATTATAATGAGATAGTAAGTCGTAATAATGAGATAGCTAAGTCATAATAATGAGATAGCTAAGTCATAATAATGAGATAGCTAAGTCATAATAATAAGATAGCTAAGTCATAATAATGAGATAGCTAAGTCATTATAATGAGATAGTAAGTCGTAATAATGAGATAGCTAAGTCATAATAATGAGATAGCTAAGTCATAATAATGAGATAGCTAATATGAGATAGCTAAGTCATAATAATGAGATAGCTAAGTCATAATAATGAGATAGCTAATATGAGATAGCTAAGTCATAATAATGAGATAGCTAAGTCATAATAATGAGATAGCTAAGTCATTATAATGAGATAGCTAAGTCATTATAATGAGATAGCTAAGTCATAATAATGAGATAGCTAAGTCATAATAATGAGATAGCTAAGTCATAATAATGAGATAGCTAATATGAGATAGCTAAGTCATAATAATGAGATAGCTAAGGCATAATAATGAGATAGCTAAGTCATTATAATGAGATAGTAAGTCGTAATAATGAGATAGCTAAGGCATAATAATGAGATAGCTAAGTCATTATAATGAGATAGTAAGTCGTAATAATGAGATAGCTAAGTCATAATAATGAGATAGCTAAGTCATTATAATGAGATAGTAAGTCATTATAATGAGATAGTAAGTCGTAATAATGAGATAGCTAAGTCATAATAATGAGATAGCTAAGTCATTATAATGAGATAGTAAGTCGTAATAATGAGATAGCTAAGTCATAATAATGAGATAGCTAAGTCATTATAATGAGATAGTAAGTCGTAATAATGAGATAGCTAAGTCATAATAATGAGATAGCTAAGTCGTTATAATGAGATAGCTAAGTCATAATAATGAGATAGCTAAGTCATTATAATGAGATAGTAAGTCGTAATAATGAGATAGCTAAGTCATAATAATGAGATAGCTAAGTCATTATAATGAGATAGTAAGTCGTAATAATGAGATAGCTAAGTCATAATAATGAGATAGCTAAGTCATTATAATGAGATAGTAAGTCGTAATAATGAGATAGCTAAGTCATAATAATGAGATAGCTAAGTCATAATAATGAGATAGCTAAGTCATAATAATAAGATAGCTAAGTCATAATAATGAGATAGCTAAGTCATTATAATGAGATAGTAAGTCGTAATAATGAGATAGCTAAGTCATAATAATGAGATAGCTAAGTCATAATAATGAGATAGCTAATATGAGATAGCTAAGTCATAATAATGAGATAGCTAAGTCATAATAATGAGATAGCTAATATGAGATAGCTAAGTCATAATAATGAGATAGCTAAGTCATAATAATGAGATAGCTAATATGAGATAGCTAAGTCATAATAATGAGATAGCTAAGTCATAATAATGAGATAGCTAAGTCATTATAATGAGATAGTAAGTCGTAATAATGAGATAGCTAAGTCATAATAATGAGATAGCTAAGTCATAATAATGAGATAGCTAAGTCGTAATAATGAGATAGCTAAGTCATAATTATGACTTACAGGATTTTAATTTATTTTTCCTGTGGTGCAAACAGGCTTCCATAATCCTGACTACTGGTCCGTATGATAAGCTTTTTTTCTTCTAAATAAATCTAAATTTAAATGTATTTATAAACAAAGTGCAATTAATTTCTAAATGATCATTTGCATGCCCAACACAGAGCATCCTGGGACTGTTGGGCTGAAATGATAGACAACAAACTGTGTGTGTGGGCATGTCATGTCTCTGCAGTCTGCCAGTCTTCCGACACACACTCAGACAAAAGGCTCTTTTGATTCAGTCAGAGATGGAAACAAACAAAAAGGCATTTAAAGAATGTATTTAATAATGTGAAGAGAAGAAAATTCAGCAACATTTATATAATTTGTTGGCTTCAAACTGCTTGTGGAATTTGAGGAATAACACTTGTCTATTCAAGCTAAACACAATGTGTATTCCAGAAATGCACAGTCAAGGAATTTGTCAATTGTCAAGGTAATTTCGTTAAATATAGTTGAGTAAAAATCACATTGTGAGTTTTACCTTAACACAAGGAGCTGCACATGTACAAGCTCATGTATGGATGTCTCATTATAGACTAGAGCTGTTAGCACTGAACCCAGCATGGTGTGCTTTCATTGGTCCAGAGGAAGTGGGTTTTAGGTCTTATGCCCCTCATCAAAGCAGTTCCAGGGCCAGTTCGGAGCTAGTGCCCGATTAAGCACCGTTCTTCCTGTTTCCACTGCAGCGGGGCCATCTCTTAGCACTGAAAATGTATTCCTATCTGGCCACACTGGACTGCCCGTCCAGAAACCAAGAACCAAAAACGTCACGAGGCGGGGGCAGGGGCGCTGAGCAAAGTGACTAGATCGCGACCACACACTTATAAAAAACACACTTATATAAAGTGAGGCAACACTAACCAGGCAGAGTTTGATGCCGTTTGTTTTGACCTTACTTTTAATGATCATCCGTTCTCTGTTATTTGCCATTTTGAAGCCAAGCACACTGCCTCTAATGTTTTCCTCTTGTTTTTATTATAGCAGCTATTGTGTGGAATCAGTACTTGGGCTACACAAGTAAAATCATAAAGAAAAATACGCAGGTAAAATGTGCCTGTAGAAAACGGCTTATGCCACAATATGATACCAACAAGTAGTCAAGATAGTCAGATGAGCTTCAGTTGCTATGCTAACATCACCTGTCTAATACCAGAGAAACTTTAATGACAGCGTTATGATGCCGAACTGCGTCAATTCAGACTGAAACACATTCACTGATGGGGATGGGGGATATTTATCAGCTGCTTGTGTGAGAGTCAGACAGTGAATACTTTACAGCGGCCGCTGCCGTGAGTTAACGGGAGAATAAACTCTGCCGTGAGTTAAAGGTAGGGTAGATAAGTTTGAGAAACCGGCTCGAGATACACTTTTTGTTATATTCCATGGAATGCTCTTAACATCCCGATAGCAATGAATATCTTAAGTGCTTTGACAAAAAATCCATAAAAAGTGTCATCTGTGGAAGCCGTAGTACTGTAAAAAGCACGACCAATCATTTTAGCCGGCCCGGTTAAAATAACTGGATGGCCTACCTGCCTGTCAGCCTTCCATCTGTGCACAAACTTATCTCGTGCCCTCATTGGTCATGTGCGCATTCGTGTGTGTTGGAGGAGGGGCTCTGTAAGGAAGTGGCAGATTTTCTCTGGTTGTGTATTTTCAAATTCTTGCGATCTCGAGCCTGTTTCTCAAACTTACCTACCCTACCTTTAACGGTAGACTAAACTCTGCCGTGAGATAAAAGTAGACGAGCAGCACTGCAGCGGTCGGTAAATGCCGCTGAACCACGTTAATAAACAATGAATGAAACAAAGAACTGCGTGATCGCTGTGTATGCTGTGGATAACATTAATGTTGGCAAGGACAAGGTACACATAAAACTAGTTGCTAAAACAAAACACGGGAGTGTACCTTGTTAGCTAATGTTAGCTAGCTGACATTAACGTTACACATTAAACTCGTTTAACACTCACCTCGGCTCTTACAGAACCAACTAACTCCCCTTTTGTGTATTTGCAGCTCTCAACATGCCCAGACGTGTAATGATTTTCACCTCGTTTAATACTTTTCGCCTCATTCTGAAAGAGGTGAAATGTGCTAAGATGGCCGTCACCATCAAAATCAACATGATTTTATTGATTTCAAAATGGTCGGTTTACTTCCGCACATTTTTTTTTTTATGTTTACTGTAACTGTCCAAGTCCGTTCACATTTGTTCTTCCATTAACCAGTCTTTAAAAACTTCCAGAGCTCATACTGTGTTCCTGTTAGTGTTTACTTTCTGTCTGTCTTCTTCTGTTGTTCACTTTAGTGTTGACTTCCTGTCTGTCTTCTTCTGTTGATTTCTCTGAATTCCAGCGCGCTGTCTTTACATTTCTTTCCTTCTCTTGTTCTCTTTTTCAGTTTTTCTGGGGACAATTTATCCATCATGAATCTAAAGTTTCATGCTCTCCACAAATAAAAAAAATGCCATGGTGTTTTCTGGTGGAGGTAAACATTTGTTTTTCTGGGGTTTTTTTTTGGCCACAGCTGACGTTATATTGACCGGACTTCTTTCTGCGATTGATATGACTGCACATAGTCCCTTGCTTAGAGTATCCTTAGCAACGGTCTATTATCCTTAACAACAGTCTGCTATTGAAATAGAACAGACCTCTGGAATGTCCAAATTGACCAATCAGAATCGAGTATTCAGCCAAGCCGTGTATTAATACTTGATACTATACTCTTTTACTTTACACTAAACTTAACTACGCAATTCTTAATGCATAATGTATACTATCCTCTCCTGAGGAATCTATTAGAAGGATAAGTGAGATGGGTTGCTTTGTGCTGTACAAGCAGAAATAAGAAGTAAGCTGAAGTTAACTTTAAACACATTCTGCCATTCTGTTGGGCCACAGATGTCATGTTTCTCTTCACTGGTGTTTTGTCTACTTTAGGACATCTCCACATGTGAAGACACTCTCCATTCACACAGTCTGAATACAAGCCCACAGCACCCTGCCCTCACCCCCCCCTCTGACCCTCTGTGCCTGCCTGGATACATGGAGGAGGAACTGATGGCCAACAACAACCACCTCAAGGTAAACTCCTTAGTCTTACCCACTATTACATTTAAATGATGAACCTGTTGAAAAATGTTTCATCCAACACTTTAAAAAAAAAAAGGACAACGTATGTTTTGTGTGTGTGTGTGTGTGTGTGTGTGTGTGTGTGTGTGTGTGTGTGTGTGTGTGTGTGTGTGTGTGTGTGTGTGTGTGTGTGTGTGTGTGTGTGTGTGTGTGTGTGTGTGTGTGTGTGTGTGTGTGTGTGTGTGTGTGTGTGTGTGTGTGTGTGTGTTTGTGTGTGTGTAGTTACCCATCCCAGAGGTGAACAAGGACAGATGCTGGGACACAGAGAAGCAGAAGCCACCAGGACAGACTGTCAATTCAACCGGTGTGTATCATACAGTTTTCACTCTAAAGTAAAAGTGACCACCAGTGAGAACCATACTGTGTTTCACTTTGCATCAGTGTTTGAGAGGAGGCTGCACGAACAGCAGGCTGCTGCTCTGTTCTGACTCTGCTAAAGCTTTTAGAGTGTATAGTAATGACGGATGAGAGGAGAGAGAGGATGATGGGGAAATAATATGTTTATTGTCTTCAGGGGGGGGGTGAGGCCAGGGGGTAATATCCTTTTAACACCAGGAAGCCTCATGGCTTATGGGAAATGCGGTCCTAATTGGGAGAAATGCTGTGCTTATAGCTCCAGCGGCGTGAGATTGAACAGCTTGTAAAAGGTAGTTTATGTTTCTAATGATATGTATAATGATGGGTTAGAGATACAAAGTTGTTTTCTGCGAAGACGTATTACTCATCAGGCAAATAGAAAACCAAATGAAACTAGAGAATGCAATTCCTGAAGAAATTGCTAGTGGGAATGCTTTAGATAGATAGATAGATAGATAGATAGATAGTACTTTATTGATCCCAAATTGGGAAATTGTTGTTGTTACAGCAGCATAAAAGGCATTTTACAATAAAACAAAGCTACAAAATATACAAGAATAGAAAGAAAAATAAAATAAAATAAAATATAAAATATACATGTTGAAATAGAAAATATACATGCAGATATTATATATACAAATATATATATATATTCAAAATATATGACATTATGGAATATGGAGTATAAATATTGAACAGATTATAGAGTAAAATGTACAACGTGGTTTAATTTCTAGAGAAACTATGGAGCAGAGAGTTCTCTTCCAGCCAGAGGTGATTTATTGTACAGAGTTATTGCAGTGGGCAGGAATGTTTTCCAGTATCTGTCCTTGTGACAGGGGAGCTGCAGCAGTCTGTTGGAGAAGGAGCTGCAGCAGTCTGTTGGAGAGGGAGCTCTGTTGACTGTCCAGCTGCTGAAAAGCTGACGCTAAACTGCTATGCTGAAATGTAATGTGTAAGAAGAAAGTGAAGAATTTAGATTGAAATGATACATGAACACTGGGGGCTTGAATGTGTGATGAGCAGTGTTGGGCAAGTTACTTTTAAAAAGTAACTAGTAATAGTTAAAGTTACTGCTCTCAAAAACTAGTTACTTTATTAGTTACTAAATTATAAAAGTAACTGGTAACAAGTTACTTTACTTTACTTTAAAAATAATAACAATAAAAATACAAGTTTTTGTGTTGTTCTGTGGCACAGTAAGACTAGTTTTATAGCCCCATGTACATTAGGTGCTTCAGGAGATTGGCATTGCTGTTATTCGATGTGGACAATGCTTTCTGTCCTGCACACAGTTTACATTTGACCGTAATATTTTTTGCGTCCTTTATCCCCACAAATTGAAAATAGTGGTTATATCTCCAAGTTGTAAATGCGCTGCTGCTCTCGCTGATACTTGCATCTGCCATTGTGTGTGTGTGTGCTGGTGGTGGGCGTTGCCGTGTATGTGTGTGTGTTAGCAAGTGTTTGTGTGTCTGTGTATTTTCCCCATAAGGCAAGACCTGCCCAACTCTGTCTCTGATTGGCTTACCCTGAAATGTTACCCCACGTTAACCAATCATCACTCCTCTCTGGTCACTTTCACTTTTCCATGGTACTGTGAGAGGACATAACTGTATTCGCCTGTAAGTTACATCCGCAGGGAGATTCGGTTCAGTTGGACCACATAATGTAACGCAGTAACGCACCCATTTAAATCACAGTAACTATAACGGCGTTACTGAATGGAAATAGGTAACTAGTAACGTTATTAGTTACCGCAAAAGGTAGTTGCGTTACAGTAACGCGTTAGTTTGTAACGCGTTAGTCCCAACACTGGTGATGAGAGAAGAAAAGAAAGTAAAAAGGCTTGGAAAAGCAGCAGAATATTTGAACTGCAAACTTTTGAACTAAGTTGATGGCGAATGATCTGTCGCCAAGCAACGGCATTTGATGACATCCCATAATACGCTTAGATGCGTTGATGGCTGCATCGTTACCAAACCTGTGAAGTTTTGGGCCGTTTGGAGCATTTTCACTGAAGTTATGAGAAAACCATGTTTCATGGTGAGCATTGTGTTGCCATGGCAACGGCATTTGAAGAAATCTCAAAACTGTCCCGTAGATGTCTTCACGGCTGGACTGTTAGCACACATGTGAAGTTTGAGCACTTTTTGGACATTTTCATACGAGTTATAGCGACATCGTCTTTTATGGCGAATCTTTTATATGCCGTTTCCATGGAAACGGCATATGATGACACCCCATAATTGACGTAGAGCTGTTGAGGGCTGGACCGTTAACCATTATCTGAAGTCTGCTGCTCTGAGCATGTCAGTTGGAGTTATGACATCATCGTGTTCCATGACACAGGTGTTTATATTTGAGCTAACGACGTGTCCAGAGATCAAAGGTTTCCATGGTGATATAATAATAATAAATAATTTTGTGCGTAGCATAACAGATAGTTGAAATGCTGTATCAGCATTCCCACTAAATAACCTACAGTACAGTGAACATACTAGAACCAAAACCAGGGATTGACATTAAATATTTAGAAGTTCACATATTTTCTTGTCAAAGACTTGTATTTACATAACATAGAGTGGGAAGCTTCCCCATTACGTATGAATTATATAAATAATTCAAATAAATGTGGCAAAGGCTCAAATTTGTTGAACAACACATTTGTAACAGCTTTATTAATTGACCAAAAAATATGAACAGTTGGAAGATTGAAAATGGGATTATTATTAGGGTTATTTGTAGGTCATTGAAAAGTAGAATCATTTAGAAAGATGTGAACATTGAAGTTTCTATTTTAGAAAAGCTGACACTGTAGTGCATCGCTGGTTTTAAAAGTGATTTATAAGAGTCATGTTTAAAGATGTGCAATACTTAAAACGTTTATAAAGATCCTCTGAGTGTGTGTCATTAGTTAGCTGATAAAATGTTAGGGATAAATACCTTGACATATTGACTACAAGAGCTTGAATCAAACAAGCAACCTTGTATTTGAAAGATTAACTGACATAGCAACAGTCGCACGTGGTATATAAGTGGTGTGGCTGAGTACTTTAAAGGGTTTATGAATAGAGGGGACTTGAATGTGAAATAAGAACAAGAAAATAAAAGTCTAAATGCATGAAAAAGCAGCAGAATATTTGAACTGAAAACTTTAGAACTAAAAGCATACGTCACCAATAATGTCTAAAATATGTGGAACATGTTGAAGTCAGTATGAAGTCTCCATCAGACGGAAAATAATAGGCTGAGACAGTCTGTTAAACTCCAGTGACCACGTCATTAGTCTGCTGCTCTAATTATGTCAATTGGAGTTATGACATCATCGTGTTCCATGACACAGGTGTTTATGTTTGAGCTAACGAGGTGTCCAGAGATCAAAGGTTTCCATGGTGATTAGTGAGAGGAAAGCATTTTCATTGTTCTGAATGAGAGATAAACCTGTTACATGTGAATGTTTTGTTGAAGAACCATAACAGATATCGGTGAAATTTCAAAGCGTGAAGCATGTCAAGGAACTTGAGCATCTGAAGTGTACTTTTTGTGTACTTTCGGGTTAATAATGTGGCCTTTTTGGCAGATTAACTAAAGGTGTGCGGCTGCTGTGGTGGGGAAAGATGAGGCTGAATTTACAATGGAGTTTAATGGAGACATGTTGAACGTTTTTGTCACTTCATGCCCTCAAGAGGCATTTTGTTTAATTATTTTTGCTTAATTTTTTTTTATCTTTCAAGCTACGAGATGTTTTCCTACGTATGTCATGAGAAATGATGTCTCAGGAATGTAGGGTTTGGGAATTATGGGTTCAAAAGAAAATATGAAGGCAAAATTAAATCTGTCCTCCACTCCAGCTGTGACATCACGCACTCTAATATCTGAAGAAGGCCTCTTTACCAAGGTCTGAACAATGTTTAATATCTGTAAAAGTAAGAATCAGATTTAAAAGTTGTGTTACACGAATAATGTCAGAAAGATGTGTAACATTTTAAAGTTGGAATGAGGTTTCTGAGTGAAAGTATGAAGGAGCAGTTAGCAGTTGAAGAAGGAGCAGTTAGCAGTTGAAGTTGCATGAAGATTGTTGAAGTCTGAAGAGTTCTCCATTGACTTCCATGTTAAAAATGGGATGTATTAGCGCAGTGGTTCTCAACTGGTCAGGCCTCGGGACCCACTTTTTACTTGGTCAATACATCGCGACCCAACATTTTGAACCACTCAAATCTATTCAACAAAAAATCGTGCTGTAATATATACGCTTTTGAGCATACAATATTAATAAAAGTGAATTACAGTGCATATATCCCTTATATCCCTTCACAGAACTAAAGTATGCTTTTAAAAAAGGTTTAATGAGATGATGGAATCAAAGCTGAACTATATAAAAAGGCACACATGCTGAAAACCCAACCCCAGAAGGGGGGTCTGGGGGGATTCTCCCCCAGGAGATTTTTAGAAATACTAACATAAACTACGCATTCTGGTACACTCTGAGAAGAAAATAAATAAATCTATTACTACCCGACATATTAATAATATTTTATGCCATTGTTTGTTTTTCACTTTGTTCTGACATCTTGCTGCGAGAAGAGCAAAGAGGAGAGAGTGTGTGACTTGCTTTAAATTGTGGTAAGGGTAGATAGCTCCCATTGTTCTGTGACCTGTCAATCATCAAACCGGGGGTCATATTTCATTATGTGTTCATTTTTATCTGAAGTTGTACCCATGGATGTATAAAGAAGAGTTCTACCGCAAAGTTATTCTCCGTGGGGACTTCCGGCAACAATCTTGATTCTGATTGGCCAGAAGACTCGAAAAAACATCAGCAAAGATATTTTATTGAGAAGATGATCGTGACAGAAGTTTTCAAAACCGTTTATGGTCTCCGGTACTTCCAGTCCAACGCCAACTGCATGCACAGCGTTAGAAAATCGGGCCTTCAAAATAAAAGTTTGACTTTTTCCCCAAAAAAAAAAAAAAAAAAATTCCAATTTTTTTTTTCAACTTTTTTTTCTTCACTCACACATCCGCGACCCACTCGAAACGGGTCCGCGACCCACTTTTGGGTCGCGACCCACCAGTTGAGAACCACTGTATTAGGGGATGTATCTCTGGAATTATGAAAGTTATGAATGATAAAAGTAATAGCCATTGATTCCCGACCGAGCTGAACGTTTTGATGTTTGAACGGAGTTTCTGCGATGTTCAATGTGGGAGAAGAAGCAGCGCAAAATAACCCGGCGGAATAATAAAGAATTTTGTGCGTAGCATAACAGATAGTTGGAATGCTGTGTCAGCATTCCAACTAAAATATTGCAATAAATAAAATACAAAATACCAGATAATAAAACATTTATTTTTTTAACAAAACAGTAAAAAGGTGCAATAAAAAGATAATAAACATAAATGAAAATAAAATAAAATAATACAAGTTAAATGAAGATATGTAAAATGTCCAAATAAAAGATAAAATACAAATAAATAAAAATATTTTTATGGATAAAATCACCTCAAAATAGAGACTGAGATGAATGTAAAGCTGATGCTGGTTGTGATGGTGTGTGTGAGCAGGTGTTCACCCGTACTGGATCGGAGATCTGGACAGCATCATCATGAAGAGCCCGGAGCTTCATCCCACTCATCCCCATGGCAACAGGGGTTTATATGGAAACAGGAAGTCCCTGTCCCAGCAGCTGGAGTTCCCTCACACCACCACACAAGTATTTGATTTATTTTCTCAATATTATTAACACAATGCATTAAAGATCACCTGGTGACCACCACACATTTTCATTCATCTAATAATGAGCACAAAAAACTGCACTTCTGCACCAGACTCCCACAGGCCATAAGACTGTTAAACACCTGAACTTTGAAACAACATCCATAACATTCATCTGGCTGCAACTTACAAATGTTTTATCTAATATATCATATTCCAATAACTTGTATATATATATATAATATAATATATCTTATTGCACTATTTCATTATTTCACTTTTCTTTTACTATTTTTCTTTTTGTATTTACTATTTACTTGCACTATTTCTCTCTGTTTTTCTGTTTTATTGTGTTGCACTGTTGGAGGAGCCAACAAAAACCTAAGATTTTCCTCGTCATAACTACACTGTAGCTATGTTCGTATGACCAATAAAAGCCTTGAACCTTGAGAGTGAGTCACATTAAAGGGGCCCAGCAGCACTGTTTCCTCTGGGGCTCCCCGCCATGAGTAGAACAGGAAACCCTTTCTATATGTTACTACTGTACTTACTGGTAGGAAAGTTAATAATTCATTACATAATGCCCTGCTCTCTGTGTGTGTGTGTGTGTGTGTGTGTGTGTGTGTGTGTGTGTGTGTGTGTGTGTGTGGTGTGTGTGTGTGTGTGTGTGTGTGTGTGTGTGTGTGTGTGTGTGTGTGTGTGTGTGTGTGTGTGTGTGTGTGTGTGTGTGTGTGTGTGTGTGTGTGTGTGTGTGTGTGTGTGTGTGTGTGTGTGTGTCTCCAGCCTGTGCGCCCCTCCCGCTCCCTCAGCTCTGCTCAGCTGGTTCACTCCTGCAGTAACGTGCAGGCGTTCATCATCTGTAACGTGGTGCTGATGAAGGGCCACGGAAAGGTACGACATGTAACGGAATTTACAGCAGAATCAGATGTTACTTAGGTAATCCCAGAGTTAAGGAAAGTAATCAGATGACATTATTTGTATATTGTGATAGCTCCACTGATACACTTTTGAGTCTGAGTATGTTGTTGAATAATAGCTGTTGTTCTGACGCAGGGCCTGGGCTTCAGCATAGTGGGGGGCCGGGACAGCATGTATGGACCGATGGGGATCTATGTGAAGACCATCTTCCCTGGAGGGGCAGCAGCTGCTGATGGAAGACTGCAGGAGGGTGAGGACCACACACTGTGCATGGAGCTCACACACACACACACACACTTTACTGTTATAGTAAACAGCATTTTTTTATTCTGTGTGTGTGTGTGTGTGCGTGTGCGTGTGCGTGTGCGTGTGCGTGTGTGTGTGTAGGGGATGAGATCCTGGAGCTGAACGCAGAGTCTCTCCATGGTCTGACTCATGATGAAGCCCTGTACAAGTTCAAAGTAACCAAACTTCATTATACTGTATGATGATAAAGCAGAGGAGGTTACACACATTTATTTTCAATTTCTTATAAATTAAAGCAACTTGACTATTACTTACGTAAGAGATTGTAGAGCACAGAAGCTCCAATGAAAGGAAACATGTTAAACACACAGTAGATTAGAAAACGTTCAATGATATCTTTTCCTGATAAGGAATAATATTGACTTCTTTAGGAAAACTGGCTTCCTGGGTTGATAATCCCATACAATTTTGATCTTGGATGTATCAAGAAAATGTTCACTGACAATGTATTTCATTGTGTTTTTACTGGTAATAACATTTAAACAGAACCGTAATCTTTCCCTGACAGAAGCCAAAGGGCTGAGGTACTTGTACTTTACTCTACTTTCCACTTCTCCATTTGACTGCTTTTCTTTCTCGTTACTTGGTGAATACTGGGCTCTTTCTGATGGAGCTGTAGTGAGGGGTATTTTTTGGGGGCTGTGTGGGAAATTAGGATTTTGCCTTAACTCTGTGCACTACCAACCAAACCAATTAACAACATTAACGCCCGGCCTACATTTCCAAAAGCATTGATGAGAAATGTCTCTGCAGCAAATCAAGAAGGGGCTGCTGACCCTGGTGGTGAGGACGAGCCTGCGGGGGGGGGCAGGGTGTGGTCCGGAGGCCCAGCTCTGCAGGTCTCGCTCCCTCAGCTCCAGCTCCGGCCTGGCCCGGGTCAGCGCTGACTACAGCTACCTGAACAGCAGCTGCAGCGACACCCCGAGGGCCCCGGGCGACCGCGTCGTCATGGAGATCATCCTGCACAAAGGTCAGCCAAACAGCAGAGACACCACAACAATCTTTTTGATATATTATTTAAATACCAAAGATCCACTTACAATTACTCAGAATAGGATTTCTTAGATTTCCGAATTTCATCTGATTATAAATAGAATATTCACATATATTTTTAAATTTTAATGTTGAGAAATTAAGCAATTTTCTCAAGCAATTTTTTTATTTTACATGTATAGATTTATAGCTGTATCTTGGGCCCTGCTGAAAGCATTGGAGCTCTAAAAGGCTAATCTCTATTGCTTAACATTAGTTTGTTAGAGTGTGCATTACTTTAAATCTCTTTTGATTGAAACAGCCTCCTTTAATGTTATCATATTAAAGGTTTCTCTGCATGAATCACTTCCCAGAGGCAGGTGTTGGTCTGGGTATCGGGCTGTGCTGTGTTCCATCTGGTGACGGGTGTCCTGGGATCTTCATCCACACCCTCTCTCCTGGATCAGTAGCACACATGGACAGTAGACTCAGGTGAGGAGCATTTACTGCATGCATGGAGAGAGTACCAACATACCTGTTACACATTGTGAATTAAGTGCACTAAGATATTACATTACATTACATGTCACTTGTTAGACACTTTTATCCAAAGCGACTTACATACTCAATACTGTGGGCAATCCCCACAGGAGCAATTTGGGTGAAGTGTCTTGCCCAGAGACACAACGACATGCTGACTGCAGTGGGGTTTGAACCTGTTACCCCCTGATCCGAACACCAACGCACAATCCACTGCACCACACGCCTCCCTAGATATAAGACAGGAAGTGTAAAAGGCAGATCTTGGGTCTGTCCTCACTGTGAAAACCCTCTCCCCCCCCCCCTCTTACCTGCAGGTGTGGGGATGAGATCATGGAGATCAACGACACTGTGGTTTACAACATGGCGCTGAACGATGTGTACACGGTGCTGAGCCAGTGCTCTCCAGGTCCAGTCCACATCATCATCAGCCGACACCCCGACCCCAAAGTATGCAACGCCAACACCTCATTCCCTACGGTCAGGTTTACGGGCTCACAGGGAGGAGCTGGCCCCTGGGTTCAGCTTGGGGCCTCTGAGTGTTAGGTCCATGGCTCCTGGCTTTCATCCCAGTGTTCTGGCCTCCTCCCTCAGGCCAAAGTACAACAGAGTGGAATGAATGGTGAATGAATGTTTAGGGTCTCTACAACAGGCAGTTCTTGGCTTATGAGGCAAATTATGTAACACCCCTAAACAGAGGTGGGAAGTAACTAAGTACATTTACTCAAGTACTGTACGTACAATTTTGAAATAGTTGTGCTTTACTAGAGTATTTCCATTTCATGCTACTTTGTACTTTCTACTCCACTACATGTATTTAATACCTTTAGTTACTTCACAGATGTGGATGAATGATGTGAAATATAATCAAGTGTTAAATCAGACTTTAGTTCCACCTGGAGTAAATTCACAAGCTACCCTGCAGTATACAAAGTCATTCAAACTAGCTGCACCTTTACCAGCTTTGAGAACACTTTCATGATCAATCATTATAAAACATATCATTTATATTATTCTGAAATGGACCAATCTGCACAATGACTACTTTTACTTAACATCAGCATGCTAACATCAGCATGCTAACATGCGCACAATCACTTGTTGTTTAGCAGGTATACTTTTATACTTTAACAGTAATACATGCCTTTTTTAATTAATTGATTTCGTATCTGTGTCTAAAAAAAGTCTGAAGTGTGGGTTGTCTGAAATGTTAGAATAAAAAATCCTCAAGTCATACTAGATGTGACCATTTTACACAAATGTACACACAAAAAACCTTGGTGTCGACTTTATTCTGCCGTCATCCTCTATTAGTCTTTGTCTGGAGTATGGGTTAAGGCTTTTTACCTAATATAATGAAGATATTTTAAAACTCTTATATGATATCCTTTCTTTACCTTGAAAACTATCTTGAACTTGTTTAAGAGCTGCCATTCTGACTCATTCATTAACCCCTTGACAATCTCTTCTTCTGCCCTGTATGGTCCAGGTGTCAGGGCAGCAGCTGAATGATGCTATCACTCAGGCAGTGGAAAACAGCAAACTGAGGAAGGAGAAGAGCCAGTGGAGTATTGATGGTGACATATTTATTATTATTCATTCCACAGTTACATCTTTCTGTTTTAGGTCTTCTGAATTGTATTACAGAGTTGCATATTGTTAAAGATCCACCGTGAACCTCTGTCCTGTGTTGCTGGCCCCAGGTCTGCGCAGACTGGAGCCCTGCTCTCACAGTCGGCAGAGGTGTGAGCGCTGTCTGGAGAAGACTTTCAGTCAGCTGACAGTTCGACGGGCGCAGAAGACCATGACCCGCTCCTGCAGCGACAACACCAGCAGCCCCCACCACAATCAATGCCTCACTATACAGCACCTCCACAACACACACCATCACCCATCCGCCCGCGTGCACAGCCTGGACACACCCAAGGTAAGCACACATGAGCAGGTTGTGTTGAGAAAGTTCAAAATACAGCCTCTTTTGTAGTAGTGTGGGTCATCTGACCCTGTCCCCTCCCTGTTGTGTAGTCTATGAGAGAGACGTGGTCTGACAACAGGCTGTCAGTGCCTGTGTATCCTGATGAAGACTACAACGTCCCCTACAACACTGCTGCTGCACACCTGTCCAATCAGCACGCCCTGGACCTGACCCTCAGGAGCAACAAGGTACACCATCCAACCATCCATCTATCCATTCATCCATCTATCCAACCATTCATCTATCCATTCATCCATCCAACCATCCATCTATCCATTCATCCATCTATCCAACCATCCATCTATCCATTCATCCATCCAACCATCCATCCATCCATTCATCCATCCAACCATCCATCTATCCTTCCATCCCAAAAGACAAAGCAGGGACTCCAAACTACATATGTATATAATCTTTTTAATAATTTTACTGTAATTATTGGGGAATCTTATGTGTGTTGTGATGTTTGTGCTGGAGCTGCTTTATCCAAAACAGCACTCCGGTTAGAGAGTTGACACGGAGACAGGAAGTACAGTCGTTGGACTTTATATTAGCTTGGTTCTGATCATCAACACAGAATACATCATGTTTGATGTGGAATCACATACAGGATGTCGAATGGGTTTGATGAGGATGATGATAATGATAATGACAACGTAGAGTAGAGAATGAATGAATGGTTTATTCTTCACGAACGCATTCTCTCTGTGACGATGGTAATTATGCATGTGACGATGCGACCGCAATAATGTCCTGTCATGAACGCACATGTGCAAATAGCTCGAGGACCCGTAGCTGCGCTACTTTAGCTGTCCCTAAATGTGCCTGACTAAAAACACGAACTATATAACGCAGATCAAGGAAAACAAGGGGAATTTACAACAGTAATGTACTCTAATTTAAAGACAAAAAACTCCCAAAACATTATCTAACAAAATTAAGACACCTACTGTCTTCTTGTGTCACACTTTTATTAGATTGGTGCGGCAAAGATGTATATTTGTAGGCCGACACAGAAGTTGGCATTGCAAGGGCTCCCACAACTAAAATGCTATGGTATTTTTCCATTGGGTTTGGAATATTGCAGAAAATAAGATCTGTAGCAAACACACGTTTATGATAACCTCAATATATTAACACCACTTTGTGATTTTTGAAAGGTAATTGCAATGTCCAGAACTAAAAAGCTAACATAATAAACTGCATTACAGTCGCATGGCTACTCATCACGAATGCTAAGCTAAAGGATGCTAATGCTTGGTGGGATGAATTTAAGAAGTCTAATTTTGTCACTTCCTAGCAACTGCTGTTTTTACGATACAAAGAAGCTTTGGACACACATATTTAATGTCAGAGAATTGTAAAAAACGTTCTTAAGCCTGGATTAACCACATAATTTATTTTAGGCTTACCACAAACAAAAACAAACAAAACAACTGTTGACTTCAAGACGAGGGAACTGCAAATGCTAATATGCTATGTCATTTCTGGGTTTTAGGACCACTCTATACATGTATTACAGCTGTGTGTGTGTGTGTGTGTGTGTGTGTGTGTGTGTGTGTGTGTGTGTGTGTGTGTGTGTGTGTGTGTGTGTGTGTGTGTGTGTGTGTGTGTGTGTGTGTGTGTGTGTGTGTGTGTGTGTGTGTGTGTGTGTGTGTGTGTGTGTGTGTGTGTGTGTGTGTGTGTGTGTAGTCCACCTGCAGGGTGCGTGCTGCTCCTCACCGGCACTGCTGGCCTCAGGATGTGACCAGTGAGGAGGGCTATAATGGAGACTCCAGCGGCTCCAGTGGAGGGTCCCCAGTCAGGGAGGGGGGGCTGGAGTCCTCCTCACACAGCTGTCAGGTACATCACTCTGCATGCTGCCTCTGAACACTGGGAACAGGTTTATTAAGATAGCTGTGAAGGCCTCTGTTGAATTGATGTACTATTTCCACATAACAGCCAACTTTGCTGCTGCATTGCTACATTATTGGTGCAGTGATCGTTGCAACACGTTAAGCAAAGTTAGGGAAATAAAAATGTATCCAAATGTGCTACTTTGTACTTCTACCCCACTACAGTTCAGAGGTAAATGGTGTACTTCTACTCCACTACATGTATTTAATCCCTTTAGTTACTTCACAGATGTGGATGAATGATGTGAAATATAATCAAGTGTTAAATCAGACTTTAGTTCCACCTGGAGTAAATCCACAAGCTGCCCTGCAGTATACAAAGTCATTCAAACTAGCTGCACCTTTACCAGCTTTGAGAACACTTTCATGATCAATCATTATAAAACATATCATATATATTATTCTGAAATGGACCAATCTGCATAATCACTACTTTTACTGTCGCTACTTTCACTAGATTTTTGATGCTAATACTTTTGTACTTTTACTTGATTAACATTTTGAATGCAGGAAGTGTACTTGTAACAGAGTATTCCTACACTCTGGTACTTCTACTTTTACTTACGTACAAGATCTGAGTACTTTTCTCACCTCTGGTTAGGGAAATGGAACTTAACTAAAAGCGAGCATTAGGTTTTCTTAAACAATACCCAAACATGACCTGGAACCAGAACTTTGTCAGTATCTGTCAGTTGTGTCCGATAGCAGAACTGTTATGTTTTAACACTGTCTGCCATTTCTGTGCCAACATGTGTCAAAACATTCATTACAAACGTACCATCCCCCTTCTCTCACTTTCCATATGTCTGGTCCCTCGAATTGCATTGGCATCCTAATCCTGATTGGAGAGACCATGTGCTGCTCCAATCAGGATTAGGATGCCAACCAGGAAGTGGGATGGGCACATGGTATCCATCTCACATCCTACTTGGCATACATAAACCAGTCTGTTGGATGTTGCTCCGATACAGTAGCTAATTAGGTTTATCAAACATTTTCTAATTCAGTGCCCATATATGGATGCTGATTTGAGGAACAGCGAGGGGACTGCTTCTTTCTGAATTAGCTGACCATCTCTTGTAATATGCATGTTTTCTTCAATAGACTAACCATGACTAACATGTAACTCTGTCCTCTCCTCTCACTGCCTGCAGTTCTTCAGCAGTGTGTACAAGGCACTGAGAAAGATCCTGAGGTTACTCTTAAGGAACGTATGTGAAGGGATGTGAAGGGATGTGGCTTCAGTGTTGTGCTGGTGAAAGCATGCTGAACACCTAGTTATGATTTAACAGTCAGCCTATACTAGTCTACATTACAGACAACGGGACACTTGCTTTAATCCCAGCTCAGTGTACTGCTGCACTTTTGTATGATTGGTAAGACATTGTTAGAATCCTTTGTTTACTTCCGTAGTGACATAGTGACATCGCTACGTAACACTCGCGCTTCTATTGGCTAGCTCTCCAACACATTGTACATGATAGACTAAGGGTCGGGACATCTCTAAGCGGTCAGACCGAGGGTGATTAGAGGTCAAAAGAAAGAGCTTTTTGAACATGAAAGCATGGAGACATGTCCCAGTAGAGACACTACATACTGATATGAACCTGAACATTAGCAAACCATTTCAATGAATGAAGAAGTACAAATGCATAACATGGTGCTTGCAACACCCATCTTGTGTCTCTGTGTTGCCTGGTATACATGTTTTTATACATTTCACTATTCGTGTGCATGTCAGCATGAAGGCAGTGCATGTCATGTGCTTGTATGCAACTTTAACACTTTTTTTTTTTGATGTGTCAAATGGAATATTACAAGACGTTCTCAGTTTTACTGCTTTACCTCTACTCCTTTGGGACTCCACAGTGTTTATTGGAGCGTTTCACTCACATTCATTTAAATGATCAATTAATTCAAATTGAAGATAAATAAAATACAATAAATATCAAATATATACATGTATTTTGGCTTCACCTTAATGTAATCTGCCTACATAGGTTCCATTTTTCTCCTAAAATTCAGTGAGCTGAATGGAATTTAGTACGAGGACTAGAGAAAAAGTCCATGAGTGGACTATGACAACCTTCCACCAGTACCCCCAATCTAATTGGACGAGGGCACCAATGAAGCTGCTGCCTGTTAGCATCATGCTTGTTCAGGTTCTGGGCCTGTTACTGAATGGCGCAGAGGGAGAGCAGCAGCAGTGATGTGGATGAGTGTCAGAGCGGAAGCATTATTGCACCTCTTTGTGGTTGATATGAGAGAAACTGTGTGACACAATACTTCCTGTTTGTGTAGCAGGAAGGAGAACGACTAAGAGAACACTCAGAGGGGACTGCAGCCTGCACCAGCAACAGACTACACACAGGTAACACACCATACCATTATATACTTTAGGCACCTGAATGCAACCTCAGGTAGCTGATGAATCAGGCGGTTGGTTGATACAGCATGCTGACCCTGCTGCTGTGGGATCAGTATTTCAGTTACTAAAGTTCCATTTCCTGTTTAAGACAGGGTTTCTACAGTATGTGTCCGTCAATACAATTCTATCAGGATGTGTGCAATGGGCTCTAACTTCTGAAGCACTGTTGAGCTGCTTCAGTTACACCAAGGTTTCAGGTTGTCTTGAATGTCATTGTGATAATATGCATATCAGCATTTTTCTCAAAGCTCCACTTTAATGGAGTAAGAGTTTAGCTTCACATAGAATAGCTGTAGTCTAGTTTTGTTACATTTTCATCATAACCAATTTGATTGAAATTGAGTTTTTTAGTTGGATATGGTCAGTTTGATATACATTTATTTGAATGAATGAAAAAACACTTTTATGGGGACCTCCATGATAATCCTACAAATACTGGCAGAAGCCTGGATAATCATCAATCAAATAATTGGGATGTTAACAGAAAAAAAAGTCTTCTCATGAGTTTGTGACATGTTTGAAAACAAGAAGCACCAGATTGTTCTACGTTCCTCTGCTTTGTGTCCGTCAGACGCTGTGCTCTGCTCACAGTCAAAGAGAGGAGCTCTGAGGAGACAGCCTCACATTGACCAACACACCCAGGCACGCATTGAGGACCCCTGGGTTCGCCTCGCAGACCGCCTCCCTGAAGAGGTGCTCCACCACCACCCCGCCGCTGCAGACAGAACACACCCCACCACCATGAGCGACCAGGAGAACACACCTGAGGTTAATGGCACACACTCGGATGTCACCTCAGATCCTCCCTCAGATATGACTCCTGAGAACACATGTGAGACTCCTCCAGGAGAAAAGACGGCCCCCCCGGTGGCCCCCAAGCCTGCCTGGTTCCGCCAGAGTCTGAGGAAAATCCGGAATGAGCAGGGCCAGAAGAAGCAGGACAAACCCGCAGAGCTGAGGTCAGTGGGGGGCTTCACCAGGACCTACGGGGGCAGATCCGCCTCATCTTCAGCCAACCTGTCAATCAAACAGAAGATCCACTCCTTTGAGACTTTTTCCAGTGCGGAGGTTTCAGAGAAGGGGGGGAACAGGAGACCCTCGGCCACCTCCACCTCCATCTCCACCTCTCTACCTCTGGAGGAGAGCAGGAGTCGCCCTGCCTCACATGGGGACAGTGGGAGGGGCCAAAATGAAATCCAAGAAGAGATCCAGGAAATCACCTCTCCGTGTGACAGCGAGCCAGAGAACCCCCCTGTCTTTGCTACACCTTCTGCTATCCCCTCCTCCACTTTTGAAGCATGCAGTCAAACAGCCGCTGGGGATGACCCCCTCTCTATCCAACCCCCCGCAGATCTGCCACTGTGTGACAGCACTGATCTGCACTCAGGGACACATGGTGATCCTCCATCAGCTCCACTTCCTGCCAAACAGGAAGCTGAGCTAGAAGAGGATCTCACCAGCTCCAATCAGAACACAGTCTCTCCCCCTGCCACATCCATGATATCTCAAGAGGGGGGAGAGAGCCTTCAAGAAGAGGGAGATGGAGCAGAGAACCAAGGGAAGCCCCTGAGCCCCACCCTGAGTGCTGCCCCCCCCGCAGGCAGCCACCATCAGAGAGGCCTGGAGGAGGGGAGTTTAGAGAAGATCCTCGCCTTCAGTAACCAGGTAATCTGTCAGGGAAGAACCATGGTTATGGACTTTATGTCAATGATTATTATTTGAAGGTCCAATGTTTATATTCACTTATTGTGTTTTGGGGTTTTCCTTTCCTGTAGTGTGTTTTATAGGTTTTTGTGCATGTAAATGGTCTGCAAAGGCTAAAATCCCTGTGTTCCTTCCAGAGGGAGTATTCTCAACCCCCCCCCCCCATAATGAAAAATGAAAATAGTTTTTAAAAAAAGTGAAAATAGTGCAATAAGAGTCTATATGCAAGTTATTGGAATATTATATATTAGATAAATAATTTCGAAATAGCAGCAAGATGAATGTTGTGGATGTTGTTTCAAAGTTCAGGTGTTTAACAGTCTTATTGCCTGTGGTACATATAGTTATGAATTAATTAATATATTTAGATTTTTTCTATATTTCAATAATTGAATTGAAACCAGAAATGCTTATGTTTTGTATCTAATTCTATTTGAATATGTTGGTTGTTCCAGGTTTCCCAGGCGGTGATGCGCTCTCACAGCGACCTGCTGCCCTCTGTGGAGAGCGACTCTGAGGAGAGAGAGCAGGACAGCAGCGAGAGAGGCTTCTCTGTCAGGTGCAGTAACACACACACACACACACACACACACACACACACACACACACACACACACACACACACACACACACACACACACACACACACACACACACACACACACACACACACACACACACACTCGCAGTTTATAATGACCATAGACTGTATTACTCAAACAGAGACTCGCCCCAAAATGCATACTGTGCCTGTTTTATATTCATAAGGAAGTGGTTCATTTTGTTGAAAAAAATAACAACTTCCTGTTTCACCAGAGAAGCAGTGGCACGCTTTAATTAACAGAACTCACAGAGCTGTCAGGGGTGGAATGTATGAGGTACGTGCAGGCGTGCAGTGCTCAGAAGTGTGTAACAGTGTGTGTGTCTTCATTTTAAACACAGCTTGGCCACACTGAGGGAGTGTACCATTGAGCGAGGGGAGGGGGGGCACCATGACGAGGCAGCAGGCTCCTCTGCTCACTCTGTCATCTCAGCCATCCCCTCACAGGAAATACAGAGGATGATCCAGGAAGTCAAAGCTCTGGACCAAGACACGCTGAAGGTAAAACAATGAAAACATTTTTTAATCAATATTTGGAACCTTTTCTTAACTGAAAACAGTGGAAATAATGATCCGAGTGTCATGAGAACTGGACCATCTTTGTTATATATACACTTCAGCACACATGAAATAAAGGTGCAGATGGAATATGGAATAAAAAACCCAAAAGGTATGTTTGACTTTTCTGTCATTATTAAAGTTAGGTGTCCGAATCACCAACAAAATGTCATTCTGTGCTCCCTGCTGTTGGGTGTGTGTGTGTGTGTGTGTGTGTGTGTGTGGGGGGGGGGGGGGTGGGTGTTTGTGTGTGTGTGTGTGTGTGTGTGTTTGTGTGTGTGTGTGTGGCCATATCTAGGGGTCATGATGTGCTCTACATCTACTGTGTAAATACCACTGATTCCACTGATGTTCTAACCACATGCAGAATGTCCCATAATACTCTCTGAACGCTCACTGCTCCCTTTACCTTTTAGATGTAGGAGTGAGGAAACACTCACAGCAAATATCACTGTGGTCATGTTGATGCAAACAGTGATGATGTTTATTGTGAGCAATAATAAAGAGAACAAATGAACTGTCTGTCTCCACAGCAACTGGTGGACATCCATGTGGTGATTCTGCATAAAGAGGAGGGGGCCGGGCTGGGCTTCAGCATCGCAGGGGGGTCCGACCTGGAGAGCAAGGCTCTGACAGTAAGCAGCACTACACACACACACACACACACACACACACACACACACACACACACACACACACACACACACACACACACACACACACACACACACACACACACACACACACACACACACACACACACACACACACACAGGTCAGACTGACTGTGAATAGCTGGCTGAGAGTTGAGGAGAGCATCATTCCTGACTCTACTTAATATGATAGTGTTTCCTGTAATGGCCAGTAGATGGCACCACAATCCAACATCAAATACTAAGTGGGTTTTGAGTGCCTTCTTATTCCTAATGTTTGTACTAGTGGTGCCATATTGCTTGTACTCTTGGTAAAATGCACATTTAAGGAGTTTTGGGTCCTCACAAAAGGGTTTATCAGCTTTGCTGTTTATGCAAGCAGATAGATGTATTAAAAATACAGAGGTGCTCCTAACCTTTTATCAAAATAATACAACATTTTACTAACACATCATTTGAATTATTGCTACATCAGAGAATATCAAATAATAATGTTAAAACATCGTTAAAGATTGTACCAATCCCAACAAAATGCGCATAAACAGAATCTGAGTATAATGAGAGGGACTATAGAAACGTTAATTATAATTATAGAATGTATTGTATAAACTGTTCATGTAGATATGTAGTAGAATTCGAGCAAAGAATCTGAACGTAGTTCTTCCTGCAGGTCAGTGGAAATATTTGTTCTGTCACAAGACTTAATTCTGAGATGTGCATCAAGGGATTTGGTTGAACTGTCTGCCACTGTACAGACCGTGCACACACTCTGTGATCATCGAGTGTGTGTGAGACTGAGTGTGTTCTGTCCAGGTCCACAAAGTGTTCCCCAGTGGCCTGGCGGCTCAGGAGGGAACCATCCAGAGAGGAGACGAGGTGCTGTCCATAAACGGACACACACTGCGCGGTGTCACACACACTGATGCCACCAGCGCTCTGCGGCAGGCCCGCAATCTGCAGCTGGCTGTGGTGGTGGTCTGCAAGAGGGCGGAGGAGGGGGGGGCCGAGGGGGACGGCTGCAGGACGGAAGACCTCCACCCTGCAGGTGAGTCCTACAGCTCTCAGAGAGTGAGCCTCTCCAAGGCTCTGCTGAAAAAGCATCTTCACAATATGTAGTGGCCTATGAGATCAATTACACCTCTTCATATATTAAAGGGTGCTTATACAGAGAGCCGAGCTTAAAGTAAGTAAAGTGCTATATCAAAAAAGAGAGCACATTACTCCTGTTTTAGCTACACTGCATTGGTTCCCTGTATATTTCAAAATCCTTTTACTGGTTTACAAATGAGCTAATGGTCTGGTCCCTCTCCTCTCACTGATTCTCTGTCCTTTATGTCCCAAGCAGCAGGCTTTTTATATATACCTATCTCCTCCAATCAAATGGGTGAAGCAGCTTTTTCCACTACGCTTCCAACCAAGACATTTCAGGGAAGCAAACTCAGTGGACATTTTTAAACGACAGTTGAAAACAATACTTTTTTAGGTTAGCCTTTATTCTCTAGCCTATTTGACCTCCTTGTACTCCATGATATCACACATATCATGTTCATTTGCTGCATGTGTGTTCAAATGTTTTCAAGTTTGACCTGAATTGAATTTCTTGTTTCGGTTTAATTGTGTTGTGTGTACTATTGTTATAGCACTTTGAGCTGCATCCAAAGTGCTATCCAAAATACAGCTTTATTATTATTACTTTTATTATATAATCCCCATTTACACAATGGAGGTCGATACTGTACTGTATTTTAGAACCCTTACAAAATCTGTTTAGGTGAAATCTCTATTTTGAGATATATTTTCACTGCTTTACCTCACTATCAAAAAGCCTTTCTGACCAAAGACAGCAGCTGGGATCATGAGAGATTTGACATCACAGATCAGGGGAGGGGTCTGCCACCCTGATCAGCTGGTTTATTCGGTAAATCTGAACTACTGCAAAGCTAAATAATCGTTTTTGTTAATGTATGTTGGTGTATTTGAAGAGGGCATACATAATGGCGTCATTGTAAAGGGCTGTCTGAGAAGGTGGGGCAGGGGAAATATTGTAAATCAAGAGTACACTAAAAGGATTACTCTTTTATATACGGCTTTATATCACTTGAATACGCATTGAATGTGCCAACTTAGCCAGGCTACTACTGTATTTATTTTACTCACACAACTCTAGCCCCAAACATCCAAACTCTCCGTTTAACTTTGATGTTTTCAGCTGTGGAATGAAGGTATGCAGGCTACGTCTGTCCTTGTTGTTGATGGGGTTGTGTGTGGTGTGTGGTGTGTGTGTGTGTGTGTGTGTTGCAGTGGTCCTCCAATCCGCTCCGCTGACGGTGGAGCTGCAGAAAGGAGCTGCAGGAGTGGACTTCACTCTGGAGGGGGGCAGGGGCTCCATCCATGGAGACAGACCTTTAGTCATCAACAGGATCTTTGCAGGTACACAATATAATGCTGACATTATAATATTATAGTAACAATGAAACCACTTCACATTCACTCAGAAGAAAACATCTGGGGTTTAAAAATGGGTTCTTATTTTAAAGGTCTCCGATCATGCACTTTTTTTTTTTGTAATTCAAAATTGTATTGGATTTTAAGCACAAACATCCAACATCATATACAGACTCAGAGAAAAAACAAACAGTACCAAAGAAATAATAAAAATAAAAACAGGCAGGTAAAAGCAGACATTGACAAGTATCCATACATCAAAGTAAAACATCCAGTCATAGCAGCGCACATTAGTGCATGATATTGTGAGTGTCCCACATCCACTTATTAGTGTCTTCACACGGTTCCACCTTCCCCAGACATGTATCTACTGAAACTATCCCATTGTTCATTAGCCATGCCACTTTCAACATTCAACCTCCCCAGCATCTTTTCACATGCAGCAGTCTCCATCATTTGAACCCTCCACATATTCAGTGTAGGAGTTTGGGGATCCTTCCAACATCTTCAAATGATGCGCGCACACGTTATTAGGCCAGTCTTTCACACTCTAAATGCACATTTATTCAGATGCGGGGTCACCGTCCTGTCTCCAAGGAGACACAGTCTTGGCGAAGTGGGAATATCACATTTCAACCATTTTCCCATAGAGTCCAGAACACTCCTCCACAAGGGACAAACCTTCGAACATTCCCAAAATGCATGCATATACGTGCCACGTTCTTCCCCACATTTCCAACAGAAATCATCCTTAATCAGGCCCATTCTGTGTAGTCTTGACGGAGTATAATAATATCTTTGAATTATTTTATACTGAATTTGCCTCTACCTTCCCTTATGTATTTTTCAGAGTTAGATATAATTTCCTCCCATGTTTTTTCGTCAATTGTAAGTGACAGGTCCTTTTCCCATACACGTTTGAGATTACCACAGCCATTGTCATTTATCCAGGGACACATCCCGTACCTCCTAGATGCTCTTTGGAGCATTGTTGGCAGTTGTAGGTAACACTCTATTGTATTCTCATCCCTATTAATGAAACTCCTCCCCCCCATACAATGTCTAATCTGTAAATATTTCCAAAAGTGGCCTCGTTCCTCCAAATTAAACTTTTCCTTCAGTCTGTCATAAGAAATAAAAATGTTTGCTTCAAATAAATCATCCAATATCCTGATACCTTGTTTAAGCCACTGTGCCCAGTAAATGGGTTGATTATCAATTTGTATCTTAGGATTGTGCCATAAGGGTGCATATCTTTCAGTATTGTGGGACATTTTACATTTTTTATGTACTTCTCACCAAACTGCTTTTGAGTGTACCAGAATAGGATTCATCACGTTATTATCTTCCTTGTTGGTTGTCACCTGAGCTTCAATAGGTTTAAAAGGGGAGGTTAGTTCCTGCTCAATCAGGACCCAGTCCAGATCAGTATTTAAACCCTTCCAATGTTTCACGAGCTTTGACATTTCAAAATAAATACTATAATACTTTATATTGGGCAATGATAATCCTCCTCTATTTTTTGGTTGACATAATTTGTCCTTATTAATTCTAGGTTTTCTCCCATCCCAGAGAAAATGCTTTACCATGTTGTTATATATAAGTAGTAATTGTTGTGGAATGCATACAGGTATCATTCCAGTTATGTAATTTATCTGCGGGGCAACTATCATCTTAATCGTGTTCACCTTCCCCCACAGCGTCATGCGTAACTTACTCCATTTGTCCAAATGAACTTTACATTTGTTCAGTAGTTTTTCCATATTAGTATTCATAGTTACTCTTATATCCGAATTGAGTTCTATCCCTAGATACTTCATGCCATTTGGAAACCATTTCAAATCGAAGGTGGAGATTCTGAGAGCAGGTTTGAGAAACTGGCATGGCCAATTTGTGCCAATGAATACAGTAACCAGACACTTTAGAATATACTTCCATAACTTCTAAGAATGCTTTGATGGAGTTTGTCGGATCCTGACTCAGTAATAAAATGTCATCCGCGTAAAGAAAAAGCTTATGCTCCCTGCCACCTCCAGCAACTCCTTTTATTCTTGAATCCTCTCTAATCATTGCAGCCAACAGTTCAAGGAAGATTGTAAATAAAAGTGGACTGAGGCTGCATCCCTGGCGAGTTGGCAAATGCACTTTTTGACGTCTTTTAAACATAAATATGTGTCAGGGAACTCACGCAGCATCAGAAAACAAAACCCTCTCTCTTTTCCTCCGTACCCAAATCTTTAAAAACGGGGCTACAACGGAGCTGATCCAGATTTGCGTCCGATATGACGTAATATCAGAAATGTGAGTTGGCTTTACACCCACGGCCCTATCAGAAACGTTGCTATCAGAAACAATGCGTGATGTGTTTTGGAAGTAATATGGTCTTTGTTTACATTAGCAAGCATCGCTAACACTCAGAGCTAACCTGTACTGGAGAGAGCATGTGTAAAGAAGCAGGAAATAAAAGGAACTCACCTTGTGGTAAACCTGAGAGAGAGAAAGAGTTTGAGCTCCATACTGTTTCAGAAAAATCCTTGATGAGGTTTGGAACACAATATGGCTTCTAATCACGGCAGCGGTTCTCCTGCATCTCCCCCACCTCTTTTTCTTTTTTTTTAAAGCTACGGACCCCGAATCAGCAGTTCTCTAACAGGGCTGAAATAGAGGGGTATGAGGCTAGAGTGGGTGATCTGTTTGGTTTTTTGAGCAAAACACTTCATAGACATGTTTTTTTACCAATAATATATACCTAAAAATAGTATAATAGGAGACCTTTAAATGGTCTGACAGTTCATATCTGAGAGAACTGTGAAATAATCAGTATCACACTACTCAACAAAGTCAGGGTTTTTCATTTATGTGGCGAGGTGTGTGGGGAAAAAAACACACTTCTGGAAACAGTCATACTGAAAATAATAAGTTTTTCGGTCTGTGTTTTTGGTGGTGGAAGCCAGGTTCCAGTCCTGATTACATTGTGACTCTTTGTTTCCTCCGGTGTTCAGGGGGGGCCGCGGAGCAGAGCGGGCTGCAGCGGGGGGACGAGCTGCTGCAGGTGCAGGGGGTCAGTCTGCAGGACATGACCCGCTTCGAGGCCTGGAACATGATCAAGGCTCTCCCTGAGGGGGTCATCACTGCGGTGCTGAGGAAGGGGCCGGGCGGGGGGGGAGTGACAGCTGCTGGGAACGCTTACATGTGACATGGCTGGAGAAAAGAAAGAAGAAAACTAATAATGGTACCGAGCAAACAGATGTAGACTTTCAACAGTCTCATATCAGGTATCTGCCATCCAGTGTGAACTTCAAATGTTTATATTATTTTTATATCACATTCCTTATCCGATTTGAAAGTGTATTGCATTGTAAGTTCACCCAAATACCCCCATCTAAAGCCATCTAGCCTTTTAGTGAGATTAATCTACAGAGCTCACTGTCATTGTTTTACTTTCCGTAGCAATAGTGTTAGCTAATGTTAGCTTCAGATCTGTGGATTATCCTGCATAATGCTGCTGTGGAAAACGTATTTGTGTACACAAAAAAAAAATAATGCTCTCAAATTAATAAATGTGCACAGAAATGATTTAATGTTGTCCTTGAAAAACTGGATTTGTGTTCTCGGATTGAGGGATTGTTCTGTTACAGCTACATTTAGTATTGTTTGCATTTTCTGGGCTATTTTTTGTGTGCCTATTGTGCCTGGTCGTGGTCCCTCCTGCTATATTCGTTTTTGTAACAGCAATAATATTCGTGGGTGAATTTGACCCAGTGCATGTTTAATTATCCAAAAATGGTCAGAAGCCCCAAAATCCAGATTTTTTCTTTGTACATAGTTTGTACCTTTTATTACTATCAATGAAATCAATATTTAGTGCAATTGTGTTATTCACCTCTCACAGATCATGGTTCCATTAGAATAAGTCACCTGTTTTTCACAAAACATATACATTCAAACACATTTTTCTATTTTCTTTTTTACATTGGAAAAACCTTGATCTAAAATACATTAGTTTTGCATAACATAAACATTTTTAAATTACTTTTAAAATGTTCCAACTTTTTTTCCAATTGGTTGATGTTGATAAATAGAAACGAGACACCTCTTCTGTTCAGGGTCTTGACCCGTTCACTTAGAATCAAGCCAAATGAGTCATAAGGATTTGTATTGAAAGTATTTTATTGTAACAGCAATTAAGAACGTGTGTGTGTGTGTGTGTGTGTGTGTGTGTGTGTGTGTGTGTGTGTGTGTGTGTGTGTGTGTGTGTGTGTGTGTGTGTGTGTGTGTGTGTGTGTGTGTGTGTGTGTGTGTGCGTGCGTGCGTGCGTGCGTGCGTGCGTGCGTGCGTGTGTGTGTGTACATTTCTGACCCCTTTTAGCCTCCACTTTCACTGCCGGGTCAGACCCGAATACCATCTCTGTGATATAGACATGTAGGGGGGGGGTTCCAAATGCATGACATGAACCATTTTCATTTGACTTGTATATTGCACTAATTAAGGTAAGTAGAAGAAGTTTCACACAAAAAAAATACTTGAAAGTATTTTTCGTAGATTTTCAAACGGGTCAATTTGACCCTGAATGCAGGGTTGCTAACTCTCATGCATCTGGCGTGGGACACACACTTTCACTCTCAATCTCACGCTCTCACGCTGCCCAAACTATTCTCACGCCAAAAACAAGATGAACCGGCGATCGTTTTTGGCTGGTTATTTACAATGTTGAGTTGACAGCATTATTTGTAGTACTTCCATTTACTGACGATGGGGGCGCTGCATAACTACGTAGCCTCGATTAAAGCAAACAGAAGAAGACGACATATATCAACAAACCACCGCAGCCCGGACTTGTATCGGAGCAGCGGAGGAGTGATGAGGTATCTAGAGATCTGAGTCCAGCGGGCTGCTTGTGTTTCTGTTCATCAGGACATCATATGACCAGCAGATCCTGTGTGAACGCTCTACGTTAGTCAGTGGACGTCTATGGGCTCAGAACAGTCTCATAATACACACATGCACACAGAAGGATTCACACTTGTATTTCATGATCCGCAAAAGGATTCACACTTGTATTTCCGGATCCACACTTGTGTTTTTCAATGCACACACAAATGTGTTCCGTTTCATGTACATGTAAATAAAATCCAAATACAGAAAAAAGTTTTACATATGTATTTTTGATCCTCACATATTTGTTTTCCGTTTAAATCCCCTGCACCTGCAAACACAAACCGCTTTCTGTGCATGGATCGCTGTGCATTCGTGTGTGGGTTTTTTGAGACTCCCCTGACGGTGACCCAATTCGTACTTGTAATTTCTTTCATCTATAGCCAATCAGATGTCTCCTCCAGTATAAGCCAATCACATGAGCGCGCCCCCACGAGGGTATGATTTCTTACGTTCATGACACTTCATATAAGCATTTTGCGCTGTCCGGAGCAGGGTTTCCGCGGACAGAATTTATTTTACCGGACAAATTTGAAACTTACCGGTCATGTTTCAATAATAAGAAGAAGAAGAAGAAGAATTGTGTAGCAGAGTTTCCGACTATGACCGGATATGGCTAATAACACGGGAGTAACGGATCCCCTCTTTTCCTCTCTCCCTCCCTCTCTCCTGACAGCCCGTCAGTTTCTCATGCAGCTCGCTAAAACTTCACTCGCGTATCCACATCGATCAGATCCAGCTCTCCTGATCGGCCTTTATAGAGAGCACCGATCAAACTATTAAGAGTGAATATCGGCCGATAATGACCGGCGGGGGCTCCCCCCGTTGACAGTTCACTGTCTAGCACTGGCTTCGTAGTGCACTGATCGATCAGGCTAAGCTAACCTGTAGCTGCTCCCTCCACACTCACAACAACTTCATACAGACATAAATAAAGCAGCTGTATTCGCCATACAGGAAACACACATTTAAAACGGTTTTGCCTGCCGTTTTTGTGTACACAAGCCTTCATTAATGGTTCGGAAAGTGGCGCTGTACCTTAATAATATAAAGGCTTGTATTTGCGTGCATTTCCTGCTCGGAAAGTGGGAATGTACTGATAGTGGAAGTGTCCTGAGATTAGCGCCTGCAGGCTCCATGGACCTGTCAGCTCCGGACAGCGCAAAATGCGTACATGAAGCGCTACGTCATGAACGCAAGAAATCTACCCTCGTGGGGGCGCGCTCATGTGATTGGCTTAGAATTGAGGAGATATCTGATTGGCTATAGATAGAAAAAATTACAAGTACGAATTGGGTCACCGTCAGGGGTGTCTCAAAAAACCCACACACGAATGCACAGCGATCCGTGCACAGAAAGCGGTTTGTGTTTGTAGGTTCAGGGGATTTAAACGGAAAACAAATATGTGAGGATCAAAAATACATATGTAAAACTTTTTTCTGTATTTGGATTTTATTTACATGTATATGAAACGGAACACATTTAGTGTGTGCATTGAAAAACACAAGTGTGGATCCGGAAATACAAGTGTGAATCCTTCTGTGTGCATGTGTGTATTATGAGACTGTTCTGAGCCCATAGACGTCCGACAACATGCACACTAACTTATATTGCAGCTATAGGCTATACTTTGGTTTAAATTGCGTGAATAAACTAGCTAGAGCTAAAGTTAATTACATTCATCCAATGTCAGAAGGATTACCTTTTAACAAACGTTGTAATGCTTTTCTTTCATTTCAATTTGAGTAAAACATTGAAGATATAACATTGTATTGTTTTCTTTTTACACTGACTCAGATATAATGAAAAGACTACGTCAGTTGAAGCTCAGCTTTGGTAAGGAAGAGACAGGACAGGCAGAGAGAAAGAGAGAGAGAGAAAGTGATGGAAGTCAGGGAGGAACTGCAGGTACAGTCACACAAAAGAATGTAGGCTTAATAACCCCATCTACCTATCTATCTATCCATCTATCTATCTATCTATCTAGCGCCAGTGCCAGCCATCCATCTATCTAGCTAGCGAGCTAGCGAGCCAGCCAGCCAGCGAGAGCGAGCGAGCGAGCGAGCGAGAGCGAGCGAGCGAGCGAGAGCGAGCGAGCGAGCGAGGAGCGAGCGAGCGAGCAGCGAGCGAGCGAGCGAGAGATGCGAGCGAGAGCCAGCGAGGGAGCATCAGACAGCCAGCCAGCCAGCCAGCCGAGCGAGAGCGAGCGAGCGAGCGAGCGAGCGAGCGAGCGAGCGAGCGAGCGAGCGAGGAGCGAGCGAGCGAGAGAGCGAGCGAGCGCAGCACAGCCAGCCAGCCAGCCAGCCAGCCATCCAGCAGCCAGCCAGCCAGCCAGCCAGCCAGCCAGCCAGCAGCCAGCCAGCCAGCCAGCAAGCCAGCCAGCCACAGCCAGCCAGCCAGCCAGCCAGCGAGCGAGCGAGCGAGCCAGCGAGCAGCGAGCGAGCGAGCGAGCGAGCGAGCGAGCCAGCGAGCCAGCGAGCGAGAGAGCGAGCCAGCGAGCCAGCGAGCGAGCGAGCGAGCCAGCCAGCCAGCCAGCGAGCGAGACCAGCGAGGAGCGACGAGCAGCGAGCGAGCGAGCGAGCGAGCGAGCCAGCCAGCCAGCGAGCCGCGAGCGCGAGCGAGCGAGCGAGCCAGCGAGCCAGCGAGCCAGCCAGCGAGCGAGAGAGCGAGCGAGCGAAGCGAGCCAGCGAGCCAGCGAGCCAGCGAGACAGCGAGCCAGCGACCAGCGAGCCAGCGAGCCAGCGAGCGCGACAGCGAGCAAGCGGCGAGCCAGCCAGCCAGAGCAGCAGCGAGCGAGCCAGCGAGCCAGCGAGCCAGCGAGCCAGCGAGCCAGCGAGCGAGAGCGAGCGAGCGAGCGAGCGAGCGAGGAGCGAGCGAGCAGCAGCGAGCAGCGAGCCAGCCAGCGAGCAGCGAGAGGGAGGGAAGCCAGCGAGCGAGCGAGCGAGCGAGCGAGCGAGCGAGTGAGCGAGCAAGCGAGCGGAGCCAGCCAGCCAGCCAGCGAGCGAGCGAGCGAGCGAGCGAGCAGCGAGCCAGGGAGCGAGAGCCAGCGAGCCAGCCAAGCGAGCGAGCGAGCGAGGAGGGAGGGAGCAGCGAGCCAGCGAGCCAGCGAGCCAGCCAGCCAGCGAGGCGCGAGCGAGCAGATAGCAGCGAGATGCGAGCAGAGCCAGCCAGCGAGCTCGAGCGGCCAGCCAGCGAGCTGAGGAGCGAGCCAGCAGCCAGCCCCAGCGAGCGAGAGCGAGCGAGAGCGAGCGAGCGAGCGAGCGAGAGCGAGCGAGCGAGGCGAGCAGCGATGGCGAGCGAGCGAGCGACAGCCAGCCAGCCAGCGAGCGAGCCAGCCAGGCCAGCCAGGCCAGAGAGCGAGCGAGCGAGAGAGCCAGCCAGCAGCCAGCCGCCAGCAGCCAGCCAGCCAGCCAGCCAGCCAGCCAGCCAGCCAGCAAGCAGCCAGCCAGCCAGCCAGAGCCAGCCAGCGAAGCGAGCGAGCGAGCCAGCGAGCCAGCGAGCGAGCGAGCGAGCGAGCGAGCGAGCCAGCCAGCGAGCGAGCGAAGCGAGCGAGCGACGAGCGAGCGAGCCAGCCAGCGGAGCGAGCGAGCAGCGAGCGAGCAGCGAGCCAGCGAGGCGAGCCAGCGAGCGAGCCGAGCCAGCGATCCAGCGAGCCAGCGAGCCAGCGAGCCAGCGAGCCAGCGATCCAGCGAGCCAGCGAGCCAGCGAGCAGCGAGCGAGCGAGCGAGCGAGCCAGCGAGCCAGCGAGCTAGCGAGCGAGCCAGCAGCTAGCGAGCGAGGAGCGAGACAGCGAGCAGCAGCCAGTGCGAGCGTAGCGAGAGCTAGCGAGACCCATCGAGCCAGCTAGTCGTATCCAGCGAATCCCAGCGAGCTATCTATGCTATCTATCTATCCATCTATCCATCTATCCATCTAGTGCTATCGAGCTATCAATCTATCTATCTATTCATCGATCTATCTATCCATCCTATCTATCTATCTATCTATCTATATCTATCTATCTATCTATCTATTTATCTATCTATCTATCTATCTATTTATCTATAACTTAGTCTTCATTTACAATATAGACAATAGGCATAATTTTAAAACCACATACATCTATTGCAGTTATGATGTCATAATAACATACAATTGTATAAAACACAATTTGCTTACATCTTTGTTCTCTTTGAGAATCAAACAAAACAGATTTATATAAAAAAATAATGCAAACAAACAAGTGAAATGAACTAAATTGCTGAATTGCTTTTAATTCACTGGCAGGAGCGACAAGTGAGGAGGAGCAAAAAGTGAACAACGAGGGAGAGATTGAACAAAGAGAAAGAGTAGAGGACAGAGAGAGTAATGAACAGGAAGAAGACCGAGAGACTAAAGAAGATGGAAGAGAGGGGGCAGGTTATGGAAAGGAGAGAGACATGGAAAATGAATGTTGACAATGTGTTGTGATCATTTTAGCCTCTTCTGCACGTCCAGATCATTCATAGTAACAATCAACTGATTCTTATGCATTACACTTTCAAAGATAATTGATGCTGCAGCCCACTGACATGGTTTGAAATCAATATATTATCCAATTTGTGACCCCCCACAGGACTTAAAAAGCACCTAACTAGATCATGAAAATCCCGGAAATCTCGGGGGAGTATACCCCCGAACCCCCCTAGCATGTTTGGACCTCGGTATTTAGGAAATCCTGGATACGGCCCTGGTTCTACTAGGCCAAAATAGAGTCAAAGAGTATATCAGAGTGAGAGTGTGTTAATTAATATATTTGGCAGTTTGGAGTAAGTCTGTAGATTTGTTTGTGTGTGTGTGTTTCATGTATAGGCCTCTCACGATAATTAATTTTGTTGGATACATTTTCCCGGAAATTATTGCGATAAACGATAATATTGTCGGCACCGTTGTATGACCATTTTAGACCACTGACATAATGATAATATATAATATAACTATAACTGCTAGTCACATCCTCATGTAAATGGCAATTTATCGAGTTCATTTTTATTTATCGAACGATAAGTCAATTATTTTATATATATATTATATAACCTTTATTTAACCAGATAAAAACATTGAGATAAAATCTCATTTTCAATGCTGACCTGGCCAAGAAGGCAGCAACGTTACACATAACACATAACACAAACATATAAAATACAGAGAACATAACTAAGAAAACAAAAGACGAAAAAGCAGTCACTACATTGTGCACATTAGGACAATAAAAAAAGTACACTACTTGTTACTGCAAGAGCAGCTGGTGGTGAGGACTTCAGACAACTTCAATTTAAAACATGATATAGAGACAAGTGCCCTCAGTTTGAGGCTTGATTGAAGGTCATTCCAAGACCAAGGACCATAATAAGAAAGACTCCTTTTTCCAGCCTCAGTCCGCACAGCAGGAACCTGGAACCCGTATCCAGGCACTGGATCTGAGGTTGTAAGAGTCGCAAACTGGGGCAAATCTGACACATATGTAGAGTGGAAGCTTACCTAAAACACACAATAAAACAGTGGAAACAAACATGTGTTTGACTTTCATTAGTGAATGAAACTGTGTGCCCTTTATAGTCTGTGTTCAATATTGTGTATTTGTATATATTGTATATATATCCTATATATATATGCTAAGGTCCCGCTACTGACACGATAGCAGTCATTTAGTGCGCATATGTGTAATTAAACCCATGATATCAAAATCTCACTCCAGCCAGCACACAGTAAATTTCTCTGAGTAAAATTGACTCAAATTGAAGAAAATTTGACTCTAAAAATATAACATTTGGTCCCAACCTATATAGAGTAAAATGTACTCTTTGTTCAGAGTTGTATTTTTAGAGTTCATTTTACTCTATTATGTGCTTAGATTTGACTCTGCTTAATGGTTATTTACTCTATGTAGTGTATATTAAAAACAACTCTACTGCCATTTTACTCATAATAGAAGGTCATTTTACTCCCAATCGAACGTCATTTCACTCCAACTAGAAGGTCATTTTACTCCCAATAGAAGGTCATTTTACTCAGAATAGAATAAATGAACCATAATGCTCTTTACAATAAAAAAGGTCAATAAACCAAAGTGCTTAAGGAACATGAGTGGGCGTGTGTGAAGCTGACCATTGAGCGGCCCGACCAAGCAAGGAGGCAGAGGCAGAGAGTTCAAATACAACCCGGTGTGGGCATTTATTCCTCTTTGTGGTACAGGATACACAGCCTCAATATGACTGTCTCACGTGAACACAGTCACCAGCCACCAGGATCTCACACACACACTAACAGGAAAACAGAACCTAAATACACACAGGACTAATCAAACCAACAAGACACAGGTGAGGAGGGAGGAGAAACACAGGGCACCAGGTGAACGCAATCACCAGCAACAGACAAGACGGGAGGGGGAACACTTTTCAAACTAAAACAGGAAACAGAGACAGACAAACTAAAACATAGACAGATCGTGACAAATATATGCATAAATGACATAGATTCACATGCTTCCTGTGCAATGTTTTAGCGTGGAACAAATGAATATACTTCGCCAATAATGAAGCTATATAATCCGTAACGGAGACCGAGATCTATGGCCCCAGAGATCACCTCCGTTACAGCGTGGTCATGGTTTAACTCCAATAGAACTGACTCTGCATTTTTGATCGCACTCTAGAAGCTATGAGTAATAAATACACTCCAAAATGATTAAATATCACTATTTCAGAGCAAAATAGTAATTACTCTGGAAAAAATACTCACCAATATTTCCTGTGCAGGGCCGGACTGGGACAATAAGTCAGGCCGGGAATTACACACCCAGCCAGGCCACTACCAGTTTTCTTTTGTGCCATTTTGCTGGATTTATTTGTCAATATTTACAGTGTTGCTGCCCATAGTGATAGCCCTATAGTTTAAATCTACTACCCCAGAATAAACATATGGACATGGGTTACTATTTAAAAAATGTGAAAATCTATTTAGGAATCTATCCATGTGAACATATTTTAAGTGGGGGTGGACCTCAAATCCTCTAGGGGGCTCCGGGGGCATGCCGGTAAGATATTTTAAATGTTGGAGTTAAATGCAAATGCATACATAAAAAAACTAAATCCTCAGGCCAGCAGGCCACTTAGAAGGCCAGGCCATCGGGAAACCTCCCGGTCCTCCCGATGGCCAGTCTGGGCCTGCCAGCCAGGTACCCAAAGTTGGCAACCCTGCTGAATGTAACAGGAGGTTTAAGAATCAGGATGACATCATCAGATGGGTGTGTCAGGTGATCATTAGAGAGGAGATAGGCAAAGCATGGCTCTGTGAGCAATGTGTTATTGTTTGTAAAGAAATCCAGCTACATCTGCATACGTCTTCATGCCTTTGATCGCATCGTATGTACCTATTGTTTATGTTTAAGTTATTAACAATTACAGATGATTATTTTTTGAAAATATTGTATTCTGTGGTGTTTAATGCTGGAGATCTTCCGAGTTGTCTCAATATTGTACAAGGTTAATGCAAGGAGAGTTAAATGAATACATGTACAAATGGTTGATTAGATGTTTAAAATATGATGCCATTTATAACTGTTTAAGTTCTAGAATTACAATAAATACATTAAAAAGCTTACAGTAAATATAACGAGGCAATTCAATTCATGTTAAAGCTGTGTTGATATATATACATTGTGCATATTTGTGCATGTAAAAATTATCATAGAATTGATTATATTTTGTCTTGTTTATTTTTGTTTCACACCATCCTTATAGCAATAAACCTGTGGGCAAAGGATGCAGGTCTTCAGAGTCTTGGTGTACGGAGGGAGTTTATCTGGCTGTTAAGCTATACACACTACATATACCGGGGACAGCACAGGGATATCAAAGCTAACACAGGGGTGCTCAACAAGCAAACAAGAACATTAAGTATATCCAAAATGACCACAAAACTGCAGAACTCCAACAGCTCAATCAGATCTGACTGTTCTGGTCTGCTAACAGCCTGTCCATTCAGGGACTGCTCATTATACACAAAGCCTGGTATCCCCATTGCTCTGAGAATATGAAGGTAAATCAGAGGCGTGTGTTCTGGAGAACTATTAGACATGCGCCTACATTTGGATCAGTGTGTTTTTTTAGAGCAAGGGTCCTTTTTTTAGGATAAGTGACTATCAAACAAACTGAAACATTGCAGACTGGGAGAAATGTTCCTCTGGAGCAACATATGGCAGTGTTAGTTCCTCCTGCGTGAGGCTACACACTGGTGTGTGTGCATCCACCTGAACATCACACTATTTCTTTAACAACAGACAAAGTAGCAACACAACATTACAAAAAAGTGTTGAGGGGATGAGGGCTGATGTGATGAGTGTGGTAACTGGGGGATGTGCGCTGATCTTTGAATCAGAGGATAGCAACTTCGAGTCCCACTGCAGTCAGCATGTCGTTGTGTCCCAGGGCAACACACTCTCACTCCATAAACGTCCAGCAGCGACGCTTGGTCAGGGTCCCGAGGCGTGCAGTTGTGACGCTCCTAGGCTCCTTCAGCTTCATAAACAGACGCAAATAGCTTTCAACTGATTGCAATGTATTCCCATCTGCGGCGGGATTTGACGCGCATGGAAGCACGGCATTCGTTTGTGTCGGAGGCTGTTAAAGGCAATGTGAGCGCCCATTCCCATTGGATAACGGAGAATTGTACACCCGGAAGTAAGTATTCCCCTTACTGTCGATTGATTTGAAAGTGATATCTCCACTACTCATCAACTCAAAAACACCAGATTATCCTTGTTAATTAAACGACATTGATAGGTTTTAGTGTGTGAACAATGCTTTTGTCACGTTTTCCCCTTCAATTCTGAGAAACAAGTCGTTTTCTATGAGTTTTGGATGGCCGAAGACATTACATTACCCACAATCCTCTGTAGCAACCATAGACTGTACTGTATATTGCAAAAGGCAACAGCTTCGGTTCATGTTAATTTACAAACTCTTCAACTACAACCGTAGTTATATTTAAAAACATGTTCGAAGGCCTCACGAAATACTTTAATGTAAATTAAAATGTAAATGTGAAGGAATGTGTGTATATTAACTGTGGGTTTTTCTCTGGAAGTTTTTCCTTGTACGATGTGAGGGTCAAAGGACAGATGATGCCGTTTTTCTCATACTGATATTCCGCTATGCACGCTGGGATTTGGTGTTTATGCGATGTGAAATCCGAAAACATTTAAAAAAATTCAAATTAAACATTATTCTGAGTGTGCTTGCTTTTCTCTTTGAAAGTCATCACATAACGGCATTGTAATACACGTTTCGGCTGCATTAAATATGACATATCTGCCGTAGTTAACTCTATTTATAGAGCCCTGATGAGAAGACTTCTAGACAAGCAGGAACTGCCGCCAAAACTGAAAACTTGACGTGGATCATAAATATATCAGCAATTAAACAACATCTTACATTTCTTTTCACACAATACGTCTCCTTGCAGTATCAACATTAATTCGGCTGACTTTTATATTTGATCCAATTGGTAGATAGGCTGTATTTACGCCATAACGGTGCACAGCTGATAGAAAGGGACACCTACTGGTTAAAGCATGTTATTGCATTTTATAATTGTATTATTAGATATTAATAGGAGGATGTGCAAAACAGACAAACTAATAAGGCTTTATTTAAACATTAAAGAATACTTTAGGTTAAGGTCTTCTTTTGAATAAGAAAAAAGCTTTGGGGGTATAGAAGATGAATATGGAGGGATGAAACCCTCTTTGATGGTCACACATGCAGAACACACAGCACACACAGTGACATTTGTATCTACAGATAAATATTAAGCCTGACAAAGTACTTAACGTCTAATATATTGCTTTCCTGCAATGTTAACTATGTTTAAGCACTTATTTTAACTGATATTATACATATGTATTATACTCTTATAAGATGTATGTAGATAGTATAAGAAATGTGCAGAATATGACAATGTAATGGTGGAGGTACACACATATTGATAGATGTCTTGTAATGCACTGTTGAGGAACCTGCGATCCAAGTTTTTCATTCATTGCATAACTACACCGTAGTTGTGTATAATATGATATGTCAATAAACCTTAGAAAATCTTGAAATCTTGAAAGGGATGTGCAAAATAGTCATTATATACAGTTTTTGATTAACTATTAGTAGAGAATAACGACGAGTAAAGAATATACTTTATAGGGATCCTATTAATATCTAATAATACAATTATAAAATGCAATAACGTGCTTTAACCAGTAGGTGTCCCTTTCTATCAGCTGTGCACCGTTATGGCGTAAATACAGCCTATCTACCAATTGGATCAAATATAAAAGTCAGCCGAATTAGTGTTGATACTGCAAGGAGACGTATTGTGTGAAAAGGTTCAAGGTTCAAGGTTCAAGGTTCTTTATTGTCAATCTGACATAGCTACAGAGTAATTATGCAGTTGAAAATCTTATGTCACAGGCTTCTCCAACAATGCAACATAATAACATAACATAATAACAATAAGAGCATGAGCAATACAAAAATAATAATAGTTATAAAAATGAAATAAAGTTATGATGTGGAATAGTGCAGTATGAGTCTATATACAAGTTATTGGAATGATATATATATATTAGGTATTAGATACATACTACTGAGTAGCAGTTGAATGTTTGAAGTTGTTTCAACAGTTCAATTTTTTAACAGTCTCACTGCCCGCGGGAAGAAACTGTCTCCGAATCTTCTTGTCCTTGCCAGGATGCTGCGGTAACGTCTGCCAGACGGCAACAGAAAGAACAGTTTGTGGCTGGGGTGATGGGGGTCTTTGATAATCCGTAGTGATTTCTTCCTGAGCCGCTGGGAGTAAAGGTCCTCCATGGATGGCAGCTCCGTCCTGGTGATGTGCTGTGCAGTTTTCACCACCCTCTGTAAAGCCTTACGATCGAGGTCGGTGCAGCTGCCGTACCAGGCCGTCATGCTGCCAGTGAGGATACTCTCTATCGTGCACCTGTAGAAGTTGCAGAGTATCCTGGAATCCATTTTGAACCTCCTCAACCTGCGGAGGAAGAAGAGCCGCTGTCGAGCTTTCTTGGTGATGGTGGTGGTGTGAAGAGACCATGTCAGGTCCTCAGTGATGTGGACCCCAAGGAACCTGAAGCTTTTGACTCTCTCCACCGTAGTCCCATTGATGGCGATGGGGGCGTGTCCCTCTCCCTGCTGCTTCCTGTAATCCACAATCAGCTCCTTTGTTTTGCTGATGTTGAGATGGAGGTTGTTCTCCTGGCACCAAGATGTCAGGTTTTCGACCTCCTCTCTGTACGCCGTCTCGTCATCGTCTGTGATCTGGCCGATGACGGTCGTGTCATCAGCAAACTTCACGATGGTGTTGGAGCTGTGTGTGGCCACGCAGTCGTGGGTGAACAGGGAGTAGAGGAGAGGGCTGAGCACGCAGCCTTGAGGGGCACCGGTGTTGAGAATCAGGGTGGAGGATGTGATGTTTCCCACCCGCACTGCCTGGGGTCTGCCCGTCAGGAAGTTCAGGATCCAGTCACAGAGGGCGCTGTTGAGCCCGAGGTCTCTGAGCTTGATGGCCAGCTTGGAGGGCACAATGGTGTTGAATGCTGAACTGTAGTCAATGAACAGCATTCTCACATATGTGTTCCTGTTCTTCGGGTCCAGGTGTGAGAGGGCAGTGTGGAGGGTGAGGGCTATGGCGTCGTCTGTGGACCTGTTTGCTCTGTAGGCAAACTGCAGGGGGTCCAGAGATTCAGGGAGGGAGGAGGTGATGAATGATTTGACTAACCGCTCAAAGCACTTCATTATGATGGAGGTGAGTGCTACTGGGCGGTAGTCGTTGGGGCAGGTGATGATTGTCTTTTTGGGGACAGGAATGATGGTGGAGTGTTTAAGACATGTGGGGACTACAGACTGCAGCAGGGACCTGTTGAAGATGTCTGTGAACACCTCTGCCAGCTGAACTGCACACACCCTGAGAACACGGCCAGGGATGCCATCAGGTCCAGGAGCCTTGTGTGGGTTAACCCTTTTAAAGGATTTACACACATCTGCCCTATTTAAAACAAAAGGGCAGTGTAGCTCCTGGTCCATCTGTACCTCCACAGCCTGGCTGCTCTCAAAGCGTGCAAAAAAACTGTTTAGCTCATCTGGGAGAGATGCGCACGCAGACACTCCCTTAGTCCCGCCCACATATTCCTAGTGTTACAGCCTTTGAAGTCAGATTCCACCTTGTCTTTGTACTGTCTCTTTGCATTTTTAATTGCTCTCCGGAGTTCATACCTAGACTTCCTGTACTCCTCCAAATCTCCCGCTGTGTGCGCGAGAGTGCGCGCTTTCAGTTTGCCGCGCACCTCACCGTTTACCCAGGGCTTTTGATTTGGGAATGTCCGTACAGAAACCTTCGGTACCACGTCATCGATGCATTTCCCAATGTAGCAGATGACAGTGTCCGTGTGTGTGTTGATGTTATTGTCCTCAAACACACTCCAATCCGTAGATGCAAAGCAATCCTGCAGTGCTGAATCTGACTCCTCGCTCCATCGTTGTACTGTTCTTGTAATCGGTCTGTCCCTTTTAAGTTTCTGCTTGTACGCAGGCAACAACAGTAGTGAGATATGGTCTGATTTGCCGAAGGGAGGGCGAGGGAGAGCCTTATATCCATTCCGGAAAGGGGAATAAACATGGTCCAGTATGTTTCCCCCGCGCGTCGGGAAGTTGATGTGTTGGTAATATTTTGGCAAAACCTTCTTCATGTTGGCGGTGTTGAAATCTCCGGCCACAACGAACGCCGCATCTGGCCGTGAAGTCTCGGTTTTATCAATAAACCCAAACAGCTGATCGAGTGCCGTGTTGTTGTCGGCGAGTGGCTGCGGCGGGATATACACTGCTGTTATCACAACAGATGTGAATTCCCTCTGCAGATGGAAGGCCCGACATGAGATCATGAGGTGCTCTAGCTGTGCGGAACAGTCCGATGAAATAATCTTCACATCTGAGCACCAGTTGTTGTTAGTCATTACACACACACCGCCTCCCTTACTTTTCCCCGAGTTAGCAGTCCGGTCCTGACGAAAAATAGAGAATCCATCAGGGACAATGGCGGAGTCCGGGATAGCGGGGTTGAGCCAAGTCTCAGTGAGAATTAACACGTTACAGTTCTTAATGTCCCGTTGAAAAGCAATCCGGCTTCTGAGTTCATCTAGCTTATTTTCAATGGATTGAACATTAGCCAGAAGAATACTCGGAAGAGGGGGCCGATTCTCTCGTTTTCTCAGTCTGACCAGCAGCCCGGCCCGGCATCCCCGCTTTGTCCTCTTCTTGCGTCTCTCAGGTAGAACAGCAACAGGTAGCCATGGTGAATCTCCATTGTTTGTCGGAGGGTTAATATTGTCCACGAAGTTTCGCAATTGGAAAAGTTCCTCTCTGCTATATTGTATGGCAGAGTAGGTGCGGTCGGCTAGCATGTTGCGAACCATGTTAAAAGTAAAACGGCAAAAGTAAAAGAAATATGTACAAAATACGAAAATGGGCAAAGTTGGAGAGGAGCACATAGACGATGCGGCCATCTTCACCGGCGCATCAATACAATCAATACAATCAATAAATGTAAGATGTTGTTTAATCGCTGATATATTTATGATCCACGTCAAGTTTTCAGTTTTGGCGGCAGTTCCTGCTTGTCTAGAAGTCTTGTCATCAGGGCTCTATAAATAGAGTTAACTACGGCAGATATGTCATATTTAATGCAGCCGAAACGTGTATTACAATGCCGTTGGAAGGATATAATTACAGTTTATCCGATTTTGAGTAAATCTACTGTTATCCAGCTCTCTTTGTGTGTGTGTGTGTGTGTGTGTGTGTGTGTGTGTGTGTGTGTGTGTGTGTGTGTGTGTGTGAGCCAAAGTGCTGCACATATAATAAAAATACCTACAGTAAGGACACTTTACAGTAAATGCAACAGCAAAGTTTGTGCGGAATATCAGTATGAGAAAAACGGCATCATCTGTCCTTTGACCCTCACATCGTACAAGGAAAAACTTCCAGAGAAAAACCCACAGTTAATATACACACATTCCTTCACATTTACATTTTAATTTACATTAAAGTATTTCGTGAGGCCTTCTAACATGTTTTTAAATATAACTACAGTTGTAGTTGAAGAGTTTGTAAATGAACATGAACCAAAGCTGTTGCCTTTTGCAATATACAGGGTGTTTCTCAATCGCGAGTACGCTTGCTTGGTAGCACATGTCTGCCGAGCATCTTGCTTCAGAAGCGAGTCAAGAATACTTCCTGGCATTCGGAAAACAAAGAGTGGAACAGGCTAGCAAGTGTGCAGGTGTGCGTATTATGAGAGGCCCCGCCTTACATCTTCCGCCACAGATTTGGGGAAATTGGTCCATGCGCAAAGCATTGTGGGGATTTTAAGACCGTGGAGTCTACTCATGTGCAGCCTCGATATTTCTCCAAACGGAGTACGCCGGGCTCGGTAGATTTCCAAGTATGCTGGAGATTGGAACAGTACTTCGGCGGCACTCGATGACGTAGTATGCTTGAAATAGTGGCTCTGAAGCAGCTTTACTCGCGATTGAGAAACACCCACAGTCTATGGTTGCTACAGAGGATTGTGGGTAATGTAATGTCTTCGGCCATCCAAAACTCATAGAAAACAACTTGTTTCTCAGAATTGAAGGGGAAAACGTGACAAAAGCATTGTACACACACTAAAACCTATCAATGTCGTTTAATTAACAAGGATAATCTGGTGTTTTTGAGTTGATGAGTAGTGGAGATATCACTGTCAAATCAATCGACAGTAAGGGGAATACTTACTTCCGGGTGTACAATTCTCCGTTATCCAATGGGAATGGGCGCTCACATTGCCTTTAACAGCCTCCGACACAAACGAATGCCGTGCTTCCATGAGCGTCAAATCCCGCCGCAGATGGGAATACATTGCAATCAGTTGAAAGCTATTTGCGTCTGTTTATGAAGCTGAAGGAGCCTAGGAGCGTCCCAACTGCACGCCTCGGGACCCTGACCAAGCGTCGCTCCTGGACGTTTATGGAGTGAGAGTGTGTTGCCCTGAGCAAGACACTTCACCCCAAATTGCTCCTGTGGGGATTGCCCACAGTATTGAGTATGTAAGTCGCTTTGGATAAAAGCGTCTATCAAGTAACATGTAATGTATTGTAACTAGATATTAATATGAAAAATACAATGAAGGATGAAGAATGACACCTAGCAGCACTAGTCTGCTGCTGTTAGCCTCCGATGCTCTTCACTGACTGATCTGAGATCAGACACAGTGCAGCTTCACTTCCTCCACGGTGTGTTACGGGCCCATTACATTTATTTTCATGTTTAACAGATGAAATGCAGTTTTGATTTCAGATTGAGGTGGATATACCTTTTCACTTTTCAGGACATCTCTTCAATATAATGTAGGAATGTTTCAACATGTTCAAAGTGTTTCATTTCAACACACAAATGAAGTCATTGAAGAGGATACAAAGTTATTAGTGTGTTGAGTATCTCAAATTGTTGATTCAAAGCCCAGTTGTGCAGACTCATTTGTTTTATTTTTCTGGCATAGTTTGTCCTCAAGTATTTTATTTTATAGCCTATTAGTTTTGTATTACCAGAATACATTTGCCAAATCTTGGGCTAAGTAAAACTAAGGCAGTGAAACTTCCTAATAAATTAGGCCACACAAATGTCATACCACAGAAGAAATGTGTACCAAGCAGAACAAAACAGGAAGCTACAAACAGGGCATGTGAGTCCCTGAACACATCATGAAGGACTGATTATGGCTAATGTGAAGCAGGTGACCTCAGAAGACCTGAAGGGAGAAGGGAAGACCTGCAGGAGGTCAAAAGCTGTACACAGCAATCAACAGTGGTGCTGTTGTTAAACGAGAAACAGGACTGTAGACAAGGAGAAGAATATATATTAGAATTAAGATATATTTTTCTCAGCAGAATGTACAGAATGTGCTTTGAATTGGACCTCCTGCTTCAGCTTTCTGTCAAACACAACTCACTTGTGGAGTTCTTTAGAATGATATTTTGTTTAAAGGTCACCTTTTTATGCAAAATCCACTTTTTCATGTCTTTTATACATAAACATGTGTGCCCTCTGTCTACAGTTTTTTATTATTAACCAATCATCTCTCAGAGGGGCGTGGCCAGCAGCAACTCATTAGCATTTAAAGCTACACACAGAATCAGCACTTTTGAAACAGGGCTGAAACAGAGGGGTTTATGGGATGCTATGATCTGTTTGGTGTTTCAGTCAAATACTTCAGAGACATGTTTTGTATATATCTGAGAACTATAATATACTGTACTGTTGAAAAATAGTATAATAGGTGTCCTTTAAATTCTGATCATGCAATGGAACAATTTGTCAGTCATTTTTTTGCAATGATATATAATGAATGCATAATTCTTAAGTAAAGAAACGGAAAACAAGATGTTCTTATTAATCATTTTAATGCTGGTGAAATACAGAAGTCACTGGGTGCAGAAGAGTACGAGATAACAGGTTCATGTGATCTGATAGACGTTTAAACATGGTAAGATGAGTCAATGAAAACCACCTGACATGAATCATTTAACATCTACTCTGCTCTGCCACACAGGGAACTCTGGGTTGGTCTCTGAATCTCATCACAGAACACATTTACTTTGGGAATCTGGTCTCATTGGTCATCACAGCCACAATGGGATATTTAAAGGGTTCAACTGGAAACGCTTCTGCCTGTTTACATGCTCTTTGAACGGCGTGTCTCCCTGGAAACAGTGAGATTGGTCAAAGTTCACAGAGGTCAGATAAACCTGCTGCTGCCTGCAGGAGCTCACCATCTCCAGCACGTTTATTTTTACAGAGAAATCAAATAATGGAAATGATGAGATTTTCACGCATTTCCCTACGATAGAAAGTTGTTGCCAGAGGAGTCAGTTGGCTGAAAATATGTTTAGTCGTGAAAAAGCTGCTGGTTCTTTTTGGTGGCAGTCCAAACAGAGACACTATCTCCATCTGGTATCAACAGGCCGTCTGTATCTGGTTTTCAAACAGAAGTCTTTTGGACTTGATGTGTTGTTTATGGTCAGAGTAAGTATGGCGAGATGTGCTCCATTCTACCTTTTTGTATTGTTTACTTTTGTCACTTTCTTTTATAGAAAGTTGTCTTCAGTTTGTTTATGAGTTAGCTAGTGGGCGCCTTTTGCTTTTGAGGTTATTAAACAACATCTTTGGGTTCGACAAGTCTTTTTCCCCCCTGGTTATTTAAACTTTTGTTACTCCCCTTTGCCCCTAGAGTGTTGGGCAACGTCACATCGACCACAAAGCTCTGTGGAGCTGCAGCGAGCTGCAAAGCTGCATCACATTATCGCCCTTCCACACTGAAGAAACTCACACATTGACTTGTGTTAACTAATCTCACATAACTGTATTAGATTAGTTGAAAGCAATAGTATTAAGTTGAACCCAATAGTATTTATTTCAACTTAATATTGCCTCCAACTAACCTAATACAGTTATGTAAAATCTATTGACACAACATATTTAATTAAAGTCAACATTTCAGTTTTTTCAGTGCATATTGTAATACATATTGATCATAGCCCATTTAACCTGAGCATTATTGAATCATTTTTGTTGAGAAGTCCGCCAATTCATCCTGTTAGGAGTGCAGCTCCAAGAAGAGAGAAAGAGAACACTTATTAATAGTCGGTGTAATAAAAGTGGGTCTAACAGCAGAGGCCTCAGATCAGATACAGATCACATGTCAGTCCTAGAGACGGGTCAGGAAGTCAGAGGATGGTTCTGGGTTGATTTGCGCTAAACGCCAGCATGAAGTGCTCCTCTGCTTAACTTCCTCATGGAATGCTGGGTTAATTCTACTGCAGCAGCTACCTGTACGTACATTGAGATCATATGACAACAAATAAATAAAACCTTGCTGGATCCAGTTAAAACAGCAAATGCCTTCCACCCACCCGTAAGCACAGAGGACTTGGAACAGGTGCAATGTAATAAAGAATATTGGTTACGCTGTGAGGTCAGAAGATGTTACAGATAACATGGTCAAACACTTTGAAAGGAATATTAAAAGACTAGTTACAACGTGCCAAACGATATGGCTTATACACACCCAGGCTGTAGAGAAAGTGGACCCTCCCCCCCCTTCACCACACAGATCACATCCAGAAGTTTTCATTGAGCCTTAACACAGAGGGAATGAAGGGAAGGGTAAGCCCATGAGGAATGAGGTACAGTACAAATGTACCTGATCAATTGGAATATCTTACATCGTAAATCATTATCAAGTAAACAAAATGAAATGACAGCTTTTACATTAAGTTATAAAGTGTGCATGTACAGAACGGTGAGGGTCTACCTGAAGGTGAGTCTTACAGAGCATGACATCGTGAGAGGAATATAGACGGGCCTCTGCCCAGGAATGACATGTGTCCTAAAGTCTTAAATAAGAATGAGAGAAGTGAAAATACTATGATTATATACAATCCCACTTCTTCATATTCCACAAGTACATTTCCCATTTCTTTCCCCCATTGAGCGTGTTGTAGACAGTAGGGGGGGGGGGGGGGGAGCTGGACTCAACTACACACCATCATGCAACCAGCCTTCACTCTGGAACTTCATATTAAACATGTTTATAGGATGAGCATCTTTTAGAGTTTTAATGTCCTGTGCCTTTTCAAAGCTTTGCGTTCTTCTGCATTGTGTCTGCTTCTGTTTGGAAAGAGCCTATCTCAGATTGGTGTTTGAAGAGAAGAAGTTGGAATGATTCTGGCTTTCCTATCTGATCATTACCAAATCAGCGGTGGAGAAAGTATTCAGATTCAGTCACCAAACGCACTATTACAAACACATCCTGAATGTACAATGCAACATAAAGGAAGATTATGGAAGATTTCCACTTCCTGTTGAGTCAGTGTGGCTGGATGAGGTAACATCACAGTTAAGGAGCCTGGAGCTCCTGATGAGATATGAATAAGGACGAGGTGTCCCACTGTAGCCTCTGTAGATAAGACGAGTAGCAAAGCATGTTAATGTTTGCTTACTTCATGTTCTGTACACATGTTTGCTAAGGAGTCACTCACAGTAATAAATACACTTCACACTACTTTACGATAGGTCAGACACACCCCAACAATCTTTAAACATAACTTAAAAGATCGTTGTTTTCCAAGAGTTCTAATGTACTCTGTCCTGTTTTTTTTAAGACACATTACACAGAGACATCTTGTGGTGCATTTTTGCATATTTTATACTCAAACAGTGTCTCCACTATCTCCAGTAAAACAGTCTTGACTCCTTGTATTGCTCTAATTACACATTGGAACAGTTAGAGATCCTAAACCGTGTCTTTGCAGTACTTACTTTTACAGTACAAGCTGCCGAATGTCTTGAACATTAGTGCAGTAACTAACACCACGAGTGAACTCATTTCACCAGTGTTCATCTTGTTGCAGCTGTAAGGATTTGTGTTGTCTTTGTGAGCACCCAGCCAGTCAGACAGCTGCTTCAAATGTTTCCTAACAAACTGCAGGCAGCTGCTATGGATCTGAACTTCATGAAGAGTTTGATTAGACATGAAGAAAAGAAAGGGGAAATGTTCTTGAAAAAAAAAGGAAGACACATTTCTGCAGAACACATCATATGTAGAAGGCGTTGTTTCAGACAGAAATCAAAGCTGCCTTCGTGTTAAAGGCCACCTTTGCCATCCCGCCTGTGCTTCAGTGTTTTAAGAGGCAGATATGACTTCATCTACATATTCAGGGTGTACAGGTGAGCTGGAGATGGGCAAATGGCAGTTCAAGTACAACACAAACAACTAAACATGAGGTATGAGTCAATACTCCAAACAAACAACCTGATACCAGCATAGGGTAAAAAAGTTCCATGCAACATGCATGTTTACTGTACACACTCAAGTATGATCATTATATCAAGAGGAAATGTCTAGTGTCTCACCGTATAAAGTAAAGATGTTCTGGACTTTTAGCACATGTGGAAATATAGATATCTATTTCGTTGATTAGAGTGGAGGAAATCTTTCCACATAAGAGCTGGAAGCCCTCGTTGTATGGGATTTTTTTTATGTCTAAACTGCTTTCAACAAGAGGGGCTGACTGTTGATTTACTCCTGCAGTGACACAGGAATCAAGGAATGTACATTAAACATAAATCGTGGATCAATTTAGCGATTATTAATCTCAGTGTGCTGATTGCTTTAGAGTTTGGACTGTTTAAAACCAAGGGACCGTGGGTCTGACCGGCAGCTGGCCGACGGGGTGACGGAGATCTCTCATCTCTCGGGGTCAAAGGTCCTTCAGGGACTTGACGGCCTTGGCCAGGTTGCTGTAGAACTCGGCCATGCTGGAGGGGAAGAACGAGTCGACCACGGAGCGGGGGAGGAAGCCCCCCAGGTCGGTCTGGAAGAAGCTGAACACCTGGGTTTTGTTGGGCTCTCTAGAAGAAGAAGCACAACAACACGTCAGACACAGAAAGAGGAGCAGGACTGCAGTGAAGTCGGTGTGTCGGTGTGTCGGTGTGTCGGTGTGTTGGTGTGTTGTGTACTCACCCTGAGATGGGAACACAGATGCAGCCACATGGATGGTTGAATCCTCTCACATAGCCAGACTGGGGGGGGCAGCTCGGGTGGCTCACATTAGTGGCTGTTGAAACACATGTTTACACATTTGTATGCATCATATTGATCCTTCTGTCTGTGGTAATGTGGCTCTCCACCATATAAGCACACAACATAAATTGAGTTAAATCTATTTCCCAAACAAGGTAGTGTGTTCTGTGCCTTTGCAGGCTATTTACATACACAAAAACCTATAGAACACACTACAGGAGAGGGAACACCTATAAAGCAGAATATGGCCCCTTTAAAAGATTTATAGTCTTTTAGTCAGAAAACTGACCAAAGGAATTGAGCCCATTTCATGTTGCCGATACATTAGGATCCATCTGTTACTCGGATCTTAACTTTCATTTTTTTTGGCTATCAGTGAAACTAAGGCTGCAGCCACACGGAGACGATACGGGTCGTATCCGCTACAGTTCTCTATCATAGACGCTTCGGCCACACGAGGCCGACAGGGAAACGCAGAAACGATAACGATAACGATAACGATAACGATAACGATAACGGGTCCTAAGGTGGGTAGATCTGCAGACGCAACGCTCTGGGGGGCCAAACGGCTCCGTGTCTACGCCCTATACGATCATTTCCTGATAATGATGACGCAATAGCCCCGCCTCTCCCCACCTCTACTGCTCCCCCCCGCGTCATTGCTGATGTGTTTCGCCAACAACAACAACAACAACAACAGTGTTCCAAGTGTTTCGAGCCAGGTCCCGGTATCTCGCAGGACAGTGCACCCAGCAGGAGCCTCCAGCAGACCCCCCCGCACGGTTCCCTCGTCCCTTGGAAGAGGCGGAGAGGTGGGTGTTTTTCATCTGCTGGTGGACTACCGGGGAGAACGTCCTGCTCGGGAGCCAGGCTCAGAGTTAGTGGCAGTGGGTGCGGTGCACCTGCCTTTTACAGCAGGAGCACACGCTTGCCTCGGGGAGGGAGAAAAAGAGAAACAGCAGCCGCCGAAACAGCCAGAGCCCTGCCTCCCCCCACCTCTGCTGATGTGTTTCGCCAACAACAACAACAATGGCAGATCACAGGGTTGCTTTCGTGCTCCAGACGCTACTGACCATGCTACAGATGTTAGTACAACATCTACAGCTCCTCTACCACAACCATCAGCAACAAGTGGACATGGAGAACTACATGAACTACATGTTGCTAAATCCACCGCGGAGAATAACCAGAAGGGCAACCATGGCAACCATGCTCGGGGGTCTTATTTGCTGCTTTTGGTGTATTTTGTGGCAGAAGTACAGTGCCACTTACAGGCCAGCGGGTCGAGCGGTCTCGTGTGGACGGACACATTTCTGGTGCCGATTGCGTGTGGACGAAAGACTTTTTTGATATCGAATTCGGTTAGTTTTCATTTTCGTTATCGTCTCCGTGTGGCTAGGGTCTAAGTCAAACGGGTCAATAACACGAGCAGTGAGCTATAAATCATGCTGTAAACAAACTATAATCTCCTGTCGGCTCACGTCCTGGGAGGGGGTTTTTAAACTCTGATGGATGTTTTCGACTGGCTGCAATTTGAAAACTTTAGCTTAGTTTTCTCTTAAAAACATTTTGTCACCGATTCTTTTCATTATTTTTTTTGACTTAAAATCAGCAACTTTCTAAACGATATTGCTGAGTGTTTAACATGGTTTTAAAATACTGAGCTCATCAGGGGATTCAGTCATCGGATCATAAATGTAATGCACCGGTTAATAATTATCAAGCTTTATCACAAACAGTTTACTGGCTCCACATTTGATATCACATCATTTGCAGTAACGGTTGCTAGGCTAATGTTGAGACGGACTTTTTTCTTGAACGGGACATTGGAGGTCAACGAAATCAATGCGTATATTAAAATGAATTGTCGACAGCTGATGTGAGATTGTCTTGTAAATGTGATGCACCCAGCAAACAGATGTTTGATGATCCAGGATTAAATAAATATATCCCACTAAAGAAACTCAGACTAATATCCAGGTTTGGGGAGTATGGATTACGCAACAGGATTATGTAATCAGGATACACAATGTTTTAACTGTATTCACTTACAGTTACATAAAAAAAAGACGTAATGTGTGTAAAGTGTGTATGTGGTGGTGTGTCTGTTTGTGTGTTTAGATTTACATTACACATGAGGAGAATGATAGATTACAAGTGGATGTTTTAGAAAACCCAGGTTGCATGGTGAAGAAAGCCCTCCTCACAACCAGGACACATATTTCACCCCTTTTTCTTTTAATAATCAATTTGTCTTTTTAGCCTTAATGTAACAATGCACGACAGGGACTGTAATGTGCCCAGCGCTGTTACCACTGGGATACAAAGCTGCTCCTTCGTTTTTTATCAAACATAAAGTAGCAGCAAAAAGAAAGGGAACCCTTTGGAATTTCCTGGTTTTATGCGTGAACTTGTTTGTTAACTCAATTTGTTTTTGTTGAATTCTAGAGGTTTACTGTACATACCTTTTTCCAACCCACACTGTGAATGTTCGCAAAATGATTCAATATAGACAATAACAAAACTATTATTTGTGTGCTAATGTGTTTGTTGATTTTTGGAACTCAGATGAAGATCAGACATATTTCAGAACAAATGTATACATAAATGCAGGATATTCCAAAGGGTTCACTTGCCACTGTATTTGATTAAATTGTCATCTCAGATATAAAAAAAGGAACTTGTCACTACTCTGTTGAGACATGTAGTGTATTCACAACATAGTTAAACCTCAAGACAGCCTTTCTTCAACATCACTACCTCAGGTTCAAAGAGCCTCTGCTGTATGGCACAATTACTTTAAATAGGACGCCAGCACAGGAAGTGGAGGAGAAAAGAGAACGTTTTACGCACCATTCGATGAGATGGTGCCGTCTTCGTATTGCTTGATTAAAATAACATCGACAAAGTCTCGTGGAGCGATGATGCCCATTGCTGCTGAGGGCGTGACCGTCCGGCAGATAGAGATGTGCTGAGTGGGGAACAAGGAGATGTTCAAACAAAGATAAGGTAAAACTAACTTAATATCACTTTACTTTAAACCTGCAAGGATTGTTTCTTTTATTAAATGATGGGGATTTTCCCTACTCGATAAGATAAAGTGGAGTGTAAATGATAACACGCAAAGCAAACAAGAACATATGAGTGACAGTTAGATGAAAATACACACTGAATCCTGTACAAATCTGTCGCCTCTTTTCTTCCTTTTGTGTACTTTGGTAAAAAACCTTATGGAATATCAAACTATGGTTTGATATTTATTGACAACATCTAAAACAGTTTTGCTGCTATTTAAAGATTACAATATTGTTATTATGCAAAATCCACTTGTTCTGTCTTTTATACATCAACATGTGTCCCCTCTGAGTAAAGAGATTCTGAAAGTTTCAGGAACAAAGATTCTCTCTCTTTTTGTCCAGATGCATTCATATAAAAACCTGTCTGAAAATGAGCTGATCAGATTTTGGCCACTTTATGATGTCATAACGATTTTTTGGCTTGGGTAACCATTAGCCAATAACCAACCAAGGTAACCCCCCCCCCCCCCCCCACCTTATCCACTGAATATCCTTCAAGAGCAGTATAACAAGGGACCTTTAAGACATCTAGTCAAGCTTTAAAATATTCCCTCTTTGATGGGAAATCAAAAACTCTGGGTTAACTCATACATATTGATCATGAATAATAACTGTAATCAGAAGAGAGAAAGTAGTAACACACCTCTGTGATTTGTTCCACAAGCTCAAACCTTTTGACATTGTTGTCCCATTTGACTCTGATGCCATTGGGTACGGGCTTCAGACACTCCCACACTTTCTCCGGACTGCCACTGATAACCCCCCCCCCCTTGTAACTGCAGGAAGGACACAACACAGTCAGGAGATCACATTATTAAAGGCATGACTGCTGTTAATTACATTCATACATTACTGGGACAGGCACACAGAGAAACAGTCGTTTATTCAATTCTACACCACCAAGCCTTGAAAGAACTAAAACATGGTTGACTTTTAACTAAATACATCCACAGGTATATCGAGCAGGGTTTGGCATTTAACATGGCAACAACAGCTTACTCGGTGGCCTCCAGATAGAGTGGATTGAGTCCTAAAACTCGGAAATTCGTTAACATTTGATCACTTTCTGTTCCCTCGTCTAGAATTGTTTTTTGAAAATGTTCTATAACACAAAATATGTTCGTAAATAACCCACTGTTCAATGTCTGAAGGTTCTATGTGCCATAAAAACAGTGGTTGCTAACAAGTCTCTAATGGCGCATTTCCACTGCAGGGCCTCGCACTGCTTAGTACGGTATAGTTAGGCCTTGGTAGGCCAGGCTCACTTTATGCTGCGTTTCCATTACAGCTTAGTAGCTGGGGCAGTAACTATAGTAACACAGTGTAGGCGGAGCCGTGAAGTAATCTTCAATGCGAACCACAGAAAACCAACATCAGCCGTTAGCTGTTAGCACTCGGAGCTCACAGCTCCTCATATCTGTTCAGAAACTAGACAAAAGTTAAACAAGTACAAACCACAGACTGCCTGTGTCATGGCGAATAAAGTCGCTGGTTTATTTATGTCTGTATAGGCCGTTGTTGTGAGTGTGGACGGTCGGAGCATATACTGCGTTAGCTTAGCCAATCTCCATTTAGAAAACACGCATTTTAAAAGGTTTTTCACCTGCCGTCTGTCTGCAGACTTGTCAAAGCATTAATTCATGGTTTTTACTAACCGGTATCAGTATGTTGTTACTTCGGCATCATTTTGAAACGTGTATTACAATTAAATCACGGTCAAATATGTTCATCTTGTTGTAGTTGTAGCCCCCTTGCCAGCGATTCTCTCACTAGTTTAGCATACTCAGCCCGATTGTTGCCCGGAAAGAACCTGGATTTTGGAGGGCCAGAAAAACTGTGAGCAGTACCCGTTAGCCGGAACTACCCCTAGTGGAAACGCAACAAAAAACGGGCCGGGTTTGGCACGGCACGCTTAAACCGTGCTACGCGCTGCAGTGGAAATGCGCCATAAAAGAGATTACTAAACATCACACGCCGAACATTAGCCACCTTTAGCTTAGCGCTGGTGATATGACCACATGTACCGTGATGTAGTTTGTTTATAGCCGCCTTAACATTTGCTTTTTACTTCTGGTGATTGCATTAATGCTACAAAAAGTGGTGTTAATATGTGGAGATTATCCTGCTGAACAAAAGGTGTAAGTACCAACAAAAACGTATTATCGGCAATATTCCGAAATCAAATGGGAAAGTCCCATTTCTTTTTTTTGAGGGAGCCATGGCGACGCTGACTGCTGGGTTTGGCCTACAAAAACACGTCATCGCTGCACCACTCTATTGTCCCCAGGACAATGAGACGGCATTAGTATTTTGGCACCTACTGTACTGAAGAAAAAACAGGTAGAGCTAAAGCTAACAGAGCTGGGTTCCATTGATATATAATAGAATGTGTCAAAGCTCTATTCAGTAAATATCAGTACAGGGTAAAGGTAAATTAGAACGTTATCATGATATGTTCAAATGTAATCATGTTGTTTAAGAAGATAATGAGGCCTGTATTTTATTCTATATTTTTAGGTTTGTAATTTGCTTGTATGGGAAAAACACAGTTATATCACTTTTACACCACAGAAAAGCTTCACGAAATTGAGAACCTCAACACAGCCATTTTCACAATTTTATTTTTTCCATTTTAACATGATCATCCAAAATAGAGACTGAGAAAGAAAAAGAGAATTTGAGCTTTCTCACACATTCCCAGGGAACTCAGACGAGGGACGCCAAGACACAACCACGTCATTCTGCCGGAGAAAACAGTACACAGTCAGCCACATAAACCTTAGTGTGATGCACGGCCTTGATGGATGCTGTTCCCACACACACATTTCAAAACAACACAACTATTAATTTCTTACTTGAGGAGCTAGCATGATCAAGAGGTCAATAGCAAATAATTGTTGAAGCTGGTAGTGAACCATCATGGCGCTCCAGGGACCGTTGTCCACAGATTGTGTTCAGCATCATTGTCACTAACCGTCTTTGAGCACCAGGAGAAGCGCTATATAAACACCATGTGTTGTTATTATTACACGGCCCTAAACTGCACTGAACTGTTCAGCCGATGAAGCTAATTAATAAGTGACAGGGTGGATTAGGTGCTACATTTGGATGAAAGAGTTCTGACAAACACTTCACTTTTCAAATATGCAATTTGTGTTATTGCGCTATAAAAACCAAATGTGATGGTTTTAATGAATATTCTGATTTAAAAAAACCTTCTGATCAAAATGGTGACAGTCAATGGATGGAGATACCTGGCAGAATAACAAGCTGTTAATGATATCTGATCCTTAACCGGCTGCAAAATAAATTGATATACACATTTATGTATCACAAAATATAAAGCAGTGATATAATATATATTATTTACGGAGACCCTAAAGGGACATGAAATAAAAAAAATAAGAGAGAGAGAAAAAAAAAGGCAGGATAACGGGTTAGCGCACGAGAAACTAACCCGTTACCCCGACTTTTTTATTTTTTAGAAAGTTACCGGTGCGCCAAGGAGTAAGTGGAGCACACAGGAGACAACCATTTCATTGCAGACTGTTATGTTTACGTGGGGAAATGACAGTGCATACATTATTTGAGATATATTTCGAACTCAGACTTCATTTTAAGGACATTTCGGCCAGGGGTGTAGAGCTATTTGTTTAAGCACCGGATTGGCAAAACAGGAGAGTCTAAACCAGTCTGCTTTGATCTATGAATTAATGTCCGTGACTCTCAGAGTACCTGCTGCCCGCAGCTGTTTTATAGGGAAACAAACACTCAGAACACACACACACACACAGAGCGGAGCTGAGCAGAGCACAAACAGACTCACATCATGCACCCTGGTGACCGGACATCTCCTTCATAAAACTAATAAAAGGGGGAGTAATCGGGCAGTTCGATGTGTGTGTGTGTGTGTGTGTGTGTGTGTGTGTGTGTGTGTGTGTGTGTGTGTGTGTGTGTGTGTGTGTGTGTGTGTGTGTGTGTGTGTGTGTGTGTGTGTGTGTGTGTGTGTGTGGTTAAAATGTAGCAGCCTGCGTAAAAGCTCTTTGCGCGCTGGTGCTGCTCTTCTCGAGTTACACGTCCCGCTGCCTGTATGTATTCACTGTCATTTCCCCACGTAAACATAACAGTCTGCAATGAAATGGTTGTCTCCTGTCCTGTGTGCTCCACTTCCTCCTTGGCGCACAGGTAACTTTCTCAACAAAAAAAAAAGTTGGGATAACGGGTTACTTTCTCGTGCAAAATAAAAGTCGGGATAACGGGTTAGTTTCTCGTGCAAAACAAAAGTCGGGATAACGGGTTAGTTTCTCGTGCGCACGAGAAAGTATCTCGAGCGCACAAGAAACTAACCCGTTATCCCGACTTTTGTTTTTCTCTCTCTCTCTTTTTTTCCCCCCCCCCATGTCCCTTTAGGGGCTCCGTAATTATTCTAATACTTTTGTACTTTTACTTGTATCATTTTGAATGCAGGATGTTTACGTACGAAATAGTTTTCTGTACTGCTGAATTATTACTTTTACTTAAGTATAACTTCTGAGTATGTCTTTCAAAACTGCTCTCTCTACATCACTGTGTATTCAGTGTCCTAAGTTTTACTTAGTAGGTTGGTCCATTTGTGCATTCTTGCTTATTCTGTGTAGTGTGTACTCTTTAGATAGGCTACTCTATAGATATTCATCTTTCTGTTGATATCTATACATTTACTGTTAATGTTTATTTTTATTTTTAATTGATGAGCAATGTCTAGTTGCTAATGTTGCTGTAACAAATAACTTAAAATCTAACCTAAACCACTATGACATCTAAAAACACTTTGTTTCATCAAGTGCCAAACATTAAATTATCTATCCATCGCTTGTCTGAGCTATTCTGTCCAGCATCATTTGAACATGAATTACTCTAATTACTTTAATAGTAAAGTAAAAGCAAAAGCATAAATTCTACATTGTAAAACACCTGTTACAAACAAAAGCTCTGCTTTCAAAATGTAACTTGAGTAAAAGTACAAAAGTATTACAAAATATATACTTAAAGTACCAAAGTATCATTATGTAGTAATAACCCATTTCACAATCCTATATTATATAATAATTATTGATGCATTAATGTGTCATTCACTTCAATCTTGCAGCTGATAAATGTGGGGTTTATTTTAACTAAATGATATACTGCTGGTTAGCTTAACCTATAATGTTATACCACAATGTATTAGTTGTTTTATATATTTTATAACCAACATAGTTTTTCAAAGTTGTAAGTTACTTATGCAGTCAAAAGTTTGCCTTACAAAGTGTGTGGGGTCAAAATGTAAGGTAGCATAATGTGAACATATTCACAAGTACCTCCATGTTTTACTTAAGTCTAGAATAAATGTACTTCGTTACTTTCCAGCATTGGTTAGAACAAACAACAACACGGGTTAAAGGATGGAATAGTGAACAGTAAAGCCTCACATTTATGAAATAGAGCTGTCCTGTCTGTAAGCTAACGTTAGGTCTACCTCGGTGAGCAAGGCCACATCCAGTGACATGTATCACTGAAGCTAACGTCATTGTTCTGTATGTTAAAACACTATCTGAGAACAGCATGTATCAGGGCCATGTCCATTAATGTCGTACAAAATCATATCATACAATAAAAACGTAATGTTTACCGATTTTTTGCAGACTTTCCACCCGGACTCATCCGTCTTGTAGCCCATCAGACAATCCCCCACTGCCTTCGCTTTATGTTCATAATCCATAATAGATAGTAAAAGTGACCTTTCTCAGACCAGCTGACGTTATTGTCGCTTACTGTTCGACACACAATACCGTTTTCTTTCAATTCAACAGAAAATCTGAGTCACACTGTAGCTGGGTCAGTCACGCAAATGCAGCGGTGGCAAGTTACTTAACATTAGGATGTGGAGCCGCCACTACAAAGCTAGCGTTAGCCAAAATGAATGAAAGGTGCTAAGCGATGCCCGCATCGTTTACTAAAAAATAGCTAGCTCCCGGCTGTGAGGAATGTGACAACTCTGGGACTGTTCTCTACAACACCTCTGTGGCCGCGCAGCAGCCCACACCTGCCTCTGGAACAAAAATAAAATCCGGAAAATGATTGAATGGAATTCCTGAAATACAAGGAAATCTCCTAGCGATGTGTCACATCATCCAGTAGCAATAACTTCCGGTTTTAGCTTTCAAAATAAAAAAGCATTTCACGAAATGAAGTGTTTATGAACATGTTACTAAACCTTTTAATATATTGTGAATAACATACAGTGCTTTATTCAATTATATTACGTGTAGTTTGTAAAAAGCAACATATTTTAGTAACTAACTTGTTCCAGGTATCTTATCTTGAAGGCAGAGCCGCGTCCCGACTCTTTCTTGCAGTCTGATTGACTTCCGGTCTCCTCATACATCGATCACCAGCACCAGAGGCACCTGCAGCTGGAATTCTCGCAAAGCAAGCTGGGAAATGTAGTGGTCTGTCATGTCATTCTACAAATGGGGAAATCCCCACTACGACACGATCCATTTGAGAGGAATAACAATTGTATTTTATTGTAAGATTTACGATTCAAGATTCAAAGGCTTTATTGTCATATACACAGTAGCTGCAGTGTAGTTATTATGGCAATGAAAAAGTCCCAGGCTCCTCCAATAATGACATATAACAATAAAACAAAACAATAAAGATAGTGCAAGAAGAGACAGAGTAGAAATAAAATAGTGCACGAGTATGTTGCAAAACCAATGTGTAAGTAATGCAGATGAATTATATGATATACAATATAATAAGCTGAATGTTGCAGAGAATGTTGTTAGTGAATGCAAGAGTCTATACATGTAAAATAGAGATAAACAAAAACAGAAAGTACAATTGAATAATGTACAGTAAAATCAAAAACTGTTTATTATAATAATAATAAATAAATTGAGAGATTCAAACAGAAGATAAAGCAAGTGTTATCGTGTAAGCTGTATTTCTGTTCATGTTACACAAATAACTTCAGTGTGTTTTGATTGTTACACATTGCTAAAATAACCAATTCAAAATACAAGACCACACACATAAAATAAACAAATTACATTTATAATATACTCTCTGTGCTCTCAATAAAATGTATTAATCCCTAGTAGGGTATTTCTCTAAGATATTTTGAGAAACATTTTTACACATAAATATTAGCAAATCTGTCATACATTGGAATAGACCAGGTCCTTTGACTCAGTGACATTCAGATCAAAGCTGGTTTTGGACTTCTTTTTGGCCTGCTTTCCCTGCCTGGCCTCTGACTTGAGATAGTGGTCCTTGTTGTGGATGACCTGGATGTACTGGTCAGTGCTGCTGTTCTGCTGGTCGCTGCTGGAGGCCAGCGAGGCCGAGTCCGACTCGGTCAGAGGGGGCTCCAGCTTCGGTCTGGTCTTGGGTTTCACATGAGACTCCATGGGCCTGCTCCTGACCGGGGAGGGACAGGGTCTTCCTGGGGAGTGGATGTGACGCCTGTTTCGCACCAGAACAGAGTCTGCTCCTCTCACACTGCTCTGAGACCGGGAGTGTGGCTCTAAATCTCCCCAGTCTATTTCTTCCTCACCATCCTCCTCTTCATCCTCTTCATGCACTCCATATCTTCCTCGGCTGTCTTTAGACCCGTGTCTCTCCCCGCGGTCCCCGATGTAGAAGTGTGCAGGCTGGTGCAGGTCAGAGAGGGATCTGGGCCGATGAGCCTTCCCCAACGATATCCTTCTTTTTCCTTTCCCATCCTCCTCCTCTTCCTCCTCTTCACTGAGATGCTGCTGTGATGGGTGTGAGCGGTGAGGGTGTGGTTGGTGGTGAGCGCTGCGGGGGGCGTAGCGTTTGATGTTGCGCGGGTAAAGCTCCAGGATCTCTGCGGGCTCCTCCATGAGGAAGTGGCGAGGGATCCGTGTGGCCGAGCGCAGCAGCTTCTTCCTGGGGTCGTGTTCGTTGACGATCACGTAGCGGGTGGTGTGGCCGCGCCGCCCCCCATAACTCTGAGCTGAGATGATGCCTGCCGCCTCCATCGGATGTATGGAGCGGAGGGTCTTCCTGTACAGGGGGTCAGATTGGATGTGGTCAGAATAGCGAGCTGGGGGACTGCAGGCCATGTGGTGGTAGGACTTGGACCTGCAGGAACCACTAGGACCACCAAGAAAGGGTGGGGGCCTGTTATGAGAAAGGAAAAGAGATAATGGTGAGCTTATATGACTATCATTAGGTTATATTATTGTTGGAATCTTATTGTTGCATAAAGCTTTAGAAAAGCATGGATTATTTGAAATGTTTGCATTGCATGGCCGTATAATAATCTCTTAGTGTCAACCAACAGCATCTTGACTAACATTAGAAGCTACTTCGACGAGCGACGAGCAGTGATGTAATGTTATTGGTACACAATGCTGTTAAACATGCACAATAGTGGTATGTTCCTTTAAAGCCAATATTCAGCAGGTTTAAAAACAACCTTTTTCATGCCAAAAACATTCCCATAACTTACTAGTATTCAGTGCACCTCACAGAATATTATTCTACAAAATGAAAAGAAACTGAAGACAGCATTTACAATACCCAGGTTAATATCAAACAAGTACTAACTAGGGCTGAACAATAAATAGATTTAAACAAAAATGTTTGCAATTGCAATTTCAAATCAATGGAATAACAATGGTAAAACCTGGATTTACCTTATTAACAAGCTTAACAAGCGAAAGTTTAAGCTACAACTATCTAATGTAATACTTTGAAGCTCATTTTCATTAAAGCTGTTTTTAATCACAATATACATTTGGATAAACTTGGTTTACTACGAAATTAACACTTACTTTTTATGTTAGCAGCTAGCCTAATATAATCACGTTTCAAAGTTAGTCTTCCTAAACAGACTCCACCAGGAACATGTATCGTAAAGGGGAGCACAATAAAAGAGCTGTAGACTCTTTACTGTACTCATTACAAAAGAAGGTCACTTCTGAGATCAGTGTCATTTAAAACTTTCCCATTGGCTACATCTTCACTATTGATTCTACGATAAATCCATATCACTTAAAATGTTCTCCTTCAAATAAGAGCTGGCATGAGGTCTTAGGGTCGCCCTGATTGGCTGAACTGCTGTGTGTCAGACCTGCTGGGGGTGTGCTCCGGCGGTCTGTGTTTGGGCAGGATGGTGACTGCTGGACTCCGGACGGACCCCGCCACACCCCCTCTGCTCAGCTCCGCCCGGGACGCTGACTGGGTGATGGTGCGGATGCTGTTACCACGGTGAACAGGAGAGTTAAAGTCTGTGATGCTGCCGTTCCGCCGGGGTGATGGAGTGTGGATGGAGACCTCCTGGCTGGTGACGTCGCTCTCCTGCTGATCCGGCTTCTTGTCGGCCTCTGGAGCCTGCAGTCTCGCTGAGGTGGGTTAAAGAGTGAAGGTCAAAACACTACAAGAAATACCAGAACACACACAGATCTCAAAAACACCAGAGATACCTGCAGCCAACTGGAAGACCTTCTTCTTGTCCTCGGTCCGTTCCTAAAGAGATTAAAGGAAATATTCACCTTAATCATATTTCTTATAAAACAAATAATATATTATTGGTATTGGTATAACATTTTGAAGGACAAAATTAAATGGATCCATCAAAAATATATATGCGTATATTTGGTCAGTATGTAACAAATATATATATCTAGCTCTAAAATGTACATCTGTCAACATGACTGTCGTACTTATTTGGACCATGGGGGTATACTACGAATCAAGATTTTCGTTTAGCAAGCTAACTTCAGGGGTTTCAGGTCCTACGAAGCTGGTTCACTTTTTAGCAGGCTAGATAACTTATTCTGAACGGCTAGCCTCCGGAGCAGGATAGGTTCCAGGATAAAAGCACTGCCTGCTGACCAATCAGAGCTCAGTGTGCGGAGTTTAAAGCGATCAATTCATATGACAGGAGGAGAAAGGAAATACAGTTTAAACTGCCGTTGCAGGAAAGACGGCCGGTCAAAATCACCGGCTGTGTGAGCGTGAAAATGAATAGAATATCCCCTCCCATCTTCAGAGCAATCTGGCTATTATAACATTAGCGTTAAGAAAGCTTACTTAAATATCTGCCACAACATAAGTAACCAGATCAAAGTAACATTACGTAGCCTAGTCCGCGGCACTGTGAGTGCAGACGGCGATGTGTCCCATTATCATTCATATCACATCATAATGGATCATATATTTCCTTATCTGAGTCAGCTTCTTGAGCCGTATCTGGCCGTGTAACACTCACAGTGTCACATACTGTATGCAGAAGTATTATTTTAAGCAACACATTAAGTTGACGAAACACTCGAGTCAAATGTAATTAAAGTCAGATCCACTCGTGTCTTAGCAGCAGTGATATCATAAAACTGTTAATGAACGTATTCAAACACTTTTTCTTTTACCAGCAGTATTCACCTTGCAGCTGCAACTATGTGGCTTTTATCCTGGATAAAGTGTTTAAGTCATGGATGTTTAAAGTTTAACGTCTTCATATTTGTCTAATATTAGTTGACTTTTCATTCAGGAAATATATGACGCGCTGCGCTGTCAGTACGCTTGTCCGTGTTTGTGATTGGTCGAATGCTCCAAATACCACCCCTTTTATGTGAACGCGCACCTAACTAGATAGGACACGGCTGGCTTGAGCGATCGAGTTGATAGCCAGCGTCGTAGGACCGTTTAGCGAGAGCGTTTTCTTTTTGGATTTAGTCAACCGGATAACTCAAAACATATCCAGGATATGTTGAACTAGATTCGTAGTATACTCCCCATGTCTTTCCCTAAACCTAGTTTTAGGGTTTCTTGGAAAAGTCTGTACACTATGTATGCAATGAGCATAAACAGACACCTTGTCGTAAAACACGAGGAACAACTGAGGAACAACATTTCCTGAGATTTCATACGAACTGTTGTATAAGGCCACGTGTGCTATGATTGAGAGGGTCGGAACGTGTTCTAATATCATAAAAGTCTTCTGTCCACACGGAATCGGCTCAATAAACGTGTCCCTTCACACGAGACCGCTCGACCCGCTGGAGACGCTGTAGTACATATGCCGGGCCTGTAAGTGGCGCTGTACTTCCGCCACAAAATACACCAAAAGCAGCGAATAAGACCCCCGAGCATGGTTACCATGGTTGCCTGGTTGCCCTTCTGGTTATTCTCCGCGGTGGATACATTTTAGCAACATGTAGTTCATGTAGTTCTCCATGTCCACTTGTTGCTGATGGTTGTGGTAGAGGAGCTGTAGATGTTGCACTAACATCTGTAACATGGTCAGTAGCGTCTGGAGCACGAACGCAACCCTGTGATCCGCCATTGTTGTTGTTGTTGGCGAAACGCATCAGCAATGACGCAGGTGACACAGGGGTGAGCAGGAGAGGTGGGGAGAGGCGGGGCTATGATCGCTTAGGGCGTACACACGGTGCCGCAAGCGCTACGTTACCAGACCTTCCCACTTTGGGATGCGTTATCGTTTGAGGGCTCTGTTTCCGTGGTTCCTCGTGTGGACAAACCGTCCATACGATAAAGAACTATAGCGGATAACACCCGTTTTGTCTCCGTGTGGACGAGGCCTCAGTGTGAGAATGAAACTCAGGAACTCACCGTCTGCAGCTGCATCCTCAGCTGGTTGTTGGTGAATTTGAGGGATCTGGCTATGGCCTGGAGATAATATATCAGCATGCTGAAACACAGAGGGACAAACGTCAAACAAGGAATCTTAATATGTAGTGTCGTGTGTGTGTGTGTGTGTGTGTGTGTGTGTGTGTGTGTGTGTGTGTGTGTGTGTGTGTGCGTGCGTGCGTGCGTGCGTGCGTGCGTGCGTGCGTGTGTGTGTGTGTGTGTGTGTGTGTGAGAGTGTGTGTGTGTGTAGTTAAAATGTAGCAGCCTGCGGTCACTCTTTAGCTGTTTGAATGAAGGTAAACACAGTGTAGGCGGTGCGTAAAAAGCTCTTTGCGCGCTGGTGCTGCTCTTCTCGAGTTACACGTCCCGCTGCCTGTATGTATTCACTGTCATTTCCCCACGTAAACATAACAGTCTGCAATTAAATGGTTGTCTCCTCTTGTTGTGTGTGTGTGTGTGTGTGTGTGTGTGTGTGTGTGTGTGTGTGTGTGTGTGTGTGTGTATGTGTGTGTGTCTTACAACAGCAGCAGCAGTGCAGGCAGCACTACAACAGGGCTGGTGACGTAACTCATCACTTTACTGAACCACAGCGGGAAGTCATTGGCCACCGTCTCAGAGATTATGTCATAAATCTTCTCTTGACCACTGAAACACATTTAGGACTTTAAATTAGTCAACAATTACAAACAATATAAACACATCCACACCTAAAGGTGGAGGAAAGAGCTCCTTCATCATATATGGTGACAATTATGGGACAAACAGAGGGATGGGCAACTTGGATGGTGGTGGGGGCCACATAATTGATGTACTGGCCACCAGGGGGCCGCAGATTCCCTTGGAACACACACACACACACACACACACACACACACACACACACACATACATTCCATGTATTGTATGTAATTATTAACAAATATACTAAGTCTGACATCTTCATTGACATTTTACAATCTTTCAGGGAACATCCTCTAAATCACTAAACAAATATCAGTTCACAGAAATGTTATTTAATGTTTACAAGTGGCATGTTTGTATTGAACAGGTTATTTAACAGTGGAATACAACTATTTAAAACTATTGGAAAGCACGGGAAATGCGTGTGCATTGAGATTAACCATTAAGATGACATAAACATGAAGTCATGAACACTACCCAGACGTTAGTTGTCTAACTTGAACCTAAGACAAGCCTGTCTCTGCTGACGCACAATAAGGGGAGTGTCAACACAGGCACCTGTCAACTCTCTGCTGTTCCTCAGTGCCGCTCCCCCTCCCTCCCACTGAAATTATGAATGAAAGGCATCTAGTAATCATAGACATAGCCGTGGGAACATGTTTCAAATGGGGGGTGCTGTGGGGATGACACCAATTTGCTGCCCTAGGCAAGATTTTTGCTGGCGCCCCCCACCCCAGCATGAAAATCGTACAGTAGAAAAGATAAAGATCAATAGAGTATCCAAGGAATACACAATAGAATATATAAAGAATACACTACAAAAACAGAAACTTATTGACATTGTATACATAAAAAAGGCTTCAAATGTATTTAGTATTGTATGAACATGTTTTAATTGGGGTGTGGACGTCACATCCAGGGGTTCCCAAAGTGGGGGTCGCGAGATGATTACAAATTAAAAATGGAAAATTTAAAAATTATAATAAAAATGTTAATTTAATTTGTAATCAATTTTTATGTTATTATTATTAATAATAACATGTGCATAGACATTTTTCAGGGGCAGACTGGCCATCTGTAGAATTTCCCTGCAGCAAGGCTTCGCCCGTTGACAATCCACTAGCGCACCCCCCCCAGTAAAATGCTTCACCTGATCTAGGGGGTACAACTTTAAACACCCATATGAAAAAGATCGGTTTACATTTTACATCAAATAAGTATGTGAACATAACCAATAACCTACCATAGCCAATAACAAATAAATGTAACTTGTTTTATTTGTGCTAGTGAATAAATAAATAAATTAAAGTTTTCCGCACTCTCGCGGGAATATCTCCGCAATGGAGCAAGCTGAATGTTTGCCACTTGTTTGTACCATTTTCTGGCGATTTGTAATCTGTTCTAGAAAAACGATGTGTTTTTTAGGATTTCAAGAAGCATATAGAACAAACAATGGATGTATTTTATGAACATTTATCCATGCTGAAAGTAGATTTAGATGTTTTAGGAGTGAGATAGAGATTATTATCTAATATATGCATCCAATGAAGCATTGCATGAAGTCTGTTGATGATCAGAGGCTGCTGTTGGGGCTGCATAAACGTTTTTTAATTTTTGTTTTGTAGGCAGACCATGCAGGCCAGCCCGATGGTCACCAAAGTTCATTTTTTAATAGCATTTGTACAAAAAAAAGCCCAGGCGAGCCTAACATGTGAAAAAATGTGTTAGGCCTCAGAGAGTTAAACTTGAGCCTGCGACCAGTCTTACTGTATTTTGTTTTGAAAATCCACAGCGGAGGTTTGTGTCGTACTTCATGCGGTGTGTTTGCATTTCTCTCAGTAGCCAACGATCTGTGAGTCTGTTGGCTCGGACATAAACTCCATAATACATGTAGTCTACATTTCATAAGAGGTGTAAAACCTGTGAGCATTTGAACTAAATTTGTTTGTATTGTTGATTTATTGTGTGAACGAGGTGATATAGAGAAGGTTAAGCTGTCATTATTAGGCTGTAATTTGTTATATACTGTTGGAGTGGTAAGCAGGCCTATTGTTTTTGGATATTTGTGGAGTTAGGTGGTCCGTGAGTGTTTTTTTATTGGTTAAGTGGTCCTTGGTATGAAAAAGTTTGAGAAACACTGCGCTACTGGATTATCAACGGGGGGAGCCTCGCTGCGGGGAAATTATACAGATGGCCAGTCCGTCCCTGAAAAATGTCTATGCACACGTTATTATTAATAATAATAAAAAAAATAAGAAAATGTATATATATTTTTTTTGAATTTTGAATTTGTATTTTGTAATCATCTCGCGACCCCCACTTTGTTAACCCCTGCCCTATGCGACTGCCTATGTCGCCTATGCCCAAAAACTTTTTTTTGTATTATATTTGTATTTAATCTTGTGGAGGTGCAGATCCCCTGTCCTCCATCAGGGGGTGCTGCAGCACCCTCAGCACCCCTACTTCCCACGGCTCCGATCATAGATAACACGGAACAGTGTGTAACCGTTCCGAACCGTGACAGTTTGTTTACATCTGATTTCAAATAAACAAAGTCTTGGCTTTTTGGAATATTAAACTCGTTTCGCCAAATTCAGATGATAAATACAACTTTGAAGCTTGTAAAGGCATAATTACAAGCGGAGAACGGAGTAACTTAACGCCACAGCAGGCATAACAACAGCCGATGTTTCTTGTGAGTGTTTCCCCAGGAAACAAACTCAATACACACAAACGCGTCACAGATTATTTTTGCGGTATTTGACTGCCCAACAAAATCATGTACGCAGCTCGCGACGTAACTAGGAGTCTATTGGACGGTATCAGTACTACAAGTACAAAAAACGCCATTTGCCCATCCCTGAGCTAGACCATTCACCTTATGTAGCCCTTTCCCTTCCCTTCTTCCGGTTCAAAGCTAGCCAACAGTCGCTAGCTAACATTAACTACCTACCTACCTTGTTAGCAAGCTTACCTTAGCTACCCTATATATGAAGCTAGCTAGCACATTTGAGCTATCTAACTAGCTAGATGTGTGGCTCTAGTAATTTAAATCGGAATTATTTTTAAACCCCCTATGGTAAGACAGTTAGGCAGTGTGGACCTGTGTCTACGTTCAGGCAGTGAGAGTAATTGTAAAAAACATTGTTGACGTGTTTTTTTTTTTAAGCAGACCGCCTGCTCATACAGCAGCAGCTCCTCACAGCTTCAAACATCATTGTAAATTCTCAAATATACCGTTTTTGGATAAGGTAATCACATATTGGTGATCGAAAATGTAGTTTCACTCCTGAAAAACTGTTTTAACTTTAGTAATAACAGTTAGTTCAAAATCTTGAAAACTGCATAATTGGCAAGTAAGGGTTGATAAAGCTGGCGACACATTTGGGATACATTACGTTTAATAAACAGATTAACAATAAGAGGGGACATCTTTGAGCCATTAAGTCAATACCAAATATGGAAATAAAGACTATGGGAAATACAAATCAACAAGATAACTGTTTTTTAAACTTAAGTAGCAGTATATTACACATTCCATAATGTCAATTTCCTGCTACACATACAGACATTTGGCAAAGTTTCTTTATTATAAAACTATTTTTACCTGAATGGTCCGCAGTGCTGGGACGGTCTGTACCTCACTATGGCAAAGATGGTGGGCAGCATACACAGAAACAGCATGAACAGCAGCATGGCCACGTAGAAATTGTTTGATCTAAAAACAGCCAGACGACATGGATTAATAAAAAAAAAGGTTCACATTACTGCATTGTATTCATCAGCCCAATAGGGCGACTATAGTGTTCTTTAACAACATATGTATTGGGCCCAGCTAAAATTATAATCTTTCTTTATGTGGCTTTTTAACCACTGCAAGTAAAAGAGCATCGTGTTAAAAATGTTGGACATGGAAAAGCAGAATTTAGGGAATTACATTAAAGAGTACAATTGTAATCTTCTGAGGTGTGGTACAGCTAACAGGTTTCCCTGGAACAGACGTTATCAACCATTATTGCAGCTAAATATTCTTCTACAGAATGCTCAGGCCCACATTAGCTCCACTCCACTGGTGCTGCCTTTAACAGCAGTGATCGCATCATCTGCTGACTGCACATCATGGGAGCAGAAATGTGCAGAGACTCTACAGTAGACTGGCCATTAACACTGAACTAGGATTGCATAATTATTCTTATTTATTTTAATAAATATCAATATCTCAGATTTTATATCCTGACATCTCAGCGATGGTGCGAACACCCATAGTTAAAGTCCTATGTTTGGAACACAAGATTGTACTTATTAATATTTGTAACCCACAAATGGATCAAATGTGCTATGTAAAAGGTTTGTCAAGAATCCATACAGATGCATCATCATTATCATGGTTTCACTTTGGAAGGAGCCAGGATATCTGTTCCCCTCCACTATTTTTGCTACGCTAGGCTAACTACATCCTGATTCCACCTCTGTTTTTAACACACACATGTTTTGGGAAACCCATGTTAATGTCTGAAATGTTCTGAATTTAATTTCCATTTTTTAAAGCCAGTTCTCAAACAGTTGAATACGGGGATTGTGAATGCTGTTATGAGAGACCATGTTTAGCCTTTAATGCTACATTAGCAACTGTGAGGTCAAACAATCCACCCTTTGTAGCTGCTACATTTTTAGTCCATGGACAGTAGAATAATTGAATGATGCTAAAACATTCGATGTTAACCACAACAAAAATATCGACAGTGCACATGCAGTGCTTTTTAACACCTCATAATTCTGAGTAGGGGGCGTACAAAAGCCTTCTTCACTATCAGCAACGTGTCAGCATCAATCTCTCCCTACCTCAGCACAACTGCATCTAATAGTGATTACATGTTCTCTCAGCTGTGTGAGTGTGTGTGTGTGTGTGTGTGTGTGTGTGTGTGTGTGTGTGTGTGTGTGTGTGTGTGTGTGTGTGAGGATTTCCCTCACATCTGGGAGTGACTGATAAGCACTGAAAGAGGCAATGACAGCCTCGTTACATAAATCAGAGTGGGCTGAGCCCTCAGGCCTGTGTGCACTGTATGTGTGTATGTTTATATGTATTTATATATATATATATATATATGTGTATGTATATGACTCATATGATGCACTGAAGGACTACCTATTGATTTGTCATCATAAGGCAGAGCTGTTATATTAATAGGGATAAGAAGGAAAAGCTGTAAAGTTATTGGTGGTTGTATAGTCAGAGAAGTGAGCTGATGCAGTTCATCTCTATCAAGGAGAGGCTCACGTGACAGGGGTGGAGTGTGTGATGTCACAGGCATAGAGTCATATGCTCCCACAACTAAAATGCTATGGTATTTTTCCATTGGGTTTGGAATATTGCAGAAAATAAGATCTGTAGCAAACACACGTTTATGATAACCTCAATATATTAACACCACTTTGTGATTTTTGAAAGGTAATTGCAATGTCCAGAACTAAAAAGCTAACATAATAAACTGCATTACAGTCGCATGGCTACTCATCACGAATGCTAAGCTAAAGGATGCTAATGCTTGGTGGGATGAATTTAAGAAGTCTAATTTTGTCACTTCCTAGCAACTGCTGTTTTTATGATACAAAGAAGCTTTGGACACACATATTTAATGTCAGAGAATTGTAAAAAACGTTCTTAAGCCTGGATTAACCACATAACTTATTTTAGGCTTACCACAAACAAAAACAAACAAAACAACTGTTGACTTCAAGACGAGGGAACTGCAAATGCTAATATGCTATGTCATTTCTGGGTTTTAGGACCACTCTATACATGTATTACAGCTGTGTGTGTGTGTGTGTGTGTGTGTGTGTGTGTGTGTGTGTGTGTGTGTGTGTGTGTGTGTGTGTGTGTGTGTGTGTGCGTGTGCGTGCGTGCGTGTGTGTGACCTGGAGGCTCGGAACACCTGCTGGTGGGGGACATTGCAGGTGAGCACGGCCCAGCTCCTCAGATACATCAGACCAATCAGCTTCAACACGTTAAAGGCAGGGAGACAGGGGGAGAAAAATGCTCCCATCCTGGAGGAGAGAGAGGTTAGTCAGTCACACACACACACACACACACACACACACACACACACACACACACACACACACACACACACACACACACACACACACACACACACACACACACACACACACACACACACACACACACACACACACACACACACTGGGGTCACACTTCATATAAAAATACATTACAGCCAGTGGCTCGAGGTTTCACTTCATTAAGTTCATTGCTTCAAGGTGACAATTGTGAAATGAGTTGAGGAAATACAGCGGGCAGGCCACAGAGGTGTAATGGAGACATTAGAGAGGACCACAGTCCTATAAACAGGGTCCTGGAGGCTGGTCAGCAATGGCCACACTATTAACTCTGAATCAGATCTTCTATTAAACACACAGTGGCAAGGACATGGTGATATAGTGGAATGTGTTCTCAATATTTCATTGTTTTCATTCTGGCATTTCACACTTACCAGATCATCCCTTGGTTATAAATCAGATGCAAAACATTCTCTGCTATTTTGAACTCTCCATATTCAGGCTGAGGAAAGAGAGAGAAAGCATGTGAACCCTCTCAGCCTCATTAGGTGCTCACTGTTCTCAGACAGCAAACAAAAACATGGAGAAGCACTTCCTGTGCACCACAGAGCAGGAACCCCACCCCCCACCCCCCCTACACAGGGTATTACACTCGCACCTACTTGTAAGTAGAGTAGATGTCTTTTGAGGTTGAGATATCCTACCCAAGGTAGAACAAAACACCGTTTTTTCATCATTTTAATATGTGTAGCTTTTGAAATGAAAGGTTGTATAAATATTTTACTGCAAAATAATTTTTTGGATCCTTCCTATAACCAAAGATAGTGAAAATGTGGTAGCCTATATTCCAGATGGGATTGTGGCTGTTTTTATTAAAAGATTACTAAAGATCTTTGAATAAGAACTGGTACTTTTGGCTGCACTGGTTAGCTGTTAGCGGCTGGACAGCAGAGGGTGAGGTGAGGACTCAAATAACCCAATTTTACATTACATAGCATTTAGCTGACGCATTAATCCAAAGTCATCAAAAGTTCTGCCAACACAGACAGTTGGGCAGCTTTAAAATCCTGAATGTCACCAAGTGCTTATGCCGCACTTTTATTAATAATGCACATGTTTCCTCAAGTTGGTGAATGTTTTCTAAATGCTGCATGTTTCATCACATTGCTGAAGATGTTTCTGCATATGTTTTGGCACATTTGTGTTTATTTATTTGCATAATTTCTTTGGAAATGTTTGGACTGTTGTAGCGCGTTTGCACCAGTCGGCCACAGTAGATTTGTCTCTCAGTAAACATCTAGTCCAAATTTGGTGACATTCTGATCAACTTACAAAGAGATCTATGTTATGGCAGACACGATTCCCTTTGGAAAATATCACATTTTCACTATAATCGGTTATGGGAAGGTTCCAAACATCAACCAAAATACATCATTTTGGCCGTAAACATTTTTTCGACAACCTTCCATTTAAAAAACTAGACATTAAAGTAATGAAAAAACATGGTTGTGCTTTGTTCTACCTTGTGTAGGGGTACCTCAAAAGCCTTTTTTGGGGGGGTTTGTTCCTCTACTATATACGACCTTTGGGTCCTGGTTTAAAAATGTGTTTTTAGCACTCCTTTTTAATAAAGCTCAAAAACTCCTCATAAGAAATCTGGCTATTTATGTCTCTGTTCTTAACATTTGTTCTCTAAACTGTTTTAGAATCAGTTTTGCTGGATGTTGTAAGAAATGTGTATCATCATGTTGAGCTTTGTGCTGGACTATTTCTTTGTCGAGGGGTGCTTGGAAATTGCTCAAAGCATTTTATAGTAAAAAAAACTCAACTTGTGAACAACTTACAAACTTGCTCTCTAAATCCCAGCAGCAGCAGTCACTGAGGTAGCGGACCACCAGACCTCTGATGAAGTCAATGAGCAGGATGCTGGCCACCGTGAAGATCATGTCGATGATGGACAGCTTCAGCATCTCCTGAAAACACATGAACGTTAGGTAAATATACAAACATATGCAGTTCCTTTAATTATCCAGCACTCAGACCTGTTCATTGTTTGAAGGTACATAGAGAGCAATAATGTGGGTCATGGGTCAGGGCCGGCCCTGACCAATTTGCTGCCCTAGGCAAGATTTTAGCTTTTTTGTACTGTCATATAGTATTTTATACTATAAGAGAATAGAAGAAAATCTATTCTCTTATTTTTTTATAACTATAATGATCATATAAAGGTGTGCCTTTACCTCACTGAGCTGAGGTTATCAGAGCCTCTCACCCTTTCAGGAGAGAGCTCTCTAAAGCTCTCCCCCTGCGGCCGCTTACACAGTAAATTCCAATGTTAATAAAAGCACACAGAAGCTGTATACGTTTTTTGGGAGTTTGATTTATTTTAAATTAACACAAATACAAAATTAAAACCTATAATTGCACACTAAAACCATTATTTCAAAAAAAGAACTATTTCACATAAACCTCTGGGTTTACTGGGGCTGGGGCAGTTCAACTTGATTTTGGGGGGTGGGTGCGCCATAGTTTATGGGCGCTGTACACAATATAGGCGTAGTTCTGTTAGTATAAGATAATAAGATGTACTTTGTTGATCCAAAATCGGGAAATTGTGTTGTTATGAAATAAAGACAAATATATATATTTATTTTTCAATTTTCGGCGCCCCCCATAGATTGATGCGCCCTTAGCATTCGCCTATACTGCCTATGCCAAGGGCCGGCCCTGTGTGGGATGTTTATCACGAGTAGACAGGGACAGCCTTCATACTGTCTTTATTTAGCAGGGTAGTTGGTTGTAAGAACGAGGACTTTGGTAGAGACTAAAAGTGTCTAAATATAAAATGGATGTATTGATATGACATTTTGGGAAACCCAAGTCCAATTTAGGATGACTTTGGTAGTTGTAATTCTCCTGGCATCTAGTGCCATCCTCTGGTCAAAAGTTCCCTCTGTGTGATAGTGATACTTAATGTTCTGACCCAGTGGGTAACATATTCCTATTTTAACATATGATAAGATCAGCTGTACCTGTTTACAGCTAGTAAGCAACAGGTTAAATGTTGTATACATTTACAGTATATTTTGTAGTAGTATTCTATATATCTAATTCTGAGCAATGTACTGCCCTTACATATTGTATATTCTATGTTTTAAAGCTATGATGACCATTAGTCAACATCATAAGTAAACACAACCCCAAACAGTAAATATAATAAACATGCTCAGAGTGGAGAACCTGTCCAACATAGGTCTCCCAGCAGGGGTCCTGCTGAGAGCGGATGTTCTTCTCAAACAGAGACGTCTGGTTGGAGATGACCCCTGAGCCGCTGGTGCTAGTGTTCCTAACATCCAGCACCGTGGCAATGGTTGCTATGGTTGCTATGGTGATGTTGCGATGTTCAGAGACGGAGATCTCAGAGACCAGGGTGGAGAGGCTGTTCCCCTCCGGCTGAGAGATGGTGGCCAGGAAGGAGCTGGACTCAGACCAGTTCCCTGGACTCAGCGGGATCTGGAAGACACATGGGGAATATTAGATTACATTCAACTTTATTGTCATTGCACAGAATATTAGTACTGAAGACAATGAATATAATAATAATAATAATATATAGAATATAATATATGGACAACTTCAATTTAGGCTGAAGTATATTTAGGCTGTTGTATTGCTACTTTTTCTTAAAGGTCCCCTATTATATTCTTTTTCATCAATATATTATAGTTCTCAGTTATATACAAAACATGTCTCTGAAGTGTTTGGCTCGAAATACAAACAGATCATTTTAGCATCCCATCAATTTGATTGCGTAGGTAAGTATACAGAGATTGGCCTACTGGCAGTATCAGATTATATCCTCTTGGATGTATATCTCATTCAACCAGCGTTTCCCAGGCTGCACCACGGGGAGGTTTCTGTAAGTTGCAGCCCCGGAAAAGCAGCAGGGATTGATGACATACTGGCAGAAATGATACAGCACCTGGGACCTAACGCAAAGACCTGGCTCCTGGAGATGCTGAACACATGTATGGCACAAAAAACCATCCCTCCTGTCTGGAGAAAGGCCAAAGTGGTTGCAATCCCCAAACCCGGCAAAGACCCATCATCCCCAAAGAGCTACCGACCCATTTCCCTCCTCTGCATCACTTACAAGCTCTACGAGAGGCTGCTACTCCAACGCCTCATGCCACTCATAGACACCAAGCTGACTAAAGACCAAGCTGGTTTCCGTCCTGGCCGCTCCTGTGCTGGACAGCTACTCAACCTCACCCAACACATTGAGGATGGGTTTGAAGGAAAACAAATAACTGGAGCAGCATTCATAGATCTTTCTGCTGCCTATGACACTGTCCAACACCGTACAATGGTCAGGAAACTACTGGACATGACTGGTGACCTGAATCTGTGTCAAGTCATCAAAAGCCTCCTCAACAACAGGCACTTCTACGTCGAGTTAAATGACCAGAGGAGCAAGTGGAAAGCCAAAGAACGGCCTCCCACAAGGTAGCGTACTGGCCCCCCTCCTGTTCAACATATACACAAACGACCAGCCATTACTCCCAGAATGCCAGCGTTTCATCCACGCAGATGACCTCTGCATCACCACCCAACAAGTAGACCTCCAGAAGATTGAGCCTGTCCTTGAAAGTGCCCTCCAAGAAATGTCAAGCTACTACAATAACAACCTCCTGAAACCCAACCCATCAAAAACCCAACTATGCAGCTTCCGAGACGCTAAAAAAGAACTGAGCGTCACCTGGGATGGCCACAAACTGTCCAACCACACGCATCCCATGTATCTTGGTGTTACACTGGATAGGACACTCTCCTTCAAGAAACACCTGGAGTTCTTGACTACGTGTTGCTATCCTATTGTGGCATAAGCCGTTTTCTACAGGCACATTTTACCGGCGTATTTTTCATTATGATTCTACTTGTGATAGTCGGACATGACAACCTGTGCAGCCCATGTATTGATTCCATCCGATAGCTGCTATAATACAAATCAAAACGTCTGCCTGCTCTCCACAATGATCAATAACAGAGGACGGATGGTCAAAGTAAGGTACAAATAAACAGAATCACACGAAGCCTGGTTAGTGTTGCCTGACTTTATAAAGTGTGTTTTTTTATAAGTGTGTGGTTGCGTTCTAGTCACTTTGCTCAGCGCTACTGCTTGTTACAACTTTTATTTGCCGTACTCGCCATAAACTGTTCAGGTTGATCCCGCCCCTGCCCCCGCCTCCGACGTAAGCGTGACGTATGCGGTTCTTGCTTCTAGACCGACAATTTTTTGGAGCTTGGTAAGAACCGGTTTTCGGGGAAAAGAGCCGGCTCCGCTGCGGTGTGAACAGGAAAAAACGGTGCTTATCAGGCTCTAGCTCCGAACCGGCCCTGGAACCGCGCTGGTGTGAAAGGGGCATCAGAGAGATATTTGGTTAAATATATTTTCTAGGAAGAGATTCAGGTGATAAGGTGGGGGGGGGGGGTTACCTTGGTTGGTGATTGGCTAATGGTTACACAACCCAAAACACATTAGGCGCGTTCACACCGGAGTACTTTTCCCACAATAGTTCATCAGAACTACGATATATTTGCGTTCACACCAAAAAGCCCCAGGAACTAAAGTAGTTCAAATGAGTTCATCTGACCCGCTTTTCAGTCCCTGCTAGAGAGCAGGGACTGTCGTGGGAGAAAATAGTTCATACGTCTGATTGGCTGTGCGGAATGCAAACGCCCCGTGAATCTCTAGAATCTTTTTTGAAGGCTGCCATTGTATTTGCTCGCATTAAGCTCAGCACAGCGCACCAACGAGTGGATTACTTTTGTGAAAGCAGTTATTATGGCAACACTAAATAAATCATCGGAGCGGTGGAGTGATGAGGATGTGTCGGCGCTTCTGGCGATTTACTCGGAGGACGCGAAGAGCCGCATTCAGAAGCTTCTACTGAATGCAGTTTCCGTGGTTCAGCAAAGTTAGCAGACCTGGCAAAGTCATGTCGGGACGAAGGTAAACTAAAATACATGCACTGCACTGTTTTAATCTGCACAATACTGGTCTCAGATGTACTTTTATTTGCTCAGTAGATCGAGCTAACCATGCTAGCACTGGCTAACATAGGTCCAAGCTGGCTAACAACATCTAGCTAGCTAGCTATTCTCAGCCGTGCCCGCTATGAACACGTTTTGACTTGTGAATAAGTGTGCAATGTTCTGTAATTGCTTCACTAACTCATGGCACTAATCGTGTGTTTCAGGCGAGGTGTTTCTCTCTGGATTGGAAACTAGTTCGCTTTTCCCTCCGGTATAAAACGATAATATAACGTTAGCAATTAGCATGCTAGCTGGACATAATGCTACCTCTAACAATACATTGTAGTTGCTATAATTTCATCATTTGCAACATTCATTCTACATGTTAATGGTAAAAGCTTAAACAGTTGATTACCTGCATGCCACAAAGACTGATGTTCTAATATTTTGCACATTTAAGCAAAAATGTAATTGAAATTCAATTTATTTTTCCTTTTTTTTATTGATTGTTATAATTGTACTCAGCCATGTTATGTTAGATGTCAATCCACTTACACTGTAACTGCTCTGGCCTTGAAAGAAGGCTACGCATCTAACTGATGTCCACTAATCCCTATAAAACAAAGTTCAAGCATACATTAAGCACAAAACAATAAATAAGGGCACTTTGATATTTATTTGATATTATTTGATCCTATCTTATCTTCTACTTTACACCTGCATTTTGTACACTGTCCCTGTCTGCACCATGTCCAATGTTGTCTCTGTTGACAACCTACTAGGCGATTAAACTGATCTTGTATCTTGCTTATTTCTCCTTAGGAAAGCGGGCACGGGGTGACAGCTTCCTTGACACCATCATGGCGATGGACCGCCGTGCCATGGTCAGCAAGGAGAATGAGGACCTGCGTGCCAAGGAGATGCACGACGAACGGCTGCTGCATTCACACAAGGCCCAGGAATCGAGGCCCACTGCTTCTGGCAGTGCTAAGCGAGCTGATTAAATCCAACAGGCCTTCAATAAAAAAATACTTGTCGTCGTTGATAAACCGTACAATGACTTGTTGGGAGGCGTGTGGTGCAGTGGTCTGGTGCGTTGGTGTTCGGATCAGGGGAGCACAGGTTCAAACCCCACTGCAGTCAGGATGTCGTTGTGTCCCTGGGCAAGACACTTCACCCCAAATTGCCTACACCTGGGACAGTTAATTTTGTATTATTGTGATTATATATATATGCCACTGTTATTAATACTGACACTTCACTTTGCACTAAGGTGTGTCTGCTGCTGAGCCTACCTATTGTTATTATATTGTTATTATATATATATATATGTTTTGATACTAATGACACTTTATTTGATATTGAAAATGTTAACTTCTATTTACATGCATACGACACACCTGGGACAGCGTGATGCTGTTATTGATATTGTCTTGAGTGTGCAATAAAAGAGAACCTACATGGCGATTAAACAGAGCCTGTATCTTACATTTTTCATTACATTTCATGTAACTAAGCTTGCTTATTTCTCCTCTGACACTTTATCTTTACAGTGACCTGTGTAGCATCCTATACATCACATGTAAGTGATTATTCTGATACCATCATGTTTCATCGGTTATAAACTGGCGAAGCTTTATTTATTGTGGCTTTCAAAAAGATAATTTCATTGTATTTCAAAATGGCGTCCAACACAAGCACTATTTATTTATAGAAAGAGAAATGGTTAAGTTTGTTATTACCAGTGTTGTGAGTTCAATATTTTTAATTAATTATAGTAAGGGAACATCTTAGGAGTTAGTGTAGTGAGTTTCAGAGCAGTGTAATAATTATTTGACCTAAAACTAAATGTTTTTATGAATGTCCTCTGAGGAGGACATGGGGATTTGCTAACTTTTTATTTCCCCCATTTTACACGACACAAATGGAGGCCACTATGGGCCAAAACTAACACGTAGGTTTCTGTAGGGTTCATGGCAGACGGATGCAGTTGCTCTCAGGAGGATATATAATAAAGGTGTGTTAGCTGCTGAGCCTATTTACTGTGCATACGACACACCTGGCACAGTTTATTCATTTCACACAGGTTACGCAATCCATAGCGCGTGCATGTTGTCGTCCAATCCTTTTGTCAATCCTTCTTAATCGCCTTCGCTTCCGAATCAGCATTGCTATTGCATTTGACTGGTCGACGATCTGTATTTGTGTTTGCTTAAATAACTCAGACGAAGCTCATGTCTGAGGTCGGAAGGTAAACAGACGCCTCATATACAGCAGGTGGGCGTGGCAGTATACGCGGGAGGTTCTTCTTCTTCTTCTCTCGGTTTTTTGGCGGATTGCAACTTTAAGGTGCATACCGCCACTTACTGTACTCGCCGTGAAGTTGTTTGCGGCCTGCCAGTAAACCCAAAGCAGAAGAAGAAGAAGTGACGTCAGCGGCTCATTTGCCTAATCCACCCCCAGGAACTCATTTCGGTGTGAACGCGATCTGCTTTAGTTCATCAGAACTAAAAGAGCTCTCATGAACTAAAGTTCTCATAAACTATTGTGGGAAAAGTACTTGGTGTGAACGCGCCTATTGTGACATCATAAAGTGGCCAAAATCACAGGTTTTAACATTACATTACATTACATCGCATTTAGCTGACGCTTTTATCCAAAGCGACTTACAATAAGTGCATTCGACCAAGAAGATACAAACTAGAAGAAAACAGAATCATATAAGTACATCAGGTTTCATAGAGCCAAAACATTTCAAGTGCTACTCATCTGGCTTTAGATAAGCCAGTCCTTTATTAGTATATGAGTGCTTAGTTAGTATATAAGTGTTTTGTTTTTTTATTGCTCCAAGTGGAGTCGAAAGAGATGAGTTTTCAGTCTGCGCCGGAAGATATTTATATAAATGGATCTGGACAAAAAGTGAGTGAATCTTTTTTCCTGAAACTTTCAGAATCTCTTTACACAGAGGAGACACATGTTTATGTATAAAAGACATGAAGAAGTGGATTTTGCATAATAGAGGACCTTTAAGGAATGACAAAGAGTCATTGTATTTATTCACCACTGCGCCTGAGAAAGGTATATTAAGTGATATGGGGCTATATAAATAACATTTGATTAGCTTAGCATAAAGGCCCCAGGGATGCAGCTGTTATTGTTGAATAACTTAAATCTGTTTGTGGAAACATGTTTAAAAGGATAAAAAAACGCTTTTATTTCTTCAGCTTCCATACTCACAGCAGAGCTCATACTGTTGACCTTATCAAGGAGGGCAATGATGAGGCTGTAGAGATTCCCCAGGTATAAAACTAGCACTCTGTGAACACAGAAACATATGACACATGTTGGTAGGACCTGTGATGCATTATACAGTGTGTGATAGTGATTAGTGCTGCATCAGGCAGATTGACGGAGTACCTGGCCAGCTGGAAGCGCAGCGAGGTTCGGGGGTGGTACATCTCCAGCTGAGCCACCAGCTCAAAGGCAGACGGAGCGATCATCGTGATGAGAGACACCACCACACTCACCTGGAGGGAGGGGGAGCATGAAGACACAGAGGCAGATCTCAACTGAAAAGTGATTATACAATATACAGATGATGCTATGCTCTGCCTCTCAGCAAAGATCTTCATTTATCAGGCTCAGTCCTCTCTTGGTGAGACAAAATATTTCATCTCAGCACTTAAACTGAATTGCAGTACCATCAAATGAACATTTAAACTCCCTGAGCAGACATTTTAATAAATTTAAATTGAGTGAAGATAGCATAATGTGTAGATAACAAATATGTCAGAATAAATTATGAGGATATGCTGTTTATTTATTTGTGTATGTCCTATTCTACCACTAAGTCATTTGTATTTCATTTCAAAATAAATATCTTTGAGGTATACAACTTTAAAGAAAGTACATTTAAATTATGAATAACTAGGAGATACATTTAGATATTTCATGTGTCCAGTAGGATGTTTGTACATATCTAAAGAAATTCACTCCATGTGTTCCTGATATAGGAGGACAGATGGACAGACATGATACAGCTGTCACTGACTCAGAGCTATAATAACACATGTTTAATATTGAAATATTCAATTAGACCAATCAGAAATGGATTATTTTGCCACCATGATTACAATGCCTGACTTATGTACAATAAGAGATGATGGAAATATGAGTCACTGACACTGGATCAGTGTCCACTTGTATTGATTCCTCTGTATTGTATGTTGAATAATATAATCAGACTGATGGTAATGAGAAGATGTCCGCTCTGCTCTTCTACCTCGTTCTTCTCCCACAGCGTCAGCTCCGGCTTCTCCTGCTCCAGTTTCTGAGAGCGGTCCACCACAAAGTAGATGATGTAGATGCTGCCGGCCAGAGACAGAAGGACCAGGATGTTGGCGAGGATCCGCAGACTGATCAGAACTGCCCTGAGGAAAGACACACACACACACACACACACGCACGCACGCACGCACGCACGCACGCACGCGCACACACACACATACACACACACACACACACACACACACACACACACACACACACACACACACACACACACACACACACACACACACACACACACACACACACACACACACACAGATACTTTGATCAGGGAAGGAGCACATGTTCCCTCTTCAGACATCTGCAAGTTCACCGTCATTTCTAAAATGTTTTATATTATATATTTGCTGCCACTGCAACCCTCTGTTCATATAGCCTTTCAAAAGCCCCAGCATGCATTATCAGAGATGGAAGAAGTACTCAGATATTTTACTTACATACAAGTAATAATACCTCAGTGTACCCACTAATCGGAAAAGCCATTTTTTGAATTATTTATATTGTATCAAAGGGTTATATTTATTGATTAATTAATTTGTACATAATTTGCTGCAAAAAATATAAATACTCAGGTAAATGAAAAATGCACTCTCCTCTACTGTCTATGTGAGCTGAGTTATAGGATACATAATATTTGTACAGCCGTATTTCAGAGTGGAAGATGACATTTAACGTGATATCTGAGGTATGCAGGGAGATACAGGACACATGCGTATCTAATTTTAATATCTTCTGTCGTCTCATATTAGTGATTTACTGTCAGTTCAGGATGAGTGCACATCGCTGTGAATCAACTGAAGAGCAACACAGGGTGCTGTAAATCAACTGGGTTAGAGAATGATTCAAAGGGTTATCCAAAAAGGAGAAGAACAAGAAGAAGAACAAACAAGTTAGAAAGACACCTACAGACTGGTATCCTTCTTCTTTTCCTGCTCCTCAACAATGGCTTCCTGTGAATAAAAACCAAGTATTACACTGTGACAGCCCCCTGTTATTAGCATGAGTTCACAGCAATCAATCACAACATGTTCTGTGAATTAAAAGGGCTAGATACACGAAGACAGAACAGAAAAAAAGAAATGTTTTCGTTTGGAAAGTGAATACAGATGTATGTAAGTCTAACTGGATGTTCACTATGTGTCCATGTGTCTCTGACCCGGATGTTGTTGACGATGGCGGCTCCTTTGCTCTCTGCAGCCTCAGGGTTCCCGATCAGGTAGTCCCAGGCACAGAACACCCTCCAGCAGAACGTGAAGTTCTCATCGGAGGCGCTGGCCAGGCTCAGACGAGAGTTCTTAGCCATTCTGAAGGAGGATTCAATAATCAGAGCACATTAGCAAACCATACAATATATTAAACATTTTTTAGAATGGTAATGCTGGTTAGGTGACCAAAGAGTTGATCAGTCGAACTTCAGTTCAGCTTTGGCATTCACAAAAATTATGAAGTTATCATTCCTACATATGTTGTTCCAGTGTTGTAGTCAAGTCACCAATTCACGAGTCCAAGTCACTCTCGAGTCACCACTCTTCGAGTCCGAGTCCAAGTCCGAGTCACCAAGGGAGAGTCGTAGTCGAGTCCGAGTCCAAGTCCGAGTCACCCAAGGAGTGTCCGAGTCGAGTCCGAGTCCGAGTCATCATTACCTGTGTTCGAGTCCGAGTCCAAGTCCGAGTCACCCAAGGAGTGTCCGAGTCGAGTCCGAGTCCGAGTCATCATTACCTGTGTTCGAGTCTGAGTCCAAGTCCGAGTCACCTAAGAAGAGTCCAAGTCAAGTCCGAGTCACAAGTCTTCATGTATTAATCTTCATGGATATATGTGTTGAAATGTAGCTGCTCCTCCACATTACTTTTATCCTGTCATGTTATACTAATCTGTCTATTGAACTGCTGTGAAGCGAGTTTGGCTACAATTCTTGTAATAGGTGCTATACAAATATAAAGCTTATTACTAATATTAATATTATTATTATTATTATATATAAATAAACTATGTTTAAAATGAGTTACCTTTTAGAGAAGTGATTATATTTGTATGCCAATATTTTCCTATGGTAAAGTTTTCGTTTTGCACTTTTATTTTGATAGTAATAAAATCGGGACTCTTATTTTGAAGGAACTTTTACCGGTTAAATCGGTTTACTGATAAAGATTTAGCCCCAGAAAGCACATGGCTACTTAGCATGCAAAATGACGTCATTCTGCATGTTAAGTAGCCGTGTGCTTTCGTGTTATCGGCTGAATCTTTATTTATTGATTAGATCACGTTACTCTGATGATAGTGTTCAAGACAGCCTATATGTCTGAACTCGATGTTTAGAGTAATGTGTTACGGAGCCTTCTCTTCAATATTGTTTCCACATAGAGCATTTTGCGCTGCTCTTTTCCAATGTCGAAGCAGAATGTGTGAAAGCATACAGCACGATGCAGGGTGTGTCTCTAGACATCTTTAGACTGGAATAGCGGGGCCCAGTACGTGAACTCGCCTCGCAGCCGGTGCACACGCCAGGATAGAGGACATCAGACTCCATAGAAAACTTGCTCGAGTCCGAGTCCGAGTCCAAGTCGGAGCGTCAATGTACAAGTCGAGTCCGAGTCATCGTGGGGGAAAAAATGCACGAGTCCGAGTCCGAGTCCAAGTCAGCGTACGCGATAATTCACGAGTCCGAGTCCGAGTCCAAGTCATCGTGTGCGAGAATTCACGAGTCCAAGTCCGAGTCGCGTCAATCAGTGCGCGAGTCCGAGTCGAGTCACGAGTCCCGAAAATCGGCACTCGAGTCCGACTCGAGTCCGAGTCCAGGACTCGAGTACTCCATCTCTGTGTTGTTCTATCTATTTTCTTACAACTCACTGGTTTTAATGATATTAAGCCTTGCCGTTTTGCATTGTCCCACTGATTGACTGGTAGGTGTTGCTATCTGCTCAGCTGCGTGATCTGGGCCCGCTTTAACTCCAGTATTGATACCCATTTGTAGATAGATTGGGAGGCAAGATGGCTACAGATAGAGAGACACCTTTGAGCTTTACAATTGCTCATCATAAAAATAAAATATGATGTCACAGAGACCACAGACTGTGGTTGCCACACAACTGATTGGTTTCAGGCACTCGTTCATTTATTCAGTTTTAAATGGTGCAGTGGCTTCTCATTAGTTTTAGTTTTTTTGTCCTCAACTTCAGGCAAACCATCACAGTATCACATTATCCTTGTCCCATCAGTATGATTTTTAATTTGTATAATGATTACTTTCTTAACAGGACGACGAAACTGTAGGCAAAGACCGCCATCCCAACCAGGAAGTAGGCGAGGGGCAACCGGTACCCCGCACTGCCAATCTTCCTCAGTCTGCCATAGTAACCATAGAATAACACGGAGTACTGCAGGTAGCCCTGTTGAGATCAAACACACACATTCACAGCATATTATTATTATTATTATTATTATTATTATTATTATTATTATTATTATTATTATTATATTATCATGTATCATGTATTATAAGATGCACACACACAGGTGCAGGTCAGGGTATTGCATAAACTACACACCCAAACGTTATTACCTTACAACTACTTTTACAAAACTAAAAGAGTAGAACACATCACGCCCGTTCTCAGAGTTCTGCATTGGCTTCCAAAAACATAAGAATACATTTCCAAATTGTACTTTTAACTTGTAAAGCGCTAAATGGACTGGGACCACCATACATGTCAGACATGCTGCTCTGTTACGAGCCACCCAGATCTCTCAGATCTTTGGAAGTGGGTTTACTCAGCTTTTAGCTTCTATGCACCGCAGACCTGGAATAAACTTCCTGAACATCTGAGGTCTGCCCAAACCCTGAGTTCTTTTAAATCCAGGCTGAAACCCTTTCTCTTTAATGCTGCTTTTCCACAGGTCATCTAACTATGGTTGATATGTTTTATCATTGCACTTCAGCACTTCTTGCTGCATTTTCTGTATTTACAATGTCTATTTGTTATGTGTTAATGCTTATGTGATGCACTTTGAATTCCCTTTGTGTATGACATTTGCTTGATAAATAAATGAACGTTAAACTTAACCTGCACTTGATATTTATTACATTACATGACATGTCACTTGTTAGACGCTTTTATCCAAAGCGACTTACATACTCAATACTGTGGGCAATCCCCACAGGAGCAATTTGGGGTGAAGTGTCTCAGGGACACAACGACATGCTGAGTGCAGTGGGGTTTGAACCTGTGACCCCCTGATCTGAACACCAACGCTCAACCCACTGCACCACACGCCACCATTTATGGTGTGCAGAAGATGAATTCTAATGTTTTAGGTGACTCCATGATCTTTCCTCCAACACCTCGATCACAAAAGCAGATTGCCTTATCAAACATGATGTACTTTATATAAACCTGAATTCAATTAAATTGGTATTTCTATTAAGTAGGCCCTCACAGCATTATGGAACAAAGCTCTGCCTGAATTCATATCAGGAAAGCTATTGAGGGCTTTCAGAAAATGCGACTGCAAAGCTGCCAATGCACAGGAAACATTTGATTCACTTAAACATAAATGTATATGTAGATATTTTAATAAGGATGTTAGGGATTTTACAGCCCAGTTCACTATTCTAGGTGTGTAACTTCTGGAAGGTGGTGGTGGCCTTGGAGTAGAGGTCAGGGAGGCATTAAAGTAATGTTTGAATAATGCTCCATTGTGTCTGTAAGTAATGTGCTATTGACAGAACAGTAAAAGGAAAGAGAGACTCACCCCGAGAGACCAGATGGTGTCCAGGTCTTGGGCTGAAGCCAGATGCTCCTTGGGGATAGTTTTACTCCTCGTTGTTCCAAACGGAGCTCCAGCCAGCAGCTAGTAAAATACAGAACAAGTCAAAGTATTAATGCAATAATACATCAAATATATTTTATACAGCAATGGGCATTGCTAAAAGCTTAAAAGGATAAACTCCATGTCTCCTTAGAAATCTTTCGTGCTTGCCTTTCCGACTACCAGACGGCAGTCAAAGCAGCCAAAACAGAGCACATTTCTCTGTTCATCTCCAAAAACAGCCATAAACCTCAAGTTCTTTTTAATGTCCTCAACTCGATCATTAATCCCTGCGATGCTTCTCCAATTGTGCCATCGACTACTCTCTGTGATAAGTTTCTTACATTTTGTATTGAATCTGCTCTTAGGCTAGCCCACACCAGTGCTACCCCAGATCCTGCTCCTTTTCTGTGCCCTGCTGTCCTTGACCACTTTGAGCCTGTATCCCTCTCTTCTCCCTCGGATGTAGTCAAGCACCTGCGGCCGACAAACTGCACCTCAGACAGCATTCCCTCTTGCCTTCTCAGTGATGTTTTTGATTCAGTTGGAGCACGTATTTTATTACTTTTAAACACCTCTCTTAGCTCAGGATGTGTCCCAGCTGCCTTCAAACATGCCGTGGTTAAGCCACTACTTAAAAAGAAAAATCTCGATCCCTCCATTCTCGCACATTTTAGGCCCATCTCCCAGCTACCTTTTTTATCTAAAGCCCTGGAGCGAGTAGTCTACGCCCAGCTGCAGTCTTTTTTAACCATCCATGGAATCCATGAAAAGTTTCAGTCTGGCTTCAAACCCATGCACAGCACTGAAACAGCCCTTTGAAGAGTTTTTAATGATCTGCTCCTAGCCGCCGACTCAGGTAGCCCAGCTGTCTTGGTGCTGTTAGACCTGACAGCTGCCTTCGACACTGTGGACCATAGCATCCTGCTGTCACGGCTTGAACAGTCCGCAGGCATCACAGGCTCTGCCCTTGCATGGTTCAGGTCCTACCTGACAGACCGTAGCTTCTCAGCGCAGCTAGGTGCCTTCTCCTCTGCCAAAGCCCCTCTTACCTGTGGGGCTCCCCAAGGCTCTATCCTGGGCCCCATCCTTTTTCTACTGTACAATTCTCACAAAACATAATATCCCCTTCCATTGTTACGCCGATGATGTACAGATCTATGTGCCTCTCAATCAAAATGCCAACTCACTACAGCAGTTGATGGACTGCTTAACAGAGATTAAATCCTGGCTGAGCCAAAACTTCCTCACCCTCAACGAGAGCAAGACCGAGGTCATCTTTTTTGGACCCCAACCTCCAGCCTCTCCGGTTGATATTCTGGGCTCTCTCAAAAAAAACATCCTCCCCTCGGTCATGAACCTTGGAGTGACCTTCAATAGCGCTTTTACATTTGATAAGCAGGTCAGCACCGTAGTCAAATCCTGCTTTTTTAAAATACGACTATTGGCTAAAACCAAGTCGTATTTATCTTTTAATGACTTAGAAAGAGTTATTAACGCCTTTGTTACCTCGAGACTGGACTATTGCAACGCTCTGTATGTGGGTATGGACCAGGCCTCAATTAGACGCCTGCAGCTAGTTCAGAACGCAGCTGCACGTCTTCTCACTGGCCATAAAAAGCGTCACCACATCACCCCTATTCTGGCCTCACTGCACTGGCTTCCAGTTCGGTTCAGAATAGATTTTAAACTCCTTTTATTTGTTTTTAAAGCACTAAATGGGCTGGCTCCGGCCTATATAGCTGAACTGCTCCAGCGCTACACCCCAGCCAGAGCTTTAAGGTCTGCTGACCAGCTGCTGCTGGTAGTGCCCAAGACCAGGCTTAAAACCCGAGGGCACCGAGCCTTCGCAGCAGCTGGCCCCAGGCTCTGGAATACTTTGCCCCTCCATGTGAGGTCGGCCCAGACCCTAGGAGTTTTTAAATCAACACTTAAAACTCACTTCTTCTCTCTGGCCTTCACTTAAATCCTAAAAACTTGGATCGTATATTGAAAAATAAGGTTATTACTCCTACTCATTCTTCAAAATCTTTTCTCTCTCTACTTCTCATACTCTCTACTCCTGTAATCGATTCTTTTCTATCCTCTCTTTATCCAAAACCTTTCCCCTCTCTGACTTCTCAAGGTTTTATTAGAGGGAAACAGGTTTGCAGAGAAGCTTATTCAGGCCGGGGAGTGTTATGACCGTATTCACAGCTTACCTCCCTACCTCTCATCAATTCCAACTAAGGCTCCAGTGGGGACCTTGCTCCCTGCGTGTGCCTCTCCACCTCTGTTTCTTACTCTCTTACTTGCTACCCTTTTCCCTCAACCTATCCTAAGGGAGTGCTGCTTCCCTGATGTCTCCCACAGGATTGTTGACATCTTCGTGGATTCATCTTCTTATTATAGACACATGCATTTCCAAACATTTGGTCTACCTACGCTGTAAAATGTATTATCTCGTCGATTTACACACGGCATCTATTGCATGTCTGTCCGTCCTGGGAGAGGGATCCCTCCTCTGTTGCTCTCCCTGAGGTTTCTCCCATGTTCCCCTTTAAACTGTGGGTTTTTCTCCGGAAGTTTTTCCTTGTACGATGTGAGGGTTTAAGGACAGAGGGTGTCGTTTTTCTCATACTGATATTCTGAACAAACTGTGCTGTTGTATTTGCTGTAAAGTGTCTTTACTGTAGGATATTTTTATTATATGTACAGCACTTTGGCTCGACCAAAAATCGTTTGAAAATGTGCTCTATAAATAAAACTTGATTTGATTTGATTTGATAAACATATTCACGTAAATGCCTTCAATTATTTTACATAATTTGTATTAATTCACTTTGGTGTTAATCAATAAATACTTTACATTAGTTTTTTGTTTTTTTTACGTATGATTTCAAATAACTGTTGCATGGTTTTTCCTTGTGTTGTGTGGTTTTAACATGATGTTGCATGATGTTTTTTACAATTGAGACTGTGATTAGAGGATGTAAAACAGCTGTGGTTACCTAGACACACCCCCACAGCACATGATTGGCCAATAATGCAAAATGTCTGCTTTATAAGCGGTCAGAGACAGGTGAGCAGGAGGACAAGGGACAGGAGAAACGCAGAAGATGAGGACAGAGAAAGGAGGACAAAGGAAGCAGAGGAGTATAACGCAACACAGTTGGAACCACTGGACAGGGGAAGGTCCTTGTGAGGACGGGAAAACGGAAGGAAAAGACAACCGGGAACACGGAAAAACTTAGTTTGAATACAGATAAGTAAAAAGAATGTGACCAGGTCAACCCCTATGCTAAATGAGTGTTAGCGTTTTACCTTAATAAAACGTTGAAATAGTGGCGTATTGTGGCACTGTTGGCTTTCCACAGAGAACAGCGCGACTATATTAGTAGAACATTATTTGAACAATTTGATTGCTTTATTTAGATATTTGTACTCTTGCTATTGCCATTTTAAAGACGGTTTACTGCTTTGTCTTAATCTCGAGAACTTTACCACATTTGAGTATTTTAGTCATTTTGTTTTATTACGTTTTATTCTTACATTGTTTTTTTTGTTTTTTTACCAAACATTTAAAAAAGTTATTTTGGTTGTCGTTTTCTTTTGGAATAAATTACTAAATTACTATAAATCTTTTAGTTTGTGCTCTATTATTTGACAGTGGAAATCGTTATTTCTGGTATAAAATAAGAACCCAGCTTTTGTGTGTGACATACAGGGCATTGTGCATGTCGCTTATACTAATATAATCATTCAACAATTTGATTTCCTTATAAGACAGAGATGAGAACATCGATTTTACACAGGTCTATTTGTTAAAGGGATACGCTATGCTAATCTAGGCAAACAAAACCCTTACTCTGTTCCCAAAGGGAAATGATATCAGAACTGGAGAGTATTTCTTCATAAAGGAAGAGCAAAGGACCGCAGTGGAGGCTTTTTTCTCAATGGAAATGTTTTCGTTCTTGTCTTGCTTCCCATGATAGACGTGATCTATCTTCAGTAGGTGTTTTTTTCCAAAATGTGTGCTACATTAAGAATATTTTTAGAGCTCTATCTTGTCGTCAGTCAACACTTTCCAACAACAACATTGCACAACAGTGTGGTCTGTTGACCACCGTTTACTCTAGGAAATACAAAGACTACAGAAAAGTGGCTCATACAGATCCAAACTACCTCTTTAAGTGCAGAGCTTTGCTCCTGCAAGGTTAGCCTAGCTTAGCATTAGACTGGAAGCAGGGGGAAATGGCTAGTTTAGCAACTAGTTACCTTATTATTGTGATGTATTGTATTTTTCTGTTGCAAAATGTATCAACAGTTTTAGAGTTAAAAGGAAACAAACTTACGGAAATAAAAAGTGAGCTACAACTAAGGTCACCCTCCATTCCACCATTGATCACATCATTTAAAGAATGAAACAAACGCAGACATCCAATCTGACAGAACACCGAGCATGTTGGATGTGGGATGAGATTACTCAGTAAGCAGAGGTGAGATAAAGGAGGGATAGGGTCGGGAGCAATAGTAGGAATGTCCCAACAAATTGGGGGAGGGTGTAAGAAATAAACAGGGGAATAAGAAAAGGCATTGAGAATGATAGGAAGAGTTATGGGGGGGAAATTGCTTGTGTCCGCAGCCTGCTGTTTGTATTTGAAGTGGTTGAGCTGAAGCTGCTGCAGAATCAGCAGATACACACTCATACTGTGCCAGGAGCCATCAGACTTCACCATCAGGGTTAACCATGAAACCCACGTGAAAACAAACCTGCATTGTATTTTAATGAGATTTGCACTGTATGTACATATGACTTTTACTCACACCCTCACACTCGCAGCTGCACACATATCTTCACATATATGTACATAAAGCTGATCAATATGTACATTCAGATGATCAGTATATATGTACATTCAGCTGAGCATTGTTTTACTTTATGTTGTTATTTTAATCCATACAGTTAATCACATGATTAACTCTTATTGTTAGTCTTCTTAATATCCTAGGGTGAACTCTTATCTGTATCGTCCTGTGTTTCACTCTTATTCTGTTGCTGCACCTGCATTTCTGGGGTATATCTTGTCTTATCTTATCATATGAAAAATCTTTACGAATGAAACCCTCAAAAAGATTGGACCAGAAAGTTCTACTATTTTAAATCAAATGGGATCAAACAGTGTGTGTGTGTTTAGTCAGCACTTGAGATGAACACTTATGACACTATTTTTTGCATCAAATGTCTTTGACATAGGAAGACATTTTAATGAGCTATAGATTTGAATCCCGGTAAGTGGCAGGTGTTTGAGTCATTCATTAAGCAGACTGAAACCTAACCTCTATAAAGTTTTAGGGAGATTTCAGTTTATTTCTTTCTTTTTATGTACTGACTTGAATGTAACATGTGATAACATCTGTTACACTACACTCTATAGTAAGGCTTTCTGTAAAAAACGTCATCATATCTGGCCTCGTGATAACCAGGCAACGTCATAGACCATCACCAGATACTCAATAATATGGAATTGTCATTTGGTGGAGGGGTTTCAATCAGAGACTCACTGACCTCTGGCAGCACGATGAAGGCTCCGGTCATGATGGTGAGGACGATGTTGATCCCGAACAGCCAGCGGAGGAAAATGAAGTAGGAGGCCACGCCCGACCCAAAGTGGCCTGAACAGGAAGGAGGAGACATATACGTTAGACAGGTTTCATACTACTCACACTCAGTGATGTAGTGCTACACAACCCAAACGTATCTTTTTATATGTACCTTATATGTACACTATACAATGTAGGATGGATAACTGTCCTGAACATAAGTAAAATTGTCCGTCAACTGCCATCACATGCCTGGATATGACTGTACTTTACAGATATTAAACAAAATTAAAACTGCGGTCACAGACGTGCACGCAGTTGTGGGCGGGCCTTCGCCTCCGAGCGCCCGCAGGGGAGTGTCGCCGGTCGTCCCGGCGTCCGGCGGACGCGCGCGAGTCCGCCGAAATGAGCCGTTTGTCAAACGTTTGCGGCCCGGAGTCCCAGGTCCTCCGGCAGCGACCCGGAAACGGATGTGGGCGCGCCGCCTGGAAGGAAACGGAATTTCCGTAAAGGCTCGTCGAGGATCGATTATCGCCGAGGCTGTCTGGAGGAGCAGTAACCGCGACGCGTGGTGCAGTGGGTTGTGCAGACTTTCTGGCCTTTACCGTTTATTTACTCAAGAAACGCATCTCCTCTGGATATTAGGCCATGTATATTTTTAATTCAACTGCTTTAATTGTGAGCCGACATTTACAGCGACAACAGCTGCCGAGGCCAGTGCAGAAAGCAGAAGAGTGCGTATAATATATATCACTCAGTAATATAAGTAACAGGCCGACATTACACACTGTATTTGTATGCTTTAGTAGACATCTCCAAATAAACAGTTGATATTTTGCATGAAACCAAATAGTGTAAATGGTCAAAAATGGTATCTTCTCTGTTAGCTTACGACCGCCCCGATTGAGCTAGCAACTACTTAATTCCCAATTCAGCATGATGTTGGATATGGGCGTAATTTGTCCTTGACTGGAATTTGTCCGATCATTTCCCTAAGAGCAGTGTGCAAAAATGTGCAGAAAATGCATGAAAAACGGCCATCTTTCCAAATTGCCATTTTTCTGGGGGGCGGGGCTAATGAAACGGCTTTTGAAAAATGTGTGCCATGATAATAGCAATTTGTATACAGCGTGTCATGAATATGGGGAAAACTATATGCGATGAGTGACTAACCCCTAACCCTAACCCTCGTCAAAAATGGCACATTCTCCGTTAGCTTACGTCCACCCCGATTGAGCTAGCAACTATTCATTCGCAATTTAGCATCACATTGGATATGGGCTCAACTGGTCCTGGAGTGGAATTTTTACGATCATTTCCCCAAGAGCAGTGTGCAAAAATGTGCAGAAAATGCATGAAAAACGGCCATCTTTCCAAATTGCCATTTTTCTGGGGGGCGGGGCTAATGAAACGGCTTTTGAAAAATGTGTGCCATGATAAAAGCAATGTGTATACAGCGTGTCATGAATATGGGGAAAACTATATGCGATGAGTGACTAACCCCTAACCCTAACCCTAACCCTAACCCTAACCCTCGTCAAAAATGGTACATTCTCTGTTCGTTTACGACCGCCCCGATTGAGTTAGCAACTTTTTTATTCCCAATTTAGCATGACTGTGGATATGGGCTCAACTGGTCCTGGAGTGGAATTTTTACGATAATTTCCCCAAGAGCAGTGTGCATAAATGTGCAGAAAATGCATGAAAAACGGCCATCTTTCCAAATTGCCATTTTTCTGGGGGGCGGGGCTAATGAAAAGCAATTTGAAATATGTGTGCAATCATAAGAGCAATGTGTATACAGCGGGTGGTGAATATCGGGAAAACTATATGCGAGTAGTTTGGAGTAACCCCTAACCCTAACCCTAACCCTAATCCTCGTCCAAAATGGTACATTCTCTGTTAGCTAACGTCCGCCCCGATTCAACTAGCAACTATTTTATTCGCCATTTAGCATGATGTTGGATATGGGCTGAACGTGTCCTGGACTGGAATTTTCCCGATCATTTCCCTAGGAGGTGTGAGCAAAAATGTGGTTCAAATGCATGAATAACGGCCACTTCTCAAAATGGCCGACTTTCTGGGGGGCGGGGCTAATGGAAGCCATTTGGAAATATGTCCGCAATTCCATGAGGAACGTCTGTGCCAACATTCGGGTAGTTGGGAGAAACTATATGTGAATACCGCACAATAGGGGGCGCTACTGAGCTAGTTTCACAAAACGCACGATTTTATTGTACAGTCTGGAAAAGGTCGTGGGCGGTGACGTGTGTCCCAAGTTTCACGTCCGAAGCTCATTTTAGGGAATTTGTGCCATTGAAATCGTCAAAAATGGCACATTCTCCGTTAGCTTACGAGCACCCCGTTTGAGCGGTCGACTATTCATACGCAATTTAGCATCACATTGGATATGGGCTGAACTTGTGCTGGAATTGAATTTTTCCGATCATTTCCCTAGGAGGAGTTCGCAAAAACGCGCTTAAAACGCACATTTTCCAAAATGGCCGACTTTATGGGGGGAGGGGCTAATGGAAGCCATTTTGAAATATGTCGGCAATTCCATGAGGCATGTCTGCGCCAAGACTCGGGTCGCTGGGAGAAACTATATGTGAATACCGCACAATAGGGGGCGCTACTGAGCTGATTTCACCAAACGCACGATTTTATTGTACATTCTGGAAAAGGTGGTGGGCGGTGACGTGTGTCCCAAGTTTCACGTCCGAAGCTCATTTTAGCGAATTTGTGCCATTGAAATCGTCGAACATGGCACATTCTCTGTTAGCTTACGAGCACCCCGTTTGAGTGGTCGACTATTCATACGCAATTTAGCATCACATTGGATATGGGCTGAACTTGTGCTGGAATTGAATTTTTCCGATCATTTCCCTAGGAGGAGTTCGCAAAAAACGCGCTTAAAACGCACATTTTCCAAAATGGCCGAGTTTTTGGGGGGAGGGGCTAATGGAAGCCATTTTGAAATATGTCCGCAATTCCATGAGGAACGTCTGTGCCAACATTCGGGTAGTTGGGAGAAACTATATGTGAATACCGCACAATAGGGGGCGCTACTGAGCTGATTTCACAAAACGCACAATTTGATTGTACAGTCTGGAAAAGGTCGTGGGCGGTGACGGGTGTCCCAAGTTTCACGTCCGAAGCTCATTTTAGGGAATTTGTGCCATTGAAATCGTCGAACATGGCACATTCTCCGTTAGCTTACGAGCACCCCGTTTGAGCGGTCGACTATTCATACGCAATTTAGCATCACATTGGATATGGGCTGAACTTGTGCTGGAATTGAATTTTTCCGATCATTTCCCTAGGAGGAGTTCGCAAAAACACGCTTAAAACGCACATTTTCCAAAATGGCCGACTTTTTGGGGGGAGGGGCTAATGGAAGCCATTTGAAATATGTCGACAATTCCATGAGGCATGTCTGCGCCAAGACTCGGGTCGCTGGGAGAAACTATATGTGACTACCGCACAATAGGGGGCGCTACTGAGCTGATTTCACAAAACGCACGATTTTATTGTACATTCTGGAAAAGGTCCTGGGCTGTGACGTCTGTCCCAAGTTTCACGTCCGAAGGTCATTTTAGCGAATTTCTGCTATTTAAATCGTTGAACATGCCACATTCTCCGTTAGCTTACGAGCACCCCGTGTGAGCGGTCGACAATGCGTTTCTTAATTTAGCATCACATTGGATATGGGCTGAACTTGTGCTGGATTGGAATTTTTCCGATCATTTCCCTACGACAATTGTTTGCAAAAGCGCCTAAAACGCACATTTTCCAAAATGGCCGACTTTATGGGGGGAGGGGCTAATGGAAGCCATTTTGAAATATGTCGGCAATTCCATGAGGCATGTCTGCGCCAAGACTCGGGTCGCTGGGAGAAACTATATGTGAATACCGCACAATAGGGGGCGCTACTGAGCTGATTTCACCAAACGCACGATTTTATTGTACATTCTGGAAAAGGTGGTGGGCGGTGACGTGTGTCCCAAGTTTCACGTCCGAAGCTCATTTTAGCGAATTTGTGCCATTGAAATCGTCGAACATGGCACATTCTCCGTTAGCTTACGAGCACCCCGTTTGAGTGGTCGACTATTCATACGCAATTTAGCATCACATTGGATATGGGCTGAACTTGTGCTGGAATTGAATTTTTTCCGATCATTTCCCTAGGAGGAGTTCGCAAAAACGCGCTTAAAACGCACATTTTCCAAAATGGCCGAGTTTTTGGGGGGAGGGGCTAATGGAAGCCATTTTGAAATATGTCCGCAATTCCATGAGGAACGTCTGTGCCAACATTCGGGTAGTTGGGAGAAACTATATGTGAATACCGCACAATAGGGGGCGCTACTGAGCTGATTTCACAAAACGCACAATTTGATTGTACAGTCTGGAAAAGGTCGTGGGCGGTGACGGGTGTCCCAAGTTTCACGTCCGAAGCTCATTTTAGGGAATTTGTGCCATTGAAATCGTCGAACATGGCACATTCTCCGTTAGCTTACGAGCACCCCGTTTGAGCGGTCGACTATTCATACGCAATTTAGCATCACATTGGATATGGGCTGAACTTGTGCTGGAATTGAATTTTTCCGATCATTTCCCTAGGAGGAGTTCGCAAAAACACGCTTAAAACGCACATTTTCCAAAATGGCCGACTTTTTGGGGGGAGGGGCTAATGGAAGCCATTTTGAAATATGTCGACAATTCCATGAGGCATGTCTGCGCCAAGACTCGGGTCGCTGGGAGAAACTATATGTGACTACCGCACAATAGGGGGCGCTACTGAGCTGATTTCACAAAACGCACGATTTTATTGTACATTCTGGAAAAGGTCCTGGGCTGTGACGTCTGTCCCAAGTTTCACGTCCGAAGGTCATTTTAGCGAATTTCTGCTATTTAAATCGTTGAACATGCCACATTCTCCGTTAGCTTACGAGCACCCCGTGTGAGCGGTCGACAATGCGTTTCTTAATTTAGCATCACATTGGATATGGGCTGAACTTGTGCTGGATTGGAATTTTTCCGATCATTTCCCTACGACAATTGTTTGCAAAAGCGCCTAAAACGCACATTTTCCAAAATGGCCGACTTTATGGGGGGAGGGGCTAATGGAAGCCATTTTGAAATATGTCGGCAATTCCATGAGGCATGTCTGCGCCAAGACTCGGGTCGCTGGGAGAAACTATATGTGACTACCGCACAATAGGGGGCGCTACTGAGCTGATTTCACAAAACGCACGATTTTATTGTACATTCTGGAAAAGGTCCTGGGCTGTGACGTCTGTCCCAAGTTTCACGTCCGAAGCTCATTTTAGCAAATTTGTGCCATTGAAATCGTCGAACATGGCACATTCTCCGTTAGCTTACGAGCACCCCGTTTGAGTGGTCGACTATTCATACGCAATTTAGCATCACATTGGATATGGGCTGAACTTGTGCTGGAATTGAATTTTTCCGATCATTTCCCTAGGAGGAGTTCGCAAAAACGCGCTTAAAACGCACATTTTCCAAAATGGCCGAGTTTTTGGGGGGAGGGGCTAATGGAAGCCATTTTGAAATATGTCCGCAATTCCATGAGGAACGTCTGTGCCAACATTCGGGTAGTTGGGAGAAACTATATGTGAATACCGCACAATAGGGGGCGCTACTGAGCTGATTTCACAAAACGCACAATTTGATTGTACAGTCTGGAAAAGGTCGTGGGCGGTGACGGGTGTCCCAAGTTTCACGTCCGAAGCTCATTTTAGGGAATTTGTGCCATTGAAATCGTCGAACATGGCACATTCTCCGTTAGCTTACGAGCACCCCGTTTGAGCGGTCGACTATTCATACGCAATTTAGCATCACATTGGATATGGGCTGAACTTGTGCTGGAATTGAATTTTTCCGATCATTTCCCTAGGAGGAGTTCGCAAAAACACGCTTAAAACGCACATTTTCCAAAATGGCCGACTTTTTGGGGGGAGGGGCTAATGGAAGCCATTTTGAAATATGTCGACAATTCCATGAGGCATGTCTGCGCCAAGACTCGGGTCGCTGGGAGAAACTATATGTGACTACCCGCACAATAGGGGGCGCTACTGAGCTGATTTCACAAAACGCACGATTTTATTGTACATTCTGGAAAAGGTCCTGGGCTGTGACGTCTGTCCCAAGTTTCACGTCCGAAGGTCATTTTAGCGAATTTCTGCTATTTAAATCGTTGAACATGCCACATTCTCCGTTAGCTTACGAGCACCCCGTGTGAGCGGTCGACAATGCGTTTCTTAATTTAGCATCACATTGGATATGGGCTGAACTTGTGCTGGATTGGAATTTTTCCGATCATTTCCCTACGACAATTGTTTGCAAAAGCGCCTAAAACGCACATTTTCCAAAATGGCCGACTTTATGGGGGGAGGGGCTAATGGAAGCCATTTTGAAATATGTCGGCAATTCCATGAGGCATGTCTGTGCCAAGACTCGGGTCGCTCAAAGAAACTATATGTCACTACCGCACAATAGGGGGCGCTACTGAGCCGTATTTGCAAAAACGCACGATGTTTTTGGACAGTCTGGAGGAGGCCGTGGGCTGTGACGTGTGTTCCGAGTTTAAAGGCCGTAACTATATTTTCCCGCTACTTATGGGTCGGTAATGGTTTTTAACCCTTCGATTTCGACATAAAGCTGAATAGGTCACGCCCACTTCCGTCATTGGTTGCGCCCCTTTAAATCTCAGTTGATACTCATCCTGCCAGTATGTGTATGACATAATATATTTATTTGGTCTATCGGATCTTCAGGTATAAATTTGTTGTGCTTTTGGCGCCCCCTATTGTCCGAAATGAACATGCTTTTTTGTGCCTATTCCCCAAGACAGACTGAACCTTTCCATCGAAATCTGTGATATTTGGATACATTGCGGATGAATTAGGAGCATTTATGTCTAAGCCACACCTTTTTGCTAATACGTTGCGATTGATGTCGGGCACATTTTTCCACACGTCGTGCTCATGTTCTACGGTAGTGTGTGTGTGACCCTCCACTGATGCTGTACACTAAGTTTGGTGTTGAAAAGCAAAAAATTGAAATTATAGTTAATATTTCACTGTTTTTCACATTATGCTAATTTAAAAAAAATCAAAGTAGGCGGAGCTTAGGGATATGAGAGGATAATATGTAGGGCTGCTCCGCCCGGATAAGTGTGCAACATTTCAGGTCCATCCGAGTTACGCGGCGAATGTATGTACATTTTTCTAAAACTGAATTTTCACAGGTGGCGCTAGAGAGCATGTCGGAAATTTTGCAACCATGGAATCCAGAATGTAAAATGTTTCACCCGTCCTGGCGGCGTTGCCAAATGTCGCTACGTCAACAGTGTGGGAACCCCCTCAAAAACAGGTTTAAACCGCAGACCCGGTAAAATAAGAATAATAGCGAGCACGATTTCAATAGGTCTTCGCACACTTCGTGCTCAGGCCCTAATAAATGTTAGCATTTCGGTCATGATTCAGTGACAGAATTACTTTAGATGAAATTATCAGAACAAAGTGGTGACTCACTTTCGATTTTCTTAATCCTAACTTCCCAGGGAATGAACAGAACCAAAATGTTGTAAAGTACACGTGAAAGTTTCTTCAGCAGCTGCAGGAGGAGAAAGAGAAATTATTTAAAAAAATGTAAAATAATGTTGTTGAGTTCAATATATTCATCTGTAATGCCATATAGAAACACCTCCTTTAGTCACTATAGTGTTGCATCTGAGGCTGGATCAATGTCAGGTTGATAAATGTTCATATTTGATCAGTTTGGATGACAGAAAACAGTTTATTATAATGGTGATAATACATTGATTTATAGTGCTTTCAAGAGAACACAGAACTTTAACATGAAACACTACAGGATTGAAGACCCAGAAAACTGAAACTGAAGTCAAGTGCATAATTCAGCAGGACATTAGATCACATCTGTTCTGTGAAGCGTATCTGATAATAAAATAATATGAGCATGCAGCACTGCTAAAAGCCTTGTTGACAGAGATTAACAACAAAAGATGTTCACATGTGTCTCTGTAGTGCTGGGTTATGTCTTCCTTATTACCAGTTTAGTTGAATACTCCATTCTGATTGGTCGATTTGGACATTTCAGAGCTTGTTATTACTCGGGTTATCCAGACCCTCCGCTGTGTGTCGGGATCCATGATCACCGTCGGGTGTTCTTTTTCCATTAATGATCGCCTTGTTGCACATTATCCCTTATCTTATAACTTTGTAACAAATCCACCAAAACACATGCCATTGCCTTTCAAAATAAAACACATGCACTGTATCAGTAAGATGAATCCTGACAAGGATACCAATATAGAACCATTCACATGACAGGTTTAGAGCAGTGATTTTAAAACATAAGAGTCTGTGCCGTAAGAGACTGTCAGGTGTGTTGTTTGAAATTGTCCTATTTCACTTAATCGGCTCAAAAGATATTATTTAGTTGCTGTAAATACAATCCAACAGTGTCATTATCCAACAACACATTCTCACTCCCAACTTGTACTATAGTGACGTTATGTCAGGATCCCTTGGCGTCACTATCAAACGCAGTGGGGGGGGTCCTTTAGCGTCAATTTTCAACTATCAGGGAGTCCCATTGACTTGCATAGAGCTCCCTGAACGTTAGTAATAGACGAGTTGAGATCACGGAGAAATGCTCTCCGCAGATCCATTCTCACAGCGTTATAAACCTTTCTCTTACTCAATATCAAGCCACACTTATTGTTTTTACTTCTTTATTTTAATTGTATAATGTCGGACTTTTGTTGCCGTCAGTTAGGGGGAGAGTAGGGGCTCAGAAAACTGAAATCTGTATTGTTTCATAGGTTAAAGCACGTTATTTAATTTTTTTGTTGAATATGTTATATGAAAATTAAAAATATTAAGAGTAAATACAAAATAGGGGGAAAGTAGAAGGTCAATGATAGAAATATAGAATATAAAAAATTCAAGAAGATACGTAAGTGATCTCTACAATAAAACAGTTTAGTGCCGGACGTCCAAAGATATTACGATACGATACGATACTATATACTTTATTGTCCCCGTAAGGAAATTTGTTCTGGACTCTGTCCTGCAGTTCCGCATACATGTACATATACAAACATAGTGGACATTAAGAGACATACACATATCATCAGTCATACACCGTTTGAACAAACACAATACACAGACGCACATACTGACAATGGCGACCTATTGCACAACCCTCATGGCCAACATTTAAAAAGTACATTTCATTACATTTGACCACATTTCATTTCATGTGAATGTTAAGAAGCTTAATGGACATAGGTAGGAATGAGTGCTTATAGCGGTTCAGCCTGCTCTTGGGAACCCTGAATCTTCTACCAGAAGGTAGGAGCTGGAATTCTGGGTGGAGTATGTGGGTGGGATCAGACACAATTTATTTTGCCTGTCTGATAATGGACTGCTCGTATATGTTTTGGAGAGATGGGTGTTTTTTAACCCCCATAATTTTCATAGCAGTCTGTACCAGGCGAGCGATCTGTGACTTTGACTGCACTGTCAAGTTACCATACCAGGCAGTGATACCATACCTCATGATGCTCTCCAACACTGCATGATAGAACAGTAACATGAACTTCTGGTCGACTCCGAAAGCCCGGAGTCGACGCAGAAAGTACAACCGCTGTTGAAGTCTAGAGCACAGACCTTGAACATGCGCCTTCCAGCTGAGTGTATTATCTAGATGGACACCAAGGTACTTATAGGAGCTGTTATGGGTTCATTGTGGATAACCACCGGCCTAAGGTCACCCACTGCCTTTGGGTCCCACACCATCTCCTCAGTCTTCTTCACATTCAGCACTAGATGGTTAAAATCACACCACTGTACAAATCTCTCTATTTCAGAGTGATAAGCCGATGAACTGCTGCCTTTGTGCATTAAGCCAAGGATGGCTGTATCATATTAATAGGAGGATGTGCAAAACAGACAAACTAATTAACCTTTATTTAAACATTAAAGAATACTTTAGGTTAAGGTCTTCTTTTAAATAAGAAAAAAGCATTGGGGGTATCAACAGATAAATATTAAGCCTGACAAACTACTTAACGTTTAATATATTGCATAATTTGTTTTGGCACTTGACAATCAACTTTCCTGCAATGTTAACTATGTTGAAGCCAACCCGGTATCACGGCAAGACGTGAACATGTGACGATCTACCATGCTGGGAGACGTGAATATGTCACAGTTTCGTCCCTTCAAACGTGACAGTTACACGCTATTGTTAACATGGCCCAACCAGTGGAGAAATACCCGGAAGTGCCAAGCAAATGGTCTACCGCGCCTATTGGTCGGTTTTTATTGTCAAAATTAGATGTTTTTAATTTATTTTTTAATAGTCACACTCGATTTCGCCAATTTTCTTGTTGCCCTAGCTGGTCGACACCTCTTTTAGCAGAAACAAAGGCTACATTAATGTATTAAATCGATGTTAATCCATGTGTGTGGATCATAGACTGTATAACAAGTCTGACAAACAGGAAGCACTGCCTTCAAAACTGAAAACGTGACGTGGATCATAAATATATCAGCAATTAAACAACATCTTACATTTCTTTTCACACAATACGTCTCCTTGCAGTATCAATACTAATTCGGCTGACTTTTATATTTGATCCAATTGGTAGATAGGTTATATTTACACCATAACGGTGCACAGCTGATAGAAAAGGACTTGTCGTTTTTAAAGATATTACTGATTTTCTTTGAATATAAGAATGTAAATACTGAGTTGAGAGAATAGTCAGGGGATTTGGGTGATGGGAGACACATCTATGGATTCAGAATTTCAATAGCTTACTGTTAAATGACGGATATACCTTTCTGTCTGTGATGTTTTACAAATCAGATATTAGAAGTAAAACATGTGAAATAATATAGCAATATCCTGTACAATTATGTGAAAACATGAATAAAACTACACATCTTCAGATGTTATACATACACAAGTGTCCTACACTAATAATACAAAGTTATTATGGCTGTGTGTACCTTGTGTGCACCGCCTAGTGGTTAAAGCACGTTATTGAATTAGTTGTGTATATGATATGTCAATGAACCTTAGAAAATCTTGAAATCTTGAAAGGGATATGCAAAATAGCCATTATATACAGTCTTTAATTAACTATTAGTAGAGAATAACGAGTAATGAATATACTTTATAAGGATCTGCAGATAAATGTTTAGTCTTCTCAAGCACCAACTATCAAATATCTCTCCTGATTGTTGGCACTTGACAATCACCTTTCCCTGAATTTTACTCAGGTGTAACTAAAGCCTGATTTAAGGGTTGTTTATATTTCACATCATTAATCAGAATCTGCAAAGTAACTCAAATAAATGTAGTGGAGTAAAAATACCAGGTTAACCTCTGAATTGTAGTGGAGTAGAATTGCTGTTTTGTTTAGTAATGGATATTGAATATGGAATAAAGGTTTTGACAAGACCTGGTGTAACAATAATCAAAAAGGAAGAGCTCCAGATGTCAATGATCTAAACAAAACAGCACACCTGAAATGTATATTTAAATACTTTATTAAGGGCAGTGAATTAGTTTTTTCTGTATGTTTTTCAAATCAGTGTTATACAGTAAGTGTCATAGACAGTGTTACATTGCTATTATTATCCTTAAAATATATATAAAACAAAACCACTTTTTATTTGAGTGGTTTACTAATGACAGTTAATTCTGTTTCATTTTTGTGAAAAATAATAAAATAATACAATTCAATAACGTGCTTTAACCACTAGATGTGCCTTTCTATCAGCTGTGCACCGTTATGGTGTAAATACAGCCTATCTACCAATTGGATCAAATATAAAAGTCAGCCGAATTAGTATTGATACTGCAAGGAGACGTATTGTGTGAAAATAAATGTAAGATGTTGTTTAATTGCTGATATATTTATGATCCACGTCACGTTTTCAGTTTTGGCGGCAGTGCTTCCTGTTTGTCAGACTTGTTATATCTATGATCCACACACATGGATTAACATCGATTTAATACATGAATGTAGCCTTTGTTTCTGCTAAAAGAGGTGTCGACCAGCTAGGGCAACAAGAAAATCGGCGAAATCGAGTGTGACTATTAAAAAATAAATTAAAAACATCTAATTTTGACAATAAAAACCGACCAATAGGCGTGGTAGACCGTTTGCTTGGCACTTCCGGGTATTTCTCCACTGGTTGGGCCATGTTAACAATACCGTGTAACTGTCACGTTTGAAGGGACGAAACTGTGACATATTCACATCTCCCAGCATGGTAGATCGTCACATGTTCACGTCTTGCCGTGATACCGGGTTGGTTGAAGCACTTATTTTAACTGATATTATACATATTAATTATACTCTTATAAGGTGTATATGGATAGAATAAGAAATGCGCAGATTATGACAGTTTAATGGTGGAGGTACACAGTGTAATACTGGCAACTTCTAATTATGGGAAATACGAAAACGTCTTTTAAAACTACAATTCCCAGTAGAGCCGTGCCATAGAACATTGGCAGCATGTGCAGGTGGACCCATTCAAATCCAGTTTTGGATAGTGTGCCGTCGTTGGGCTTCATTCCATTTCAAAGCATTTGACGCTCGGCGTAACCTTGGCGCACTGCCACTCCAACATCCAATCACAGAGCATGAGGACTAATCACGGGGTTTGTCAAGCAAAGCGGAGAGAATACTTACTTCCGGTTGTAAAATTCTCTAAAGCAACTACTATGAGCTGCTCCGACCCTCGGTCCTGACGGACTCCAAAAGTCCGACATTATACAATCAAACAAATAAATAAACACAAGGATAATTTAGTGGGAATGCTGTTAACAGCATTCCAACTATCTGTTCTTCTACGCACAAAATTCTTTATTCTTGTTATTCCACCCGTTATTTTGCTGGTCTTCTTCTCCCACATTCCACATCGCAGAAACTCCGTTCAAACATCAAAACGTTCAGCTCGGTCGGGAATTGATTGCTATTACTTTTCTCATTCATAACTTTCATAATTCCAGAGATACATCCCATAATTCATCACATTTTTAACCATTGAAGTCAATGGAGACAATCTTCAGACTTGTACAATCTTCATGCCACTTCAACTGCTAACTGTTCCTTCATACTTTTACTCAGAAACCTCATTCCAACTTTAAAATGTTACACATCTTTCTGACATTATTTTTGTAACACAACTTTTAAATCTGATTCTTACTTTTAGAGATATTAAATATTGTTCAGACCTTGTTAAAGAGGTTTTCTTCAGATTTTAACATTCACTAGAGTGCGTGATGTCACAGCTAGAGTATAGGACAGCTTGAAATTTGCCTTCATATTTTTTTTTAAAACTGCCATAATTCCCAAACCCTACATTCCTGAGACATAATTGTTCATGACAAACGTAGGAAAACATCTCGTAGCTTGAAAAATGACAAATAATTAAGCAAAAATAATGAAACAAAATGCCTCTTGAGGGCATGAAGTGACAAAAACTTTCAACATGTCTCCATTAAAGCCCATTGTAATTTGTAAAGCTGATATTTCCTCACAGCAGCAGCCGCACACCTTTAGTTAATCTGCTACCGAAAGTACACAAAAAGCAAACTTCAGATACTCAAGGTCCTTGAAATTTCACCGATATCTGTTACGGTTCTTCAACAAAACGTTCACATGTAAGAGGTTTATCTCTCATTCAGAACAATGGAAACCTTTGATCTCTGGACACCTCGTTAGCTCAAATATAAACACCTGTGTAATGGAACACGATGATGTCATCACTCCAACTGACATGCTCAGAGCAGACTTCAGATAATGGTTAATGGTCCTGCCCTCAACAGCTCTACATCAATTATGGGGTGTCATCATATGCCGTTTCCATGGAAAAAATAAAAGACGATGTCGCTATACATGAACTCCTATGAAAATGTTCAAAAAGTGCTCAAACTTCACATGTGTGCTAACAGTCCAGCCGTGAAGACATCTACGGGACAGTTTTGAGATTTCTTCAAATGCCGTTGCCATGGCAACACAATGCTCACCATGAAACACGGTTTTCTCATAACTTCAGTGAAAATGCTCCAAACGGCCCAAAACTTCACAGGTTTAGTAACGAGGCAGCCATCAACGCATCTAAGCGTATTATGGGATGTCATCAAATGCCGTTGGCATGGCGACAGATCATTCGCCATCAAGTTAGTTCAAAGGTTTGCAGTTCAAATATTCTGCTGCTTTTCCAAGCCTTTTTACTTTCTTTTCTTCTCTCATCACACATTCAAGCCCCCAGTGTTCATGTATCATTTCAATCTAAATTCTTCACTTTCTTCTTACACATTACATTTCAGCATAGCAGTTTAGCGTCAGATTTTCAGCATAAAGCATTCCCACTAGCAATTTCTTCAGGAATTGCATTCTCTAGTTGTGTCTTATTGTTGAGTAAATAACAGTGTGTGGTTTAGAAAAGAATACTAAATTAGAAGGAAAAAACGATGAAACAATACAGATGTCAGTATTCTGAGCCCCTACTCTCCCCCTAACTGACGGTAACAAAAGTCCGACATTATACAATTAAAATAAAGATGTAAAAACAATAAGTGTGGCTTGATATTGAGTAAGAAAAAGGTTGATAAACGCTGTGAGAATGGGTCTGCGGAGAGCATTTCTCCGCGATACCAACTCGTCTATTACCAACGTTCAGGGAGCTCTATGCAAGTCAATGGGACTCCCTGATTAGGGTTGGGTACCGAGAACCGGTTCCGGTTCGGAACCGGTTCCAACATTTCGATTCCAACGGCATCATTTAGAAATGTGAATTTCGGTTCCGCTTTTCGATGCCTGAGGAAATGTTTCTCGCCGCTCTCCGTAGCCTACTGTATGACTGCGGCGGGGCGGGAAATGTAGCGTTGTACCTACACTTCCTACAGCGTAACCTGGGACCACCGATCATGAATGGCGGTAGACGCTCTAAACTATGGATTCACTTTGTTAGGAAAGACAATGGGTCGGCAGAGTGCAACACCTGTACCAAACTTATTTCCTGCAAAGGAGGGACCACGACCAATATGACAAAACACCTTCGCCTGCACGGTATACAGATCAAGGAGTGTACCGTTTTCAACCTGTTGCGCCAATCTCCGTCCGCCTCACATCCACCGTCGTCTTCCGCTGTCGTTCCGACTCAACCAACACTGAGCGCTTCCTCAGCGGAGCCCTCGCAATCAGGTATGTTAAGTTAATATCACTCAAAACTAAAGGATGGTTGTTTTGTTTGAGAGGCTGTGTGTAAAATGTGTGGATATTCTATATTTTTGTAGATGAAAGTTTGCGGTCGCGTAGTTGCGCGGCTACAACGGCTCAAGCTAACAAGCCCGTCCCAGCCCGTGTCAACCCATTCACCTTAGTAGCAAAGGGAAAGATGACAGTAGAGAAACGTGAGGAGTGCCACAGAAAAGTCACCCCTTTTGTGGTGAAAAGGCTGCATCCCTTCTCAGAAGTAGAAGCATCTACATTTCGGTACTTTACTGTAAACTAACCTGTGTAAATGTTTCTCGAATAAATGTTGTTTTTTTGGTGGAAGAAGCATGTACAAAATTTGTACCCTGCCCCTCAAAGAATCGGAATTGAGAACCGTTAAGAACCGGAGTCGAAAAGTAGAATCGGAATCGGAATCAGAATCGTGGAAATTCAAACGATACCCAACCCTATCCCTGATAGTTGAAGATCGACGCTATAGGCCCCCCCACTGCGTTTGATGGTGACGCCAAGGGATCCTGACATAAGGTCACTATAGTACGAGTTGGGAGTGAGAATGTTGTATCCAAAGATAGCTTGAATGTCGTCTCCAAACAAAACACCTGTCACTTCAAAACAAGAACACGGATTCTTTTTTTCGGGAATCTGAGAAATTAGTAACTTTTGTGAGAAAAAACACAAAGAGAGATCTCTCAAAGCTAGCCATTTAGGAGCTGAACTCGTAGCCAATTTGAGAAACGTGTCATTAGATTATCATTATATACTGTATATATGCTGTATTAGGCTACAATCTGTCATTTAGTAACATTTTGCTAGTTGGTGTGCCGTGGGAATTTTTTTAATGTAACATTTACAGTGACTCAAAAAAGGTTGAAAAACACTGCAGATCTGATGCACATACAGGGTATGTGCATCAGATCTGCAGTTGTAATGCAATGCAACTAACTCTGTTATTGTTCAATTTGAATCCTCCAGTGTTTTTTTAAACCACCTCCACGGTTCAGGTTGTGTGGTTGTGTTGTAACATAAGAGGTTTTGTTCATGTTTAAAAAACAACCTTGACTGTTGGCTTGGAACAGAGGTATAACATAAACCTTTGCTCCTGAGGCTTGTCTGGTAAATGTAAATCAAAAGTGTTTCAGGTATTCGGGTCCATAATCACAGCAGCTGTCTCCAGTGGCGACTGGTCATTAGGGGCAGGTGGGGCACAGCCCCACCTAGTGTCAGCAGAAAGTATTACAAATAATGATTACAAAAATGCAAAAAAATAAATAAAAAAATATATAAAATATATTTTAAGATCATGTTTAATCATCTGATTCGTCTGTACATTGCTGTTTTAGTCTGTGTTCTTCTAATTAGTGTGTCTACAGTCACAGTGTGTGCCTATTGAGCTGTTTAGAGCCATGTGGGACAAAACCTGATTATGCCCCTTCCTCTCGCTGTGAAGTCAACGGTGACTGTAAAAACTTCACTGCGCATGCTCAGAGTATTTTGTAATGAAATGTGTCTGGCAAAAAAAGAATGACCAGAGGGGCATGGAGCTACCATCCCCACCATACGTCATCTCAAATCATTCAGAGCTGATTGGCTGTAAGTACGTGTGCCGCGAAAAGTGTGCTGTGTGAAGAGGAGACGAGAGAGCTGCAGTGACGCGTCCTAAAACCAGGAAGTAAGCACAAAAAAGCAATGAGATTTCTCCAGAGGATTTTAGAAAATAGCTGGAAATAAGATCTGTGGGAAACGTACCTGTTAGATAAATGCACGTTTTGATTAGCCGGATAACATCCACATGTCTACCCTACTTTTATAATTTTTTTATCATAAATCTATGGATTAGATTTATGATAGACTTTTGAAACTACAAGAACATAAGGAGGACTTTTACAAAAAAGTAATAGAAATGTTTGTCCAGAAGGATAGGCAAATGGACTTCATCTTCAAGTCAAGGTAAGACCGCCATTTTATTGAAAATGGGATCTTACTAAGAGAGAACAATTCAATATTTAAATGATAAAATGACATTTTTTGGGTATCCTTTTGTTGAACTGTCTGTTTAAAATTAATCGAAGCATCAGACAAAAAAAGCTTTTGAAAATAATATTATATTTTGGTTTAGGTCAAAATATAATATTTGTAAACCTGAAGAGTCAGTGCCAGTGCCTCACCAGCCATGAACCTCACTGCACGTCACTGCAGAAGCTTATATATAGACATCTAAGTTTTTTGTGCCCCACCACTTTTGTACATATAAAAACGCCACTGGCTGTCTCAGATGAATGACATTACATTTATGACGTCTGCACACATCTCATAACGCAGGATATCATTCTGTTGTCCTCATAATAACGGAAACGATGTGACTGTTAGGCTCTTCACATCTTATGTTGTGATGAGAAATACAATCTGAAGCGAGATGATTATTAATCCAGATAAGGTCAGCTGGATCAATAATTCAGATTTTCAATTAACTTGGAGCCAAACTGTACAATAATAATAACTCATCATCAGACTGCTCAATTTATTCTAATGGGCCTGAACATTTTAATTAAACTGAGCTATAACAAACGGCCATAAATCCACTCATGCTGCTGTGCTACAGCTGCAGAGCTGTCTGTCTCTCTGTCTCCCTCTCTGTGTGTGACTGCATGAAACACACAGACACACAGGTCAAGTTATCTACAGCATGTGTGTGTGTCCAGCTCACTCAAAGGGAGATGCTTTGTTAAAATCAACCTCAGCAGCCTCACAAAGGAAGTCCAACATGTTTTATTATTCTGGCTCTGATCGTCAGCGTACTGCAGTGCAGTGAAATAACACAAAGAAGATCCTCTCAGCAAACATTCAGATAAAAATAAATGCACTTCAGAGAGAGTCCAGCACATAATTCACAGAACTTTCCAGGAAAGAGCCTCTTTGTTCATTTCCATTTCTGCACCGTTACCACAACGGTTGTATTTTATGTGATTTGTGGACACTGTTCTGATCGGGTAATATTATAAATAAACACATGCTTTATGTTCCACAATCTGTCTCCGTGGCTGCCTTAGTTAATATGGGTTCATTTCAGGTTGGGCAAAGCCCCCCCCCCCCCAATGAGTCATACCCACTTGGCTCAGTAGATCTACAGAGAAGGAGCCTTGAAGAAATGATATAAATCTGAAGAGCTGGAGGAAGTAGTAGTATTGTTCTTATTTGCTCCATTCTTATATTACACAAAGAACCCCTTGAACGTTAAAGGAACTCACTCGCAAAATCATTATTGTGTATATGAATAATTCAACCTGTGTGACGTTGAATTTATGCTCAAAACTTCCTATTCAACGTACTGCTGCATAAACAATCTAACATGCGAGTACTGATAGTGCAGAGTGTGTGTGTGTGTGTGTGTGTGTGTGTGTGTGTGTGTGTGTGTGTGTGTGTGTGTGTGTGTGTGTGTGTGTGTGTGTGTGTGTGTGTGTGTGTGTGTGTGTGTGTGTGTGTGTGTGTGTGTGTGTGTGTGTGTGGTGTGTGTGTGTGTGTGTGTGTGTGTGTGTGTGTGTGTGTGTGTGTGTGTGTGTGTGTGTGTGTGTGTGTGTGTGTGTGTGTGTGTGTGTGTGTGTGTGTGTGTGTGCTTACGTCAGCTCCTGCAGTCTGGTACCCTCGGGTTCTGGTCAGGCGGCCCTCGTACTTCAGAACGATCTCTCTGGCCTGCCTGGATAAAGACACACACTCTTTACTCCAATTATGCCTAAACATTTCGACTTCTTCTCCAGATTTCTTTAGGACATGTTGTACTTTTTGCACCAATACATCATGGATGTATAAAGACAACAGGATACAGCGTTGGAGGCGTGGACACTGTTCATTCAATTTGCATAGTGGCACATGAAGCCAAAGTGTCCTGACTCTCGACAGCAAAAGTACCCAGATCTGAGGAAATATGACTCTGGATTCAGCTTTTAGCGCTTTTTACAACTTTTGGACCTATGATTTAAATAAGGGCTTTTCTAATGCTCGTACAGGGAAGTTGATTAGCATTTAAAAAAATTATCCGCTGATTTACAGACTTCTCTTTCCCAAAGTATTTTTAGGCCAGATGACGTCACTGACGGACAGTTGCAGCCCAGCGCACTTCCTTACAATACATCCCTCTGAGAGGAGTGATTTGACTGTGACAAACTGAGTGATGAGCGGTGGTCAGAATGATTGAGAGTTCAAGATAACCCCGAGGTAAGAGCTTTAGCAACAATCTCATTCTCAGACATATTGTTCTTTTTAATATGTCATGTAATGGATGGTATTATATAGGACAGGGGCAACTGATGTACATACTATTTTGTCCATCTCTTGTAGTTAAAGATGCAGGATTTAGAGGACTAAATATATTTATTCCAGTAGGAAGATTTGTTTTTCTATTGTTACAACCAGAGTGTTCGTTCTTTGGTCTAAAGCAAATTGGTTACTAATTTTTGAAGTCAATACTCTTTAACACATTACACTGACTACTATTGACTTGACATTTTAAAATTATAGTGATTCCAGTACTAAAGCCAGTCACAGCAGTGAGGTCCCGTTAACTCACAGTGAGGCAGGTGATTGTGTTGCTTTACAGACCATAAGCTGGGGAACGCAGCTCACAGCAGGGGGCACTTCAGAGGGCGATGAGCCGTGTGCTAATCAATGGACCCTCAGCAGGCACTTCACTCACTCTCCAATGGAAAGCAGTTTTGACAACTGGAGAACTCATATGGTTTGTTTTTTAAACTTATATCAATATAGGTGTATTACATGTGTTATGATAAGGGTTGAGACAAAGTTCAGAGTAACTCATGAGTAGAATCTCTCAGAAAATCTTGGTAAAAATGACTGATTTTGTGATGTGAAATACGAGCTGTTATTGCAGAGGGAGTAATCGCAGACATTCAGCCGGAGATTAAAGAGGGTGTAAAAACGCAGACTTGCATCCCATCCCTGATGATGGTACTAAAACCTCTGCGGTAATAACGGACGGCCCATATAAAACCTGTTATCCATGGCACATACTCAGCACATCTTAGAAGCTCTCTATCTCCTCTAGTTTTCTCCGGCTCAGCCTCTTCTCTATCAGCTGCTCTAATTACATTCAGGCAGACGTGAGGACACCGCCTTCACAGCTTTATACTGACCAACACTGAGGGAGCAGATACTTCACAAATGTGGACACTCACAAGGCTTATGTGGCATTGTTGATGCCTGGAAGAATGTTAGTGTATGGGTAAGGGTTCGGCTTAAGTTCAATTCTGCAACATAAAAAAAAAAAAAAACATCCTATAAAATGTCTCATATATGTGACCATTTATTGACATTAACATAATGTAGACACTCTTTAAATAAATGTATCAATAATAATTCACTAAAAGCATATTTAATGTACTTTCTTACAATACCCACATGGGGATGCTAATCCATGAATATTCATACAGTTGAATCCATATTGTTGATATAAACGCAATTCGAAGTACATGTGACGGAACGGTTTTACTTTCTCAAAGTTTTGGTGGATATACTGTATTCAGAGCCTTTACCTAAGTTAAAGAACAATAATAGCACATTGTAAAAATACTCCACAAATGAAAATCATGCAAGAAAATGAATTTAAGTAAAAGAAAGTATGTCAGCAAAAATACCTATTGTATTAAATGAAAAGTACCCCAAGTTACTTAAAGGTAGGTTATGTAAGTTTGAGAAACCAGCTCGAGATCGCTAGAATTTGAAAATACACAACCGGAGAAAATCTGCCACTTCCTTACAGAGCCCCTCCTCCAACACACACGAACGCGCACATGACCAATGAGGGCACGAGATAAGTTTGTGCACAGATGGAAGGCTGACAGGCAGGTAGGCCATCCAGTTATTTTAGCCGGGCCGGCTAAAATGATTGGTCGTGCTTTTTACAGTACTACAGCTTCCACAGATTACATTTTTTTATGGATTTTTTGTCAAAGCACTTAAGATATTCATTGCTATCGGGATGTTAAGAGCATTCCACGGAATATAACAAAAAGTGTATCTCGAGCCGGTTTTTCAAACTTACCCTATCTTTAAATGTGTACAAATGCCAATTTATTTTCTCTAAATTGGCATTTTAATAAAGATTAATTGGAATCGATTAATAACAAAATATCATTTTTTATAAACTCTTGAGTTTTGTATTTGAAATCATAATTATTAAAGTAACTGGTAAGGTAAAAAGTAAAACAATTCCCTTTATAGTAGAGTATACATATATATATATATTGAAGTATACATTGGAATTACTTCAGTAAAGTATACCTCGAATTTGCACTTAATTACAATACTGGAGTAAATTAATGATGTTACAATTCACCACTACTTTTTTCAATATTGAACCAAAATGACCATATTTTCCTCACAAAGTGCCTTAGTAACCTAAAGCACATCTGACACCCTGCTCCGCGGTGTGCGGTGCATTCATCCATTTATGTAACTAAAACAGCATTTGTAAACTATATAATTCTGTAGCGCCAGCCTATAATTTGATACTAAATATCATGGTTTCTTTTTTCCTAAGGTCACATTGTTCTTACATAATACACTGATGTTTATTCTGTATTGGATTTATTTGCATTGCATTTGATATTGAGGTAATCCAAAAATAACTGAAAGGGATTAGGTTACATGACTTTTATATTGTCATACAGATTAGGTTGATTACAGGCATCATGTAAACCTCTTCAGGTGTTGGTGTGTGACCTGCTGAGGCACACACCTCCAATTCACTGACAGACTTGTTTCCAGAGCACTTTCTTCAGGAAAAGTACATTTTCTAAAATCTGCACAGCGTGTTTATGTTTGTTTGAGAGCGAAAGAGGAGGATAAAACTGTGAGTGGCTACTTAAGGACTTTGAGCTTGCGTCTCATTGGCCAGGGTCTGGTCCGGATGTTGGCGATGATCTCCTTCTGGTACTGAATGTTCTGGAACATCTCCTCCGGGTCGTTGCTGTCCGCCCGCTCATCCTCTTTGTCCTGATCATCTGAGGAGCTGCAGAGCACACAGGGGCACAATCAATACATATCATTAAATAACCATTTTTGTCTCAACTTCCTCTGTCATCAGACCCCCGCAAGGAAAATACTCAAAGAACCCCTCAAACCTTTAAAACCTTTAGGAGAGCAACAGAGGAGGTTCCCTCTGCCCGGACGGACAATCGTGCAGTAGGTGTTGACAAACAAAGATCATTCAATTACAATAAGACCATCCAAATTAGAAAAACGATGATGAATGTTTTATGAAGATGGATCCAGAAGGAGGTCAAAAATCCTGGAAGTGTTGCAAAAAATAACAACATGCGTCATGTCCAATGTCTGTAAACATCGTATGGAAAAGAACCAAGACAAACAACGTCATCAGGGACAGTATGAACATGTGTCAGAGGTGTGGGGGGGGGGGGGGGGGGGGGGGGGGGGGGGGGCATTATGTTTCACTCAAATGAAACTAAATAAAACATTATTGAACTATCATTATTGCTGATTGTTGTGTCTACCCGTGCCAGATGGTAGAAGTGAATCTGAATTTAATTTGATTTAGCTGACGCTTTTGGCAAAAGCAACTTACAATAAAAACCACAGTAAACCATAAAGATAAAAACTCAGAACATCAAGAAAAGAGCGGATGTATTCGCTCAAAATAAGCCAAACTATTGTAAGTGCTGTTGCTTTAGTTTCAAATGCTAAACTCTTTCAGTCATTTTAACCCTAATTATTCAACAGAATACTTATTCAAGACAAATATGCTTATCAAATGTCTTCAACAAGTCTGCGTTCTGCTCTCAAAAGAAGTTTGAGCGCGTCAGGCAGAATCAAAGCAACACGATGAGAGGACTGAATAAAGCCGCCCAACAGAACAACCTTCTGCCTGGAGATGGTGACTGAGAACTGTGTGCACGGCTGATCTGGTGATGAAGGTCTGAGTTTGCTGTTCAGTTCAAAAGTGTGTCCTCATGTCGCTCTTATTGAAGCTTATTTGTGTGCATCACAGAACTGATCGTATGAGTAACATTCCATAGTAAGATGTGATTTATTTAATGGGACCAATTATAGATATTTATTTAGTTGTCCATGTGTAAAGCTGGACAACATTTACATCAGATTAACTTCATAAAATGTAATCTGACTGCAGTGATTTGATGATTGGTGATTTGACATCTAATCCCTATTTTCAATATGTTCAAATTCAGATGCATAGAGGAGAATTGATGCAAAGATAGGGACGCTCCCCCGTCTGCTGAGAATCAGTAGAATGTGAGGATTGTATCTAACAATAGTCCTGATCAATACTTTAAACATTTCATAATGGCAATTCCAACTGGTAATGACTCAAAAGAAAGTTTGGGATTTAGAGACACAAAAAATGGTAAATGTTGTAATGCAGATAAATGAGACATTGTTTAAAAAACATCACCATTACAAACAGGATTTGATTAGGGTAAAACTAAATTCACAGCTGGTTGTGAACATTTCCTCATCCAAACAATGTCTACCATCACTGGAATACATTTGATCACATTATCACCACGTTATTGTCGGAGCTACACCAGATAAATTGTATCATAACAATAAAAAATGTATGCAATGATCACGCACAGTGTGTGTCTTAACCTTATATGCAGATTTTATATTATTTAATTGAAAAGTAATCAATAAACCTTACAACTGTTTATAGGCGCTTGTGATCCATTAGCTCAGACTGAATGCAGATAGAGGACCAACAGGTCAGAAGGTCCCTACATGGTAGTCAATGGTAACACAGTAAACTCTTTGAAGTAAAGAATGATAATTAGATTGAGTAAATGAGTAATTGTATAACCTACAGGAAGTCATTTAAGGCTCAGAGAGATGATAGTTATGAAGAGACAGATTGAGGCAGAGGAGACAGAGAGGAAGGCTTCTGATAACGTGATCTGGATGAAGTGAACACTCACCCCTGGTTGTCCTGGTAGGCAGAATAAATCCTCCTGGAGTTCTTCCTGATACTTTTGTGTCTCTTGGCTGCGGACAGAGACCTGGTGCTGCCCACCACTGACTCAGACACTGTGCTCATGCTGCTCAGTGTGTGTGTGTGTGGGTCCGTGTGTGAGCGGACACTACCTGCTGCTGAGGAGCCCCACACACTCCGCTACAGAAGAACAGAGTGAAACACACACACACACACACACTCATCAGTCCAATCACAGCCAAACCGAGTGCTTAAAGGGACAGCAGCAAACTGATACGGGGAGATACGATTCCATGAAAGCTCATTAGCATAAATCACATTAAAGCCTTTAAAAATATTCTTAAAATGAAGCTTGAGTAAGATATTCAGTTTGGTTAATACACAAGGGTTGATGTGCCATTGACAAGCATAAAGGATTGCATGCAACGGGATTACGATAGCAGCACAAACAAATAAAAGGTATCTGACTGTATCCTTACAGTTACATGAAGAAGATGTAATCAGATTACTTGTTCATTTTTTAGAAATAGGGATTACTAACAGGACTTCAATGTTACAATACATTTTAAATAGAGATTGATACATTACAAATACAGTCAAAGAGAGCATATTTCTCTTCAGTTTATTTTGTTGCTCATATTGGGTTACTGATTACATTACTTTACAAAAATATCCCATTACAATTATTGTAATGGGATATTTTTGTAAAGGAACCCTTCCAACCCTGCGTATGGATGAGCTGAGGTTCTCTTTATTTAGTTTGTTTATTCCATTAGAGGGGGCATAATAACAGATATTTAAGAAATAAGAGTTCGGTGTCCCTTCGAGGCACCGATATGTATTGAATTAATGTTCTGTGTCGGTACAAACATACTTGATTTTGTCCATCTTTGATGGAGTCATCAATGTGACCCGTCAGGGATTGGCCCACCAAGAGAAATCAGCGTTATTGTTGTCAGTGTATAGGCCATGGAGGTATACTGTAGACAAGAACGTGAAATGGTAGTAACATAAGAGCGTGTCAGAACATGCACCCCCCTACAGAGGTCCAGGTAGCACCAATGTTTGTGTAGTTCCTACTTTATCACTCTGCTGGTCCAGAACCAGGTCACTATATTGATTACTGCGGTAAATAGCGGGTTCAGTTCTTGGTCTGCAGCTTTGGTGGGATGCTGAATATATTAAATGAGAATGTATGTCTGCAACCATGTTGATTTCAGGTCAGTGAATACGTAATTATGTTACGTATAGATAGGGAGATATGTTTATAATTAATAAGCAAGATAAATAAACTCACGTGCCCAGGCCACCTACCTTGGGCCCGCTCTCTGAAATCAAATGCAAGGTCTGTTCTGCATGCTGTATTCTTATGAGATTTTCGGGGCGGTGTTAATAATACTCAATATGTGTCTAAAATCTATATGGTGCATCCTCTGGTGAGCAGGAATAGCGACATGATTTAAGCCCACTGGACCGAATGTGTTGACATGTTCCCCTGTAGCAAAGCGTGCAGAACCTCAGGAAGAGCCACTGTAACTTGTTCTCAGACATACTCGGGTTTCCCATACATTTTGTTTCAAATAAAACCTGATGAGTTCATTTATATGCTTTTATTCAAACATTATACGTCAGCTTGAGAGCCGTTTCTGCTACAGTAATGGTGTTCCTTATGTTCACTCGGCTTCCCTATGTTCAGCTCCTGAAGCTGAGGCAGGGGAGTCACAGAGCCAAATGGACGCCTGACAGATGTCTCTGCTTTAATTGTGTCTGTTTGACTCCACCCAGAGGAGTACTTCTGTCCAACGTGTCTCTGTCCACGGGGACCAGTCACAACCTGGATGTTCAACTCAGTCACAGGCGTTTAATGGTTCAGCAGAGACTTTAGACAGAAAGCTTGTTGGAGTTCAAAGTCTGTAGGAAGTAGGAATTGATGTCAGGCTCTTTCTTTTACTGCCAGTTAAGTCTGTTGGAATAATTGGCTCTGAAAATTGTGCCTACTCATTCTAACTTCTGTCACTCAGCCATCTCATGGAAAGATAACTTACTGCTAGTGTTTTCACAATACTCTCCAGAGTATCTCTACGGAGACTAAAGACTGGTTTGTCTCAGGTAATCAGAATCAGAATCAGAATACCTTTATTAGTCCAACAGAGGGGACATTTACGTTGTTACAGCAGAAAAAGAGCCACAGACAGCTTAATGTTACATATGTTACATAATGTTACATGCATTAAAAAGTACTAGGATATAATAACAAATAAAAAGTTACACAATTAACAAAATACACATCCTGAAACAGATCTTAGGATTTAGCAGCCAGGTATATATTGCACAGTTATTAACGGCATTTATATATATATTGCACATCTAGCACATATTGCACATAGTTGGTTGGTATTTAACAGCAAGGGGTGTTATAGTCTGTGTTGTTGTGTGTGTGTGTGTGTGTGTGGGGGGGGGGGGGGGGGTGTAATAACCCTAACCCTGGAGCCTCAGCAAAAACAGGAGGGTGATTTTGTTAATCGGAAGTTCTTTCACATGAATTGAAATACATTCGCATGAATTGTGTTTGGTTAGCATTTTGTCTGCCAGAAATCCCAAAAATTGCATTATTTGGCGCCAAAGTGTTGCTTCTGAGCAAATGTGGTTCACCTGCTGTCATATGAGCGCTAACATAACATAAGCTAGTGTTTCTGTCTCAACTCCACTTTGAAAGCACTTTTTATTATTATTTTACAGTCAGAAGATTTGCATTTGAAAACACCAACAGCAGTGACAAACTGAGATATAACATCTCACAAACAACCTCTGTCTGTTCTCCTTGCCTCAAGGAATGTCACATCTTTGTTTTGAACCTGTAGCTGAACATGTATTTATTCTCTCTCTACTGTGAGACAGAAACTCCCTCTGGAGGGAACACAGGGATTTTAGCCTCTGCAGACCATTTACATGCACACAAACCTATATAACAAACTACAGGAGAGGGGAAACTCCAAAAAGCATAAATTGGCCTCCTTTAACCCTGACATGAGTTTCCTTTCTCTTTAAAGGTCCCATGTCATGCTTTTCCGGTTATTACCCGTCCCCTTGTGTGTTATGAAGGTTTTTATGCATGTAAACGGTCTGCAGAGTCACAAACCCTCAAAGTACACCTTGTAGTGAGTAAAACTCTAACACAGAAAATACCTCCCCAAAACTCCTCGTTGGAGATACGTCATTGTCCATTTGATTCTTCCATTTCGTTCCGGGGACGGCATGATGTCAAGCGGTACCCGGAACTAAATGGACCAATCCGTGGAGCCGTTACGTTAAGCCCCCGCTGATTGGTCCAAATTGACCAATCCACGGACTTCCTCACACACACATCTGTGTGCAGGGAGCAGGCAGCTCAGCTGATTTCTCCTCCCTGGCTGCAGGCTGATAACAGACAGTTGGGATCGCGGCGAAATTCTCTCTGCAGACCCATTCTCTCTGCAGACCCATTCTCACAGCGTTTATCAACCTTTTTCTTACTCAATATCAAGCCACACTTATTGTTTTTACTTCGGCTGTGAGTTTGTGTGTGCTCAGGATGAGTTTGGCTGTGTTTGGCTGTGTATCGCTAAACAAGGAAACAACACCTCCACGGAGCTCAGCGCGATTCACAACGTCCCGACCAATCAGAGCACACTGTGCTCACAGGGAGGGTGGGGGCTGGAGCTATTGGAGCTCCAACGAGCCGTTAAAGGCAGAGAGTGAAATTCAGTGAATACACGTAGTTTACAGAGATGCTGTATGAGAAACCAATGTGAGTTTGGAAAATTGCACAAATCTATTCTAGTAGACCTCAACAATGGAATTATGATCAGTGGAAATGGCCATGACATGGGCCCTTTAAGTCAATGTGTTTTCTGAATGTATTTTCAGTGAGATGCCTACAAATAAGGTCAGTGGTTTAAATCTTGATCTACAATATAAAATATGTCATCACATTTAAAGATCTCCTATCATGCTATGTTTAGGCATCTATTATGGGTATCAGATATATAAAAAACTATAAAAAACATATCTATGATGTGTTTTGCTCAAAATACCAAACAGATCACCCATTGAAGCCATGCCCCGTTTTGGGCCCTTAGCTTTAAAAAAAAAAAAAGAGGGGGTAGGAGCTTATGCCTGCTCAGAATTCTACCGAGAGATTCTCAGCTAAATGCTGCTGTGATGAAACGCCATATCATGTTCCAAACCACATCAAGGATTATTTCTGAAACAGTATGGAGCTGAAATGCTTATTTTCTTGCAGGTTTACCACAAGGTGAGTTCCTTTCTTTATTTCCTGCTTCTTTCACACATACTCTCTCCAGTACAGGTTAGCTCTGAGTGTTAGCGCTGCTTGCTAATGTAAACCAAGACCATATTACTTCCAAAATGTTGCACATTGTTTCTGATAGGGCCGTGGGTGTGAAGCCAGCCCACATTTTAGATATTACATCATATCGGACGCAACTGAGGAAAAGAGAGAGGGTTTTGTTTTCTGACAGTTTGTGAGTTCCCTGACACACCGGGGACACTTATTTATGTATAAAAGACGTCAAAAAGTGCACTTAGGACATCTTTAATAGGATTTAGCCTTTAGCTTAGTGTCGAGCTATTTACAGTTATTTTAGCGTGTCACTTCTGGAAATTGCAATAATGCTTTAAAATGAAGATTATGATATCTACATGTCACTTGTGAATCAGACTTTGCAAAGGGGGGCAAAGCTGCTTCAATGAAGCTCGACTCATGTTGCTTTTGCGCTCACAAGCCATTCTTTGCAAATCTTCTCCTTAGTGTTTCAACAAGCAAGTTTCTGTAAATGTTTATCAACTTTACATAAGCTGTGTAGAATTTCTAAAGGAGTCAGGATCATGCCGATGCTGCTGCTTCATTTCTCCCAACTTTATGACTCAGTTTGGCTCTGCTTGATAGCGTCTCAGAGTTATAGTCCTGGCACACACATGTAATCTGAGCCTCTCAGGACAGGAGGACCATCCAGAGACACTGAAATGTCTGACCTTGCTGAGAAGAGCATGTCCAACCAATCCCACTCTGCTGTCAGCTGTAAATCACATTAACAGTGGGTGTTATTGTACTAGTGTCATGCTCTGCTCCCCTTCGATTTATATGACACAGTGATCTAATGTGTTTCTATTCTTTGTTTTCTGCAGATCTAGAGATTATCAGCCATTACAGGTATAAATGGATTATTAAGCACCTTTACTGTAAATCACACAGCTGCATGTCAACACAGCCTGTCCTCAGTCCCTCTGAGAGGAGCACAATCATTTCAAAGTGCATTTTCCTGTGAAAGTGATATGAGGCACGCTCTGCTCACAGTGCTGCTTCAGGCTGTTCTAAAATAGAATGCAACAATTATTTTGACATGTGGAAATCAGATTGTATCTGCTGCTAATCTTTTTCCCTTTTTCTTCATTCTTTGTTTCACATATAATAAAATGTTTTTATGTATTAAATATACCAGTTTATTTCATAACAGCAGTGGCCGATATTGAGAAATCATACCAATTGCTGGAAAAGGCTGGTATGAACTATAGCACAGAGGCACTAATCATGGCAGCACCAGAACAGGCATTCAGCACCAGATCCATAGAGGCTTGGGTCTTCAATACCAGGTGCAGGCTGGGACAGGAAAAGGCCATGGATTTGTAAAGACATGGACAACAGACTCAGCAGCACAACTTGTGGAGAAAAAGGCTTTAGTGGGAAAAAGGGTCTTTACAGTCAGAAAATAAGACCAGTCTGGACAGGCAACCAAAAGAGACAAGGAGTAGGCAAAAGGCATGGTCAGGAAAACCAGGAACACTAAACATTTGGGAAAACTGCTGGAACATCTGACACTGACGTACAAAGACCAACTGACAACGTTTAGTCATTGGCACACAGACTAAATACGCCAAGAGAGAGGATAAGGAGAAACCAGTTACACTAATGAGGATCAGGAGGATGATTACAGAGGTGAGGAACACTCAAGGACAGGAAGTGGTGACACTGAAATGAGAGTAGAGGTGAGTAAGTATGAAATACAAATAGGAAATAGAAAATGACCAACAGAAGCTAAATGACAGAGGAGCTCACAGAGAGGCAGTGAGAGGGACAGTCAATCTGCACGTAGGAATTTCAATCAGCAGAGAAAGAACATTTATTGAATATATGTGTAAAAGATGATGACAAAGGTGAATCATATTTGGCATTTAATCCCTATAATTATCATTTTGATGATACAGCACAATCTCTGACAAAGATGTTGAACTTGTAATCATTAGTCCTAGAGAAATAATAAAAATAACCTGAAACCAGATGCATTAAAAATAAAGCTTCACTGTGGAAACAAATGTTAATATTCATTAGATTGACACTAATGCAGTTGCATTATTTATGTTTAAGATCAACAGGCTGCATTTAAGGCTGAGACCTGAATCTTAATGAAGCCCACCGTGGGTATGAGTGGTGACACTTTATGGCCATGCTGTAAAAAAGGCATCTGTGAAAACACATCTGGTATTAAAAACAAATATCAATAAAATGTACCAGTGAGCATTGTTAGGTGTGCTTAATATTTAGCAGGGCAAATGAAAGAATGAGGCATTGAAACAGTACAGTACTGCCTCCTGTTGGTGATAACAGGCAGCATCTCCTCAGTGAAGATTCAACATGAGAACATGGTGCAGCTCTATGGCGTCCCCTAGTGGATCCCTGGTGATCACTTTAACAGTAGATAAACTGCACCGCTGCCCAAAGAAGACATTATTTAGACAAATGGCTCATAGAGAATCACTGTAGGTGTATGCATTTCATGGGATGATTCTAAAATGACTTCAAGGATAGTTTTGCTCCTCAAAGCACCACAGAGCAGCCTCCGTTCATATTTAAAAACTCTATTAAATACAGCTGTACAGAATTACCAGGTCTGGTTATATGACCATGCACATGTGTTTTAGAGTTTAACTACATCCACTAAATCACATATTAAAGAAAAAATAACATAAATATAAATGATCTTGTTGAAAGTCAAATCAACAGCTCTTCATTTTAGATCAGTTTTGTACCAACTGAATATCTACAGTATGAAGCAATGTGTTTATACCAAAGAGTTTCCGTAGCTGCCTGAAAAAAGTGTATTTCCATGCCAGCAATGGCTTAGTTTGATCATTCCATCATCACAGAAATGATGCAGTATCATAATATTACACTTGTTTGTGTTCTTCCTATTCTTCTGTAAAGGAAAGGGAACCATGACTTCCAAAACACTTTCAGGGGGAAATCTCTTTAGTTTTGCTTTTCTCTGGTGGCAGTAAACTGAACACTGCTGGTAAACAAGTTTTGCACTTATAAGTTGTATAAACGTAGCCGGCCAATCAGGGCGAGCCTACCTGAATGCGCGCGCAGGCACACAGTATATAAGGCGGCTACACCTCCTGACTGTCATCCTTTTCTCTTCAGCGAGCGAGCAACACCTGACAGAGAAAAGTTAAACGTTTGAAAGAAGAAGAAAGAAGTTATCGTACCTTCATGGAGTCGCCACTTCTAGAGACCCGGCCTGTCCTTCGTGCCCTGGCTTAATAGTGGGCGCCGATCCCCACCACCTCTGCTTCGAGTGTTTGGGGGACCAGGATATGGCCGAGGCGGTGTCATTCACGTTCGCCATTCACGTTCGCCATTCCAGCGGGGCAGATGGCTCCGTTTGCCGGGGAGGAGGATGACGAGGACTTCTCGTTGTCGGGCACTTCCGGGTCCGGCGTCCATGGAAGTCCACCGCTCAGGGTGCAGGGCCGCACGGACACAGCGTGTCCCGGCGTGCCCCCCCTTGATGAGAGCCTGGCAGCTCATCTGCTCCCACAGGCAGCAGGCTGGGCGGAGAACCTCTGCTCCGCTGGACATTATGGCCGGCGTGTTGTTGTCAGAAAACACACCTCGCCTAGTGTAATAGCTCCGATTAATGCATTTTACCGTCTGTGTGAAGACGGCATTATGACGGAGCACGCGGCCCCACGAGAGCGTGTCACGGTGCGTTCAAGGACCTCAGTAGAAAATCGGCCCTTTCTGTGTCAGCCCCCCATGGGCCAAACTTCCTTTTATGCGGCGGAGTGGGCCACCAGAGAGTACGACAGGCTGATCAGGAGCCCGACGCGAAGCGGAGGGATCTAGATCTGCCTGAAGGTGTTCTTTTCCCCATAATGACCAAGTCGCTGCACATTATCCCGCTTATTACATGGCCACATTCTCAACAAAGTAATGATATGACTCCCACTATTAATTGAAATGCTTTTATGGATTTAGAAAATGATTTTATTGATTTAAAAAATAGTTGTATGTATTGATTTAAATTGACATGCATCCGCTAAGGAAAATAGTCCGTTGCTACCGTTTGAAAAACGTAGCAACGGCAGGAAGGCGGAGCTTTTTGATTACAGATTTGAAAACATCGTTGCTTGCTTTAAAAGTAGCACAATTCATTATGTCAAACCTTGGAAAGTATCTAGATATCCCTGCCCTAATGCCAAAGTAACTGACAACTGAATATGTGTCGCCGTTTGATGTCTATGTCTGGACCGCTGCATAAAAAGGAGGGTTTCTGCACGTTACTCCTCCGCTGTTTTCTTGTCGCTCTTGTCTTGTCAGTTAGAAACTGTATACAGTTCAATCGACCGGACTTCTTTCTGCAGATTTGAGCGTCCTTAACAACGGTCATAAATCCTTGACAGCGGTCTGTCTGTTCTGGATTAACAACGTGTCACGTGTTCTGAATTGACCAATCAGAATCGAGTATTCAACTAAACCATGTAATAAATGTCAGTAAACTTCCAAGTTATGTGCCACAGCATTCCACTATAGTACTTCAAATCTTTATTCTTCCCCTTATTTCAGCCAATACTTTGGCACTCCATAACTTCAGCTTATTTTCAGCTACAGAAACCATTCAAATATCAAACTATTCAGCCTGTTCAGGAATCGATGGGAAACCTTCAACTTTTTAAAATATTTTATACTTTTTGAAATATTCAGCTTTTTAAACTCTTTTTTTTAACATTGAAGTCAATGGGAGATGCCTTCAAATCCTCTTTTCCTACACTTTGCGCCAAATGTTTCTCCTTCCACATAATTTGAGCTAGACACTTCATTCCAACTTTCAAATGATCACAAGACCTTCAGCTATTCAAAATTGATTTTTATTTTTGATATCTTTTACACTTTTTGAGATATTTAACTTAGTTTGGAGCTTGGTAGAGAGGCCTTTTTCAGATGTTAACATTATGGCGCATTTCCACCACACGGTCGGCCTCGGCCTCGCTCGGTATGGCTAGGCCGCGTTGGGCCTCGTTAGGGCCGGCTCACTTCATGCTGCGCTTCCATTACAGTTTAGGAACTGGGGTAGTAACTATAGTAACGCAGTGTAGGCGGAGCCGTGACGTCATCTTCAATGAGAACCCCAGAAAAACAACACAGCCGTTAGCTGTTAGCACTCAGAGCTCACAGCTCCTCATATCTGTTCAGAAACTAGACAAAAGTTAAACAAGTACAAACCACAGACTGTCTGTGTCATGGTGAATACAGTCGCTGCTTTATTTATGTCTGTATAGGCCGTTGTTGTGAGTGTGGACGGACGGAACATATACAACTTTAGCTTAGCCAATCTCCATTTAGAAAACACGCATTTTAAAAGGTTTTTCGCCTGCCGTCTGTCTGCAGACTTGTCAAAGCATTAATTCATGGTTTTTACTAACCGGTATCAGTATGTTGTTACTTCGGCATCATTTTGAAACGTGTATTACAATTAAATCACGGTCAAATATGTTCATCTTGTTGTTGTTGTAGCCCCCTTGCCAGCGATTCTCTCTCTAGTTTAGCAAACTCAGCCCGACTCAGCCCTGTTTGTTGGCCCCGATAGAACCACGATTTTGTCGGGCCAGAAAAGAGGTGAAAAAGTACCCCTGGGCCGGAACTAGGCCTAGTCGAAACGCAACCAAAAACGGGCCCGGCGCCATGGTGGAAATTCGGCATTAGTGTGGATGGAGCAGCTCGTTAAGTCTAGAGTGCTTTGATCTCAAAACAGAGTGCAGCAGTGCTTCAAATTCTCCCCACATTTTTTTTAAACTTGCCATAATTCCCAAATCCTACAATCCTCAGACATATTTTTTCATGAAAAACGTAGGAAAACCTCACCTAGGTTGGAAAATAAAAAAAAATTAAGAAGAAATATTAAACAAAATGCCTCTTGAGGGCATGAAGAGACAAAAAGTCCACCTAGCTCCCAATTGATTCCCATGTTAAATCTTTCCGGAACTTTCTTCAGAACAGAGAGAAGTACACTTTAGACAAACCGCTCCCATCTCCACATTTTACACACAAAACCAAAAAAAACAACATATATCAGTTCATTGGGGTTCCCTGATGCTCACGGTCTGGTCATTTTTTGATAGGAGCCATAGTTTTTGAACAGGTGGCAAAATTGTCAGATATAATCCTCAATGCATTCTTAATGGGACTCAGTGCTGCAGTTGGTAAATCGTCATAAGTCGTCACCATGGTAACCTTTCATCTCTGGGTTTACACACACAGGTGTTTGTAAACATTAATTCACTACTACTTACATTTAATATCTTTATTTAACTCCTTCAGCCTAATTTCAGCTGCAGGAACCATTCAAATATCAAACTATTCAGCCTTTTCATGATGGGGAAACTTTCAACTTTTTCAAAATATGTTATACTTTTTAAAACATTCAGCTTTTTAAAGTCTTTTTTTTAACATTTTTTTATTTTTATTTAGCCTTTATTTATACAGGTGTAAAATCTCATTGAGACACAAGGTCTCATTTGCAAGAGAGACCTGTCAGTGGTAACACTACCACACAAAGTTACAGACAGACAGGACACTAAACACAGAGGCAACACTAAAATACAACACCGTAAAAAAGTAGTCATTGAAATCCATATAAAGTAGTCAGATATCGCAGGTGCAAACACCCACAGATGATTTCTCCAGCTTTTTTAAAATTAGTTTAAAATCCGTGATGGGTATCAAACTGGTCAGCTTAAGTTCCTGCTGAAGTGTGTTCCAGGTCAAGGGGGCAGAGTATGATATGGCTTTTTTCCCAAGCACCGTGCGAACTGAGGGGACGGACAGAGTGATGTAATTTTGAGATCGTAGGCTATAGCTGTACTGTTTGTGTGATATGTAAGTGGATATGTAGAGGGGCAGCAGTGGAACATGGCAACATGGAAGTCATTGCAATGCATTTGAGCTGTAACAATTCACACACGCACGCACGCACGCACGCACGCACGCACGCACGCACGCACGCACGCACGCACGCACGCACACACACACACACACACACACACACACACACACACACACACACACACACACACACACACACACACACACACACTCTCTCTCTCTCTCTCACAGACAGACAGACAGACACACACTCTCTCTCACACACACACACACACTCTCCCTCTCTCTCACAGACACATCAAGAGAAGAGAGAGAGGGCGATCAAGAGAAGAGAGAGAGGGTGATAGAAGAGTGATAGGGCGATCAAGAGGAGAGAGAGAGGGCGATCAAGAGAAGAGAGAGAGAGGGCGATCAAGAGAAGAGAGAAAGGGTGATCAAGAGGAGAGAGAGAGGGCGATCAAGAGGAGAGAGAGAGGGTGATCAAGAGGAGAGAGAGAGGGCGATCAAGAGGAGAGAGAGAGGGCGATCAAGAGGAGAGAGAGAGGGCGATCAAGAGAAGAGAGAGGGTGATAGAAGAGTGAGAGGGTGATCAAGAGAAGAGAGAGAGGGCGATCAAGAGAAGAGAGAGAGGGCGATCAAGAGGAGAGAGAGAGGGCGATCAAGAGAAGAGAGAGAGGGCGATCAAGAGAAGAGAGAGGGCGATCAAGAGAAGAGAGAGAGGGTGATAGAAGAGTGAGAGGGTGATCAAGAGAAGAGAGAGAGGGCGATCAAGAGGAGAGAGAGAGGGCGATCAAGAGAAGAGAGAGGGCAATCAAGAGAAGAGAGAGAGGGCGAGCAAGAGAAGAGAGAGAGGGCGATCAAGAGAAGAGAGAGGGCGAGTAAGAGAAGAGAGAGAGAAGGCGATCAAGAGAAGAGAGAGAGAAGAGAGAGAGGGCGATAGAAGATTGAGAGGGTGATCAAGAGAAGAGAGAGGGCGATCAAGAGAAGAGAGAGAGTAATGTAACCTCCTAATGTAATGTATAACTCCTATGAAAATGTTCAAAAAGTGCTCAAACTTCACATGTGTGCTAACAGTTCAGCCGTGAAGACATCTACGGGACAGTTTTGAGATTTCTTCAAATGCTGTTGCCATGGCAACACAATGCTCACCATGAAACACGGTTTTCTCATAACTTCAGTGAAAATGCTCGAAATGGCCCAAAACTTCACAGGTTTGGTAACGATGCAGCCATCAACACATCTAAGCGTATTATGGGGTGTCATCAAATGCCGTTGCCATGGCGACAGATAATTCACCATCAAGTTAGTTCAAAAGTTTGTAGTTCAAATATTCTGCTGCTTTCCCAAGCCTTTTTACTTTCTTTTCTCATCTTAATACAAATTCATTCACTACTACTTACATCTGATATTTAACTCCTTCAGCCTATTTTCAGCTGCAGAAACCATTCAACTATTACATTATTCAGCTATTTCAGGACATCAAGGCTATACATCTTTTTTTAAACCTTTTCTTTTAAATATTAAGCTTTTTCTGCATTGTTGTAGCTAAAAGCAACTACCATTCAGCTAATAACATATTCAGCTTTTTCTGCATTTTCAGCTAAATTCAGCCACAAATGTTCACAGTTTACAGCATTCGCACGCATTTTCTGCAGGAAATGCATTTTCTAGTTAGCTCTAAGCATCAACCTAGCACTGAAATATATGGATGTTATGTGACAGCATTTCTGAGAAAAAGTCAGCTGAAATGGTGGCATAGTTGCCACTGCTTTACGTGTCGACAGCATGTTTGAACGTATTTGCAGCAGTAAATGTGGCTGTTTGGCCACTGACGTTGCCATAACAACACCTGAATTTAAATGTGCAACCTCTTTTTGTGACAGATTTTTGCATGAAATTATAATTCTTCTGAATGATATTCCTATTGACAGCTAGTTTCTATGTGAACATTATGAGATGGATAGCCAGAGAGAATAAATGAAAAACAGTTATGAAATACTATATGACAGTAAAACAAGAATACAGTTTGAAAGGGGAGTGATTTGTAAAATATCCATAAAGAAAAATCTGTTTACAGTTCTGTTTCATATGGGTGTTGAGCGATGTATCCATAGATCTCTTAATGTTGCTCTCAAAGTGCACCAGATTGATGCTTTTAACTTCAATATTTAAAAAAAAATATTCCCGGGGAAGCATGCCCCGGACCCCCCTAGAGGAGGTGACGACCCCTCTATAGGAGGTGAGGACCCCCCTAGAGGAGGTGAGGACCCCCCTAGAGGAGGTGACGACCCCTCTATAGGAGGTGAGGACCCCCCTAGAGGAGGTTAGGTCCACGGTGTTTACATGCTTATTTATGCAATATGTGTGCTTATGCTAACATCCTAAGACAAAAGTTGTCTCCCTACAGGCAGATCACGCAGACTGCGGCGCACCTACAGTGTAAGCGCGCCACAGTTTTGCTTCTGCGAGACTCCACTTGCACCCCCAATTACTATTGCAATAAGGAAGACATAACACAAGTCTTTCTTTTTATATGCTCTTAAAAAAATAGGCTACCAGCCTACAAGCTAACAGTCTGTGAAACGTAAAGAGCATTTCAAGAGAAAAATTGTAATAACGGAACAAGTGGGCCATATCAATGTGATGTGACACTGGCAAAATAAACAAATACTTTACAAATAAATAGCCTGTATAAAACTAACTGTATAAACCTTAGCTATTAGCTTCACCTTAGCATGTGTTCTTTGCAGGTGTTTGTTGAGGTTTAACGTGGTGTTTACAGCAGTGGATAACAGCTTCTGGCCTGGACACAGTTTGCCCCTCACCGTCACATTCCTGTCTATTCTTCGGACGAACTCAAAATAATGGGCATACCTCCACCCAGTGGCGTCGCCTGGCCTAGGCATCCGGGGCTTTAGCCCCGAATGTTTTTTCTGTAGCCCCGGACAATTCTCCCTCAATAATATAATACATTAACCGTGCTTTACGTGAACCTCATCATGACACAAGAGAGGACGGCAGCACTGTAATTTCCCGTGTTCAGTGAATGCAACAGAGGCATGACACCAGACCAATCAGAGAGTTGCATGGAAATAAACGTGTGTCATTCAAGCTCGGCTCTGTGTGTGTGTGGCAATAGCGCATTTGAGAGAGAGAGAGAGGGGGAGAGAGGGAGAGAGGGGGAGGGGGAGACCGGTGTCAGTATGGACCGTGTTGTTAGCATCTGGTTAGCTAGCTGCACTAACGGACATAAGGAGCTGTTTGTTCCACAATAAGCTGGAGGAGAGTCCTCTCCTCTCAGACTGAGAGACTCAGGTGAGCTAAAGGACTCTCTGAGTGTTTAGATAGTTAACTTTAGTCTAAGTTATCTCAGTGGGTCTCAAACGGTTTGGTCACAAATTATTCAAAAGATTATTTCCGCGGCACACCTTCATATGATCATTATAGTTATTAAAAAAAAGAGAATAAAGGAAAAACAGTTATGAAATACTATATGGCAGTAAAACAAGAATATAGTTTAAAAGGGGAATGATTTGTAAAATATCCATAAAGAAAAAGTACATCTGTTTACAGTTCTGCTTCATATGGGTGTTGAGAGAGGTATCCATAGATCTCTTCATTTTGCTCTCAAAGTGCACCAGATTGATGCATTTAACTTCAATATTTAAAAAAAAAATCTTCCCGGGGGAGCATCCCCCCGGACCCCCCTCGAGGAGGTGAGCCCCCCACTCATAAAAAATACCACTTTACCCCTGCCTATATGCCGTGAGCTGATTATCGAGCCTTCATTGTAACAGTCGCGGGTGTACTGTGTGTGTGCGTGTGGGGAGTGTTGCAGTAAAAAATGCCACTGTAGTGCCGCCGCCACTGTGGGCTAAGCCCCGAATGTTTTCAGGTCCAGGCGACGCCCCTGCCTCCACCCCTGGAAAGTTATCGCTGACTCAGCCATGTTTATGCAGCACTGCACGTGGAGATGTGGGCGTGCAAGTCGCGCAGATTACGTACATATAAACCTGCGGCGGAAACCCCTCTTGTCTGTCAGTGTGATTATGACTGATTTTATAAAAGTAACGAAGTAACGCGTGTCGGGGCAATGTTAGTAACTGTAGTGTGATTACTGAATTATAAAAGTAACGCGTTACACTACTCCGTTACCGACAAAAGTAATATTATTACAGTAATATTACAGTTACTTTATAACGCGTTACACCCACCTATCCCCACGCACGTTCAGCAAATGTGTGGCCACAGCGCTTCAGCCGCTTCGAGACCATGGCATGAGGGTTTTCTTTTACGACCTCATAGTCATGACCAGGTCCAGGGAAGTGTTTGATTGATTGATTGAAAAGTTTATTAACAGCTTGTATATTGGGTACAGTACAGTACAGCTCAAAACATACAATTGTTAAGGGGATGCAGACCAGAGAAAGACTTTCGTCTTGTTTACATCAGGGTCCCCCATTTCCAATTCATCATATCATTTAAGACATATAAGACATATTTGACATACAGATGGCTTATTTACAATTTACATACAGGTGGTTTTTTACATACAGATGGCTTATTTACAATTTTCATTTTAGATTTCGTTCTAATACATCCTAACCGGACATTTAAGACATACCAAGTCTACAGATATACAGTTAGTAACAGAGTCTAAAATGCGAGTATATACATAGATGGGGGGGGGAAGCTGTCCATTGTACGACAGGTTGAGATTTGTACCATTACCGGGGCCAGTTTTGCAATGCTTTCCCCCGAAGGTGCTCTTTAAGAGAGGTTTTGAAGGTAAGTATAGTTTTACTTTCCTTTACAGTTGTGGGAAGAGCGTTCCACCTTGATGTGGCATAATTGCGAAACGTGTATTCCCCTTTTTTTGTGCCAAATCTGGGTTTTACATGATTTGTGGAGCTCCCTCTGGTGTTATGATCATGGTATTCCTTGACCTTTGGGAAGAATTTGGGTGTGGAAGTGTGAAAATTTGGAAGTGTTGGGTTTAGAATTCCAGAAAAGACAGACAACTTCTAAGTTTAACTATTTATTGTAAAGAGAGCAAAAGATATATATTACTTGGCCAAGGACTCATCACGTCTTTGGGAATCACAGGCAGCAAAGCTGTAATCTGTAACCACCAAATCCGTCAAGAGCCTTGAACCTCGTGCGACAATACATTTTATTACACAGGGCGTTGCCCGTACATTTATGATTGGTCAAAACTAGCTGAAGAGATACCGCGGTTTAGACTTGGTTCTCTTTGGTTGGTGCACAGACTCAGATAGAGTCTCTTGGCAACACGATTCTCCAATCAGCATTCGGCCGGCCTGTGGAAGTCCCTCCCTACTCTGGCACCATCATACGTAATTTGTTTTCTCTAACGTTTCTTCAGATATAGCGGGAAACCATAATGTTGCTTCCTAGCTTTGCGGGGGAGCGCGGCTCCCATACAGAGTCAAGGCCGGTGCGATGTGCTGTTCTGACTACCTCTTTCTGTTCTCTCAGTCTCTGCACTCGACCTTGCTACTTTCAATATTGCAAGCTAAACACTTTCTCATGTAACTTTTCCCTTTGTTCCTGTCCTCCCCATCAAAACTTGGGGGGGGGTGATTGAGTCTATTTATTCCAAAGTCACAGCCACATAAATGAGCACAATAAGCTTATAATGTAATAATAAGAATCAGTCTTTCTAATGTTATATAAAAATAGACTCCACAGAAGGGGCAAACACAGCCCAATTGGTCCAAGTGTGGATTGCGGTCAATTGGAAGAAGAGCAGTCCCATACCTCACCAGCAGGTGGAGTATCTGGGGATTTTGCTCGATGCAGGCAGACTACGTGCCACCCTGTCAGAGAGCAGACAGGCATCCCTGCTTCAGGCAGTTTGCAGACTGCTGGGGCAACACAGGACTGGAGAGGGGGGGGGGGGGGGGGGGCTGTGGGTCAGTAGGTATCTGACCCCCCCCTGGACATAATGCACTTATGTTTTCCCATGCTCCTTAGGGACCCGGGAAGCATGGTGCGCAGTAGGATGGAGGATTCTCTCCGCTGCCTTCCCCACTACGGTCCATGCACACTCTACGCGAGGTAAGCGTGTGTGAGTGTGGGGGACACGGTACACTTACGTTCTCCCCATGCTCCTTAGGGACCTGGGAAACGTAGTGCGCAGTGTATAGCAGAGGTGGGGACTCGAGTCACATGACTTGACTCGAGTCAGACTCGAGTCGCATATTTTTTGACTTGAGACTTGCTTGACTAACATTGATAAAAGACTTGACTTGACTTTGACTTGGTATTCATGACTTGAGACTTGACTTAAGCTTGAGACAGATGACTTGAAAGGACTTGTCTGTTTAAAATTAAATATTTGCGTTTGTTTTTGTAGTGAGATATTACGTTTAGTTTTTTCGATAAACGTGATTGGGTGATTATAGCGCCATGCGCGCAAACCTGGCAACCCACTAGACGGCAGGAGCGTCAGTTAACATGGCAGCGGCTAGCGTTACTCCAAAAATAGTGAAGTTTGGATTCAAGGATTATGTTGTCGATGACGCTAATAAGAAGAGAACAGCGGTATGCAGGGTCTGCAGCATAAAGATCAGTGACACGACCACCACAACATCCAACTTCATTCGTCACTACAAAAAACCCCACAGAGAAAGGTGCGTGAATGTGTTGTGTTAGCTAGAAAGCTAACGTTAAGTTTAAGCTACGTTAGACTTGGTTTCAAATCGATTAAGCATTGCAAAGAGAAGACAAAACGGTAAATGAACACTAGAACCGCCAAGGGATTCATTTGTGCTAACCCTGATACTGACGGGCCGTCAGGAGAGGGAGAGAGAGAGGAAAAGAGATGCCTCGTTTATTTCCCCTGTGTTATTATCAGAAGTTACTGTAAACTTTTGAATAATGTAGTTCATCTACTTTTAGTAGTTTGTTTAAATGTTTTAATTATGTTGTTTTTGTTTGTAGAAGTGCATCATTATTTGATTTATTGTAAAATGAATCTGAACTTTTTGATCTGTTATGATGATAAACTGAAGCAATTTCTAAATTAACCCAATTAAGTGAGTTTTAAATCGTCCTACTTAGTTTATAAGGAAATTATGAAGAGGAACAAATTAAATGATTTGAAAATGATATCTATGTAGGTGCTGACGCTGTTGGCGGTTCTAGTGTTAACAGACATTTAAATTAAATATGTGTAAATGCCATATATGATTTTCTTACCTGGAATTCTGCCTTTTTGAACAGACTTTTTGACTGAGTCCTAGCTATATTGTCTGCAGTTCTAGGGTTAATATTAATCTGATATGATTGTCATCGGTCTAAATTAGATTTCAAATGATTAACTGTGTATGTAATGAAGATCATAGTGTGGGTTCAATCCATTTTCATAACCACTGTCTTTTAACTGATTTAAATGCGGAAACTGGGCTTATTCATCAGAATTTTGTATGACTTGACTTGACTTGCTTGACCTGAGCAATGACTTGACTTGACTTGCTTGACTCTCACCACAGTGACTTGGGACTTGCTTCATACTTGTAGGTCAAGACTTGAGACTTGCTCATGACTTGCACATGTAGGACTTACTCCCACCTCTGGTGTATAGTCACTTGCGCTGGCACCTGCAGGGTGGAGCTATGGGCTTATTCAGACCAATTAGGCTCTACCCAGCCAGGTAAGCTGCGGCCCGGACTTCTCCACGGTCACAACCGGATGATAGGAAGTTGGGGTGCTGTGGCTGTTAACCAAAGGCCAGTCAGGGGCAGTGTGGCGGATCGATGTCGTAGGATGACAGGGCGTTTATCCATCGGGGCTCCACCCACTGTACCCATAGAGTCCAGTAGAGGGTGGAGCCTGTGTGAGATAGAACGGAGGGTTACGTATTGTAACCGTAGTTCTATAAGCACAGGTGGAGCCCTCGACCTAGGGGCCCTGTCTTTCCTATGCCGCTCGCTGAAGAGGGTGTAGGACAGGGACCATCAACTGGCGGCCACATCCGGCCCGCCAGACATTCTCATCCGGCCCGCACGACGGGGGTGACTGTGGCGTTGGCGGAGTGGTTAGTGCGTTCGCCCCCCACTCATTTTTTTTTTTACAACGTCTCGTGAGTAATGTGCAGTACCGGAGTCCAACAGAGAGGCAGCAGCTACGGGACAGTAGACTGCGTACTGCGTAGCCTTCCCTGCCTTGAAGAAGAAGTGATCCTTCGTTGTGAAGAGTCTGCTTCATGCGCTCCGCAGCAGTAGCCCCGCTGCGTCAGAGTCCAACAGAGATACACTGCGCAGTACCAGGTACTGCGGAGTGTATTCTGGGCTAAATATAAAAATCGCTGGCCCGCGAAAGTGTCTATTGGATACATTTTGGCCCTTGGACAGATGTAGTTGGTGATCCCTGGTGTAGGATGACAGTCAGGAGGCGTAGCCGCCTTATATACTGTGCCTGCGCGCGCATTCAGGTAGGCTCGCCCTGATTGGCCGGCTACGTTTATACAACTTCAGTGTGTGAACGCTCGCGTATCTTTGATGAGAGTAGTACCCATAGAGTCCAGTAGAGGGCTGTGCTTATAGAACTAGGGTTACAATACGTAACCCCCCGTTTTATGTTGTATTCCCATTCATTCTCTACAGACATTCTTTCAACATACAAAGCATTTGGACTTCTGTCAAATGCATTTGCAGTTGAAGTCAGTGTAAGAAAAGCTTTGAATAACTTTAGCTCTTTTGTCAATAATTAGTAAAGAACATTGTAACTTATGTTTAAACATATGACTAACAAAGAGAGACTGACTTGATTTGTGTTGATGTGTTATTCTACCCCTCATAGGTTTGATTTATGAACAGCTGGAGACATCAGCATTGAGATGCTCCTCATGCAGTCTGCATGTTCAAACAGACTGCATTAACTGCAGCCAACCCACTGTGAATACATGAAAGACAGTTGATGGAGTCAGAGGCGATGCCAGTGAACTCTCTGTGAACTCTGTCTCATCTTTTTACAGCGTTCTCAAGAACTATCAGAACCCTGAGAACGGGAGAACTAGAAGTAGAAACACTAGAAACACAGAAAATATAACTCGAGAAGTACAACTGAATAAAGAGAATAAATAAATAAAATTAATTAAAATGCATAGTTGAGGAAATATTCTTTTCAAGAGAGAACAGACGGAGGGAAAAAAGCGATGTCTGCCATAAGCTTATTAATGAACACCCATAATTCTTCCAGAAAAATAGACTGATACCTCATTCACACCAACTGTGTTTACCGGGTTTTCCTGTTCACACCGCAGCGGAGCAGCCTCTTAGCTCCGGAATCCGGTTCGTTTAAAAAAAATTGTCCGGCTAGAGCAAAAGCACTGCATACGTCACGCTTACGTCGAAGCGGGGGCAGGGGCAGGGGCAGGGGCAGGGGCGGGATCAACTCCTGAACAACAACAAAAAGCCCGCGTTTTATCCAGTTTGTACACAACGATGGAGAAACTTAACAAGCAGCAGTGGTCCACTGAAGAGACCAGCTACCTACTGGGAATCTGGTCTTCCGAAGAGGTACAGAGGAAGCTGGAGCACAATCGGCCATTGTTGTTGTTGTCGGTGTGAGCTGTGAGGAGTTTCCGCGCAGTTTGGCTTTATGAAGCAGGCACGCAAACGGTTACGTCATGACGCAAACGATGACGCAATGACGCAGCACCAGTCGGACTCTGGGCGGTGTGAAAAGAGCCGGAGCTAAACCGAAGAACCGGTTCTGAACCTGAAAAGCTCTAGCACGGGCCAACAAACAGGGCTGAGTCGGGCTGAGTTTGCTAGAGAGAGAATCGCTGGCAAGGGGACTACAACTACAACAAGATGAACATATTTGACCGTGATTTAATTGTAATACACGTTTCAAAATGATGCCGAAGTAACAACATACTGATACCGGTTAGTAAAAACCATGAATTAATGCTTTGACAAGTCTGCAGACAGACGGCAGGCGAAAAACCTTTTAAAATGCGCGTTGTCTAAATGGAGATCGGCTAAGCTAACGCAGTATATGCTCCGACCGTCCACACTCTCAACAACGGCCTATACAGACATAAATAAACCAGCGACTGTATTCACCATGACACAGACAGTCTGTGGTGTGTACTTGTTTAACTTTTGTCTAGTTTCTGAACAGATACGAGGAGCTGTGAGCTCTGAGTGCTAACAGCTAACGGCTGTTTTTCTGGGGTGCTCATTGAAGATGACGTCACGGCTCCGCCTACACTGACTGCGTTACTATAGATCAGGGGTAGCGAACACGGTGCCCGCGGGCACTTGGTTGCCCGCAGGGGCAACGTGAGTCGCCCGCGGGGCATGTTCTAAAAATAGCAAATCCAAAATGTATAAAATACACAAAACAAAAAAGGAAATGTAATTAAAAGAATCTACCCTATGCATAAACGAAACCTAAATCATAGCGAACTCTATCTACTTTCTACAACTCTATATCTATCTAACACCCCTCCTCCCCCCACCCCCACAATGAATATCGACCAATCACGTTCTTGCTTGATTTGCGGGACCAGCGTTGCAGTCTGGAAGAAAAGGCACCTCCCCACTGATTTCCTCCTGGCAGAATCTGCACAACACATCAGCCCATTGAACAGCCTATCATGCCAGCCTATACAACACATGGGGGGCAGAGTTTTACTCTGCGTGTTGCAACTTGCATATATATGTATTGCACTTGACGCACACACGCATGGCGTAATTTCCACCTGGGACAGGGGGGAAATGTCCCCCGCTCTTTTCGAAATCCCGTTTGTGTCCCCCCCACTTTAAACATATGTTTTTTTTTTTTTTTTAACGCAAGCCGTCGATCGCCACGGAGGAGCACACAGCCTCTGTGAGCGAGCGAGACAGAGAGAGAGAGAGCGAGAGCTAGGGAGGGAGGGAGAGGGGGAGAGAGAGGGGGAGAGAGAGAGAGCTAGAGAGAGAGAGAGCTAGGGAGAGAGAGAGCTAGGGAGAGCATACCTTTATCTATTTAATATAGATAAAGTAAGAAATCATTCCAATGTGTACTATAGGACAGTAAAAAAAAACAGTTTGAAAGGGGAGTGATTAGTAAAATAAGCATACATAAAAAGAAAGAATGCTAACTAGGTAACATAAGATAAGAATAAACAAGTTTAAATGATTTGTTATTGGTTGTGATCATATTCTAAAGATGTTTGGATTATTGAAAAGTATACAGCTCCCTTTCATCTGAGTGTTGAGAGCTGTTTCCATCAATTCATGTTGTGCTCAAAGTGCACCAGATTGATGCATTTCACTTCAACATTTAAAAATAATCTTCACGGGGGTGCATGCCCCCTGACCCCCTAGAGGAGGTGAGGACCCCCCTAGAGGAGGTGAGGACCACCCCCAAATAAAGCAGGTTAAAATAATTAAATTGCATACATGTTCTTTTAGTAAACACTGCAAACGGGTCCCACAGACCCAAACAGCACACAAAGGTTAAAGGTCAGCATATAATAATGTTAAAATGTGCTAAATATATACACTGCAAAAAAGAAAGAAAAAGAGGAGTAAAAGTAGCCCCCGACTTGTTTTATTTTTTAAAAGTAGCCCTCACCCTAAAAAAGGTTGGTGACCCCTGCTATAGATACTACCCCAGTTCCTAAACTGTAATGGAAGCGCAGCATGAAAGTGAGCTGGGCCTAACAAGGCCTAACAAAACCGTACTAAGTCGAGCGAGGCCTGCGGTGGAAATGCGCCATTAGTGCCACGCAAAACTTACAATTATGGCCTTTTCTTTCAATTTACGGATTTCCCCAAAAATTCATATTCAAATATGAATAACTATTCAACAAAATTATCTACATGAACAATTATCTAATATATATAGAATCTATAGGTAGTCTGCTGTCTGGATATTAACTTTCAAGTCTCTACGTGCTTTACATCACCACATAAGCCTATACATATACTGCCCATTCACTTTACATGCATTCAAAAATTTAAAGAAATATTCATAATAATTCAACACAATCAACACACATCTTCTGTATACTCTATTGATGGTAGTCAATGAACAACTGTGGCGATGTTCAACTCTGTATGGCAATTTTTACACATGTTGTGCTAAATTCAACTTTTCCCTAGAAATTACACATTTAGAACCTTACACATCCATATTTCCCCAAAATATTTAAATATGAATTTCTCTTCAACAAAATTACTTACATGCCCAATTCTCAATATATCTAATCTAAAGGTGGTTTAATATCTGGACATTAATTTCCAAGTCTCTACTAGTGATATGTCGGTCGCGACGGGAGCTGGCTCGCGCCCGCGAACGAGCCATTTCTTTTTTCTTTTTTGTTAAGTAATACAAGACAGAATTATATGATGATCTCCGCACTACGGGTTCTCCGTGCATGATGCATGCAGTGACATGTATTATCCAAGGATTAGAGACTGTTGGATGCTGCTGTTTTGAGCATTGCAATATATTTATTTTCATTATGTTAAGATCCGGCTCCCTTCAAAGAGCCATAATTCCCATCACTAGTCTCTACGTGCTTTATACATACGCCTATACATATACTGACCATTCACTTTACACACTTTCAAAAAATTAACAGAAATATTCATAATAATTCAACACAATAATCCAGGGTTAGGGTTAGGCTAACCCTGATCAATTTGCTGCCCTAGGCAAGATTTTAGCTGGTTTAATTGATGCTGCAGTGCTGGGCTGTGCTGAGGGGGAGAAGGTGTCTGCAGGTGGCCCAAAAATATTTCAAAAGTGCATCTGAAGAGAAAAGAGAAGTATCTGAACCATCAAGAGATGCATTATATTTGCTGGACCTAAGACATATCACAGAATCACAAAAGAATTCGAATAAAAATTGCGGTCACAGAAGTGCGCGCAGTGATGAGCGGGCCCTCGCGTCCGTGTGCCTGTCGGGGAGGGCGGCCGGTCGTCCCGGCGTCAAGCAGACATGCGCGAGTCCTCCGAAATGAGCCGTTTGTCATTTCTAGAAATTTCGCGTCCCAGACTCCCAGGTCCTCCGGCAGCGACCCGGAAACGGATGTCCGCGCGCCGTCTCGAAGGAAAACTATTTCTGTAAAGGCTCGTCGAGGATCGATTATCGAGGAGGCTGTCTGGAGGAGCCGTAACCGAGGATACACTGATTTAGAGGAGAGAGGAGAGAGGAGTCTCTCTGGAGGAGCTATAACCGAGGTTACACTAATGGAGAGGAGAGAGGAGAGAGGAGTCTCTCTGGAGGAGCTATAACCGAGGTTACACTAAAACAGCTCTGCTCCGGCCTTCCTGCGTTATGCGCGTGACCGGCAAGTGTTTTTGTTACGTGTGTGACATTCTGATGAGAGTGATAGATGACAGTATGCCAGGAGGTTGCCATTTCAACGAGCGTTGGCTAGCAGAAGACAAATACAAGCCATGGCTAAGACGAGGGTCAATCCCACGAGTAGCCTCCTGCAAAGTTTGCAAAAATAACGATGCGAAAGTCTGCGCTGACGAGCCACATGAAAGGTACGCCGTAGTAGAGCATTTTAGATTAGGCTAACGTTGCATGTTACGTTTGTTTAAGCTAACTTTAGCAAGCTGAATAGCGAACTTGATGAGAGATAATAATAATTGCAGGGGACAATCATTTCAGAGGAGCGTACCTATGTTATGTGCGTTACAGTCGCCATCGTGTGGTGTTCAGAGGATGAAGCACTCACTGTTGTAATTCAAACCAGTCTCACGGCATTTCGTGTTATAGTCACGAAATATAATATATTGATTCGACACAGAGCGATTTTAAAAGCAATGTATTTCTACTGGTAGTATGTTTCGTGCCTAAACCAAATGTGACTTGCTCTATCGAAATCAGTCACATTGACCCACAGACACATTTTCGTTTGTATTACTTGTCTGGGGGAAGCTCGCGAGTGTGTGTGTGTTTGTGTAATTTTGCGTTTGTGTGTATTGTGTTTGTGTACCGGGGAAACACTCACAAGAAACACCGGCTGTTGTTATGCCTGCTGTGACGTTAGATTACTCCTTTCTCCGCTTGTAATTATGCCGTTACAAGCTTCAAAGTTGTATTTATCATCTGAATTTGCCGAAACAAGTTTAATATTCTGAAAGCCAATACTTTGTTTATTTGAAAACAGATGAAAACAAACTGTCCCTAACCCTGTCGTGTTATCTATGATTACTATACGCCAGGGGTCGGCAACAGAGTTGGGTATAACACGTTACAAAGTAACGCGTTACTGTAATAATATTACTTTTGTCGGTAACGGAGTAGTGTAACGCGTTACTTTTATAATTCAGTAATCACACTACAGTTACTAACATTGCCCCGACACGCGTTACTTCGTTACTTTTATAAAATCAGTCATAATCACACTGACAGACAAGAGGGGTTTCCGCCGCAGGTTTATATGTACGTAATCTGCGCGACTTGCGCGTCCACATCTCCACGTGCAGTGCTGCATAAACATGGCTGAGTCAGCGATAACCTTCGAGGGGTGGAGGTATGCCCATTATTTTGAGTTCGTCCGAAGAATAGACAGGAATGTGACGGTGAGGTGCAAACTGTGTCCAGGCCAGAAGCTGTTATACACTGCTGTAAACACCACGTCAAACCTCAACAAACACCTGCAAAGAACACATGCTAAGGTGAAGCTAATAGCTAAGGACCCCCGAACCCAGAGTGAGGATGTTGTGAGTGCGCCGCCGCCGACTCCGAAGCAGCAAAAATTAGCGGTAACCAAAGCAGAGATGCACGACTGCGTGGCCACACACAGCTCCAACACCATCGTGAAGTTTGCTGATGACACGACCGTCATCGGCCAGATCACAGACGATGACGAGACGGCATACAGAGAGGAGGTCGAAAACCTGACATCTTGGTGCCAGGAGAACAACCTCCATCTCAACATCAGCAAAACAAAGGAGCTGATTGTGGATTACAGGAAGCAGCAGGGAGAGGGACACGCCCCCATCGCCATCAATGGGACTACGGTGGAGAGAGTCAAAAGCTTCAGGTTCCTTGGGGTCCACATCACTGAGGACCTGACATGGTCTCTTCACACCACCACCATCACCAAGAAAGCTCGACAGCGGCTCTTCTTCCTCCGCAGGTTGAGGAGGTTCAAAATGGATTCCAGGATACTCTGCAACTTCTACAGGTGCACGATAGAGAGTATCCTCACTGGCAGCATGACGGCCTGGTACGGCAGCTGCACCGACCTCGATCGTAAGGCTTTACAGAGGGTGGTGAAAACTGCACAGCACATCACCAGGACGGAGCTGCCATCCATGGAGGACCTTTACTCCCAGCGGCTCAGGAAGAAATCACTACGGATTATCAAAGACCCCCATCACCCCAGCCACAAACTGTTCTTTCTGTTGCCGTCTGGCAGACGTTACCGCAGCATCCGGGCAAGGACAAGAAGATTCGGAGACAGTTTCTTCCCGCGGGCAGTGAGACTGTTAAACAATTGAACTGTTGAAACAACATCAAACATTCAACTGCTACTCAGTAGTATGTATCTAATACCTAATATATATATATCATTCCAATAACTTGTATATAGACTCATACTGCACTATTCCACATCATAACTTTATTTCATTTTTATAACTATTACTATTTTTGTATTGCTCTTGCTCTTATTGTTATTATGTTATGTTATTATGTTGCATTGTTGGAGAAGCCTGTGACATAAGATTTTCAACTGCATAATTACTCTGTAGCTATGTCAGATTGACAATAAAGAACCTTGAACCTTGAACCTTGAACAGGCTTGTAGCATCCTTCATAGTAGAGGTAATGTTGCCCATTTGCACAGTGGAATCACCATCGCATCGTTCAGAGATATACTGCGCAAAATACAGATAGCAGGAGACAGAGGACAGCCATAGTCAGAGCTATCTGGATCAGTCTTATGCGACAATGGAAACTGAACTAAAGAGAACATTTGAAACTTTAGCAGTCTGCGTGATCTGCCTGTAGGGAGGGGCGGGCCGGCCCTGCGAGTAAAGTAAAGAGTAAAGTAACGAGTTACTTTATGTAGAGAGTAACGAAGTAGTGTAATATATTACTTTTTAAAAAAGTAATATGTAATATATTACTTTTTTTTAGTAGCGACCCCATCTCTGGTCGGCAACCTTTTTGATATGACGTGCCATTTTGAAATGTTCTTGTTAATTAGCGTGCCCAGGGCTGGGGGGGGGGGGGGGAATCATTTTCCTCGCACACCGGACTCTTATGGGCATATATCCGCATAAGGGCATAAAGGTGCGCTGCATTTGCGCATCAGATGAGGCTCCCTCCGCGAGGGGGAGGGGCGGCCCTGAGTGTGCCATATCAACATTAACTTTAATTATGACACCACTTCCATTTTTTTATCTCCATCGGATTTTATTCCATCCATATAGGCAACCTACATAGCAACATTTTTAATAAACATTTTTCTCCCATAATCAGAACATTGAAATTATATATGAGCACTATACAACAATGCTTCAGCAATAAACTTAACAAATCGTTTTTAGTATGTAATTTGTTTTAAGCCCTGTAACAAATGATATGCACAGTTGCCATTTCAGCATACTGCTTTCAATTAGAGATGGCAAATCCGGATCCTTTTACGGACTCAGGGTCTTCTGAGTCAGTCATTGAAGAGATCCGGATCATACGAGTCATTTGAGTCATATGAGTCAGCATCACCAAGACCGTAGAAATCCTATTGGTGAAACCGAAAAGTTGTTGCATTTCACGAGCATATTATTATTCCATATATTTTGAATATATATATATATATATATATGTAATATCTGCATGTATATTTTCTATTTCGACATGTATATTTTATATTTTATATTTTATTTTATTTTTCTTTCTATTCTTGTATATTTTGTAGTTTTGTTTTATTGTAAAATGCCTTATGCTGCTGTAACAACAACAATTTCCCAATTTGGGATCAATAAAGTACTATCTATCTATCTATCTATCTATCTATCTATCTATCTATCTATCTATCTATCTATCTATCTATCTATCTATCTATCTATCTATTAAACTGACGTTATATTAACCTCCGCTACACAGTGTATTTTGCTTTAATAAAAAATGTTGATCACAAAAAAAAGGGTTATTTTGCGATTTGGCAAATCTGAGTCTGCTGTTGACTCGTGCATGAGGACGAGTCTGCTGGATCTCTGGATCTGCTGCTATATACGGCTCCGAGTCCGCACGAGTCTGCTCTGCTGTGTGTTGCACAGTGAGTCAGGATTTGCGAATCTGCGAATCTGCGAGTCTGCTGTTGATAGCGCGGGAGCCGGGTGCTGGAGGAGGGGCTATGCTCGTGCACATAACGAGTATGGATCTCTGGATCTGCTATGCTATTACGGTTAGGAGCCGTTGGCTCCTCTGAGTCCCCACGAGTCTGCAGGAAGTTTCACTGATCCGCGTCCCCTCCCCTGAGCCAAACGATCACTTCTGGCAGCTATCCTACTTGCTAAAGGGTAGGCAGATGGACTGGGGTACGTTGTAATGTGATTTTACATATTATAAAGAGAGTAGCGAGTGACGCAATTTATAGTTTTAATTTGTACGTCACACCAAGTGTGGGACTCAAGGACTCGGGTTAATGGAGAGGGGAGACTCGTCACGACCAGCTCATTTCTAGGATCCGGGTTAATGATCCGGATGAATCAGGACTCGCCCATCTCTACTTTCAATGAGACTCCCTCATATACAAAGTTTTGCAAGGGCAGCAAATGTTAAAAAAATTAAGTGTAACAAACAGAAATATGAGCACTATATAACAATGCTGCTATGCTATCCACATCGAAGAAGAAAAAAGAGACCGGGACAAAGAGCTCCATTAGGCAAAGCCATGTGTGCTACAAATAAACCAGTCAATGTGATCCCTGGCCCTGCTTTCCTTTGCTGAGCTCCATTATCTGCGGATCGTACTTTGTCACTTTAAGTTGCACACAAGCTTCAGAATGGTCAGTTGTCAAACGACTGCGGGAGGGGCAGAGCACGCTCTTCATGTGCGAGAATATCTGCTCACAGAGATATGTTGAGCCAAAGACTGTCCGCAAAGCCAATGCAATTTTCCTGACGCAGCTGAACTTCTCCGGTAGAGATATCCAACAGGTGAAGATGCAAGTGATGTGATCATGTCTTGCCGTGGTTTCCAGCTGTTTCCGCAACTCCGCAAACTTCGTCATCCACAGTGTTGAACTTTTCAGCTCAATCAGCTGCATTATCATGTCCTGTGTATCCAGCCAGTCTATCACAGATACATCCAGTTCATGTCCATCAAAGCTGTCGGGTTTGATCAAGAAAGAGAACATGGGTCCATACTTCTGAAATTCCCCGAATCGTGTTGTAAACTCCGACTCCAGCTCGCTGATGTATTTGCATATTTCAGCGGTGCTGATGCTGTGCTGCGTGGACAGCTCCCTCAAGTGGGTGAAGTAGCGGAAAGTGGAGGTGGCCACGTCATCTGAAAAAACTGCCAGCTTTCCAACAAAAGCCTTCCATGTGTCAAACATGTCCAAAACAGTTTGACCTGCGCCTTGCAGTTTCAAATTGAGCTCGTTGAGGTGTCCAGTAATATCTGTGAGAAACATAAGTTTCACAACCCATTTCTCATCCTCGAGCTCTGGAAAGTCTTGGCCTTTTTCAGCCAGGAAGGCCTTTATGGCATCAAAACAGCCAACAAACCACTCCAAAACGTTTCCACAGCTGGAGAGGGAGATCTTTGTATGAGCTGTCCATTTCCTCCAGCAGGGATTGGAACTGTCGGTGTGTCAGAGCAGATCGCTTAACTATGAAGTTAACAATCTTCACCACTGTGGCCACGACCTCGTTAAGATCTGAATTTGACATCTTTGCACAGAGGTTTTCTTGGTGTATTATGCAGTGGAGTCTCATGATGGGGTGACCGACTTGTTTCTCAATTAATGTGACCGCTCCCTTGTTTCGCCCGACCATGGCGGGAGCGCCACCTGTTGTCACTGCAAAAATCTTGCTTATGTCAATCCCTTGCTCCTCAAAATGCTCCATAAAAACTTTGGCTATGTCCTCACCTTTTGTTGTTTCAGGCATTGGTTTTAAGCAGCAGAGCTCTTCTCTTACAGTCGAATCACAGTATCTTACCATGACTGCCAAGCGTGGTATGTTGTACACGTCCACGCTCTCATCCAGTGCAACGCTGAATACCGTGGCTTCTTTCAAACCAGCTGTCTGCTGCGCGCAAACGTTTTCTGCCAGTTCCTCGATGCGTCATTCAACAGATCTGGCTGACACTGGAATTGCTTTTATTCTTGATTTTATTGTCTCTTTGTTTGGTAAGGAATTAAACAAAACCTCTGAGCTACAGAGGAAAGCTTCCTTAATATATTCACCGTCAGTGAATGGCTTTCCATGTTTCGCGATGCAATGAGCAATGCAATAGCTTGCTTCGGTAGAATCATTGTTAGCAGTGGCAAAGGCTTTGAGAGTGTTTGCCTGTTTCCCATAACCAGACACGGCACGTTTGATGGATTCAGCCTTGTCTGCCTCATCCTTGAAAGTTGTCTTGTGTTTGGTCTCAAAATGCCGTTTGACACTTGACGTCCGGCAAACAACATTTTCCAGACATAAAGTACACACAGCACGGTCCTTCTGAAACACAAAACCCCACTCTTCTGTCCACGAGGGCTGGAATGTCCGAACATTTATTTTAGATTTCTTAGGTAGCGGACCTGCCATTGTCTACCGGGCCTGCTCCGTCACTGATTAAAACAATTTTTTGGGGGGAGTCGTAAATTAATTTACCGTAAATAACACGTCGCGCATATCTGCCAATTGCTGTGAAAGAGGTAATTTGGCATGCAGATGAGAAAGCACTTCAACATTTCCCCCAAAACAGCTCATTATGGGTACTGCAATTTGTGAAGTGCCGGCGCGGCAGCAGTGCATTCCTCCGTGGTGAAACGATCAGCACTACACCACAGTGGAAAGCAGCAGCAAATCGCCTGGAGTTAAAGAGAGCGGGGCTGCGTTGGGTGCATGGCTTCCTTCTGCACGTAACGGGGAGACGCGCTTTGGCGGCGGTCTCGTTCAGGATCCTAAATTTAAATATTTTGCACACTTATTCCACTTATTCCTAGCGTGCCACTGGTTACACAGGAATGTATTATTTTCATTAAGAATACATTATATTAAAATCTGTATTTCTGTACTACATTTACTAAATATAAACTGCTTCATTTTTATAATCCAAATTGTCTTCTCCATGTATACCCTAGTTGCGAGTAATTATATATATATATATATATATTATCAATTATTGTTGTTTAAGATCCTGGTGTATCTTATTAGGAGGACTGTGTGTTCATACATATTTAAATATCAGTCCAGTCATTAAAATGATATGCAAACTCATACTCATACAGTATAATTGGGTGTTTGAACTGCAGTGTTCCCCCTACCATTGACTTGGAGGGGCGCTGCGCCCCGCCAACGAGCCCCGCGTCCCCCCTGAAATTCAAGGTGTTTAAAAAATATATATATATATATATATATATATAGCACCAAATTGCAACTAATCTATATCTACTGTCACTTTTCACATTGAATATGTGCTCTTTTATTAAATAAATTAAACGCTTTCATTTTAAGTTGTGAGTTTAGTGTTTTTGACCCCAAGAAACACTGATGCATTAATCAATAACAATAATCCACAGCTCCTCCCCCCCCCCCCACCCCCCCATATTAAATTAGATTGTTAGTTAAATTGTACACATGCAAAGTTAATGTCTGCTAGGACTAACTGAGCAGAACTCATGCTCTCCTACATAATTAACATGGGTTTGTATGCTCATGCATGCTCTAATAGCGCACATAATGCTAACACTTCAAAAGCAAAGTTTCAGAATATAAGTATAATTATTCTTTTTTTTATTTAAAATGAATAGTAACTTGTTTTCTTTACATAATTTGAGGTCCAAAAACATTGAATATTTGTAGCTGATTTGACCAGTTGTCATTATCAGAAAGTGATCTATTCATTTCTCTTTCAGTGACAAAACTATGATTAATTAATATAACATTTATATCAAAATATCAAAACATGTAAATAAGTCATTATAGCCTTTACTCACCAATAGGTTTGATTATTTGTACACAAAATATTTCCTTTAATAATGAGTGTGTACACACACCATCAAACAAAACAGAGCTGCTTAAATGTTTGCTCCAGGATTGGCAGAAAATCACCCAACAGCAATGTGACAGGCTGGGGGAGAGGATGCTAACACATGAACGCTGTTGTTCATGTGTTAGCATGAAATCAAGGTTATTCCACTAAATATTGATTTCTAAACTCTACCCAAGTTAAAGCTTAGTATTCAGTTGTGTAAAACGCACTGTACATTTTGCAGTGATCTCTTCATTTCTTGAGAGGAAAGGGCTCTGTAGAGAAATGACTTGCAATCACCAGGACACTTTATGATGCATGGTCATTTTTCAGTGACACAAATATGAGAAACTAATATAAAATATCATCTGTATTCTGACAATAGAGAACATAGATATTTCTGTATTTTCCTAATTCCTACACACTGAATGTTTGCTTTTGTAATCATTGCCTCCCATCTACTAGAACAACGTATTTTTATTAGGGCTGCGTTAATAACGCGTTAACGCAAAATTAACGCCACTAATTATTTTAACGCGATTAACGCATGTGTATTTTTTGTCCTCGGCCATCCCGTAGTTTCAGAGCGCATCGAGTTTAAAATACCATCTACAAGCTGATGCTGACAGCCCCGCTCCTGCCGCCCGCTTGTGGCAGACCACACTTCCACGCTCACCGGCAGGCCCGGACTGGCCATCGGGAGGACCGGGAGGGAGTGTGTATGTGTGGCGCGAGCGAGGCACACCTTACGTGTTGTTGTTGTTGTTAGCATCTGGTGCTAGCTAGCTGCGCTAACGGATATAAGGAGCTGTTTCAATGAAAACAGAGGAGCGACATTTCGCCGACAACTGCGCCGAGCACTTGACTTTATGCAGGTAGCCAGACAGTGGGACTTTGTACGAAAAGTCAGCACACTCAGCACGGATAGTGCGCAAAACATGATTGCAGCGTCCAGGCAGCTCCCGTTTGAGCATATATGCCTTGAGCTGCACATAGCTCCAACGATCCATCACAGTGTCTCCACATTCTCACACACACACACACACACACACACACACACACACACACACACACACACACACACACACACACACACACACACACACACACACACACACACACACACACACACACACACACACACACACACACACACACACACACACACACACACAGTATGTATTATTGTATGAGAGAGGTTCCAGGTTGAATTGAGGCGAATATTTGTAATGTTCAGAGGTTGTTGTGTTTAATATTCATGAGAATATTTGTCATTGTTCAAATGATAATAAACAAACATATAAAGCATATTTGTCCACTCATATGTTGATAAGAGTATTAAAAACTTGAAAAATAGAATTTAGAACAGATAAAAAATTTGCGATTAATTTGCGATTAATCGCGATTAAAGGTGGGGTAGGTAATTTTGGAGAAACCAGCTCGAGTGTGCTAGAATTTGAAAATACACAGCCGGAAAAAATCTGCCACTTCCTTTACAGAGCCCCTCCTCCAACACACACGAACGCGCACATGACCAATGAGGGCACGAGATAAGTTTGTGCACAGATGGAAGGCTGACAGGCAGGCAGGCCATCCAGTTATTTTAGCCGGGCCGGCTAAAATGTTTGGTCGTGCTTTTTACAGTACTACGGCTTCCACAGATGAATTTTTTTTATGGATTTTTTGTCAAAGCACTTAAGATATTCATTGCTATCGGGATGTTAAGAGCATTCCATGGAATATAACAAAAAGTGTATCTCGAGCCGGTTTCTCAAACTTACCTACCCCACCTTTAACTATGGACAATCATGCGATTAATCGCGATTAAATATTTTAATCGACTGACAGCCCTAATTTTGATATACTTTAAACTTATATTTCTGTTTAAACTTTAATTGTTTACTTTATAACTTAAGTATTTGTAATGCTTTTACTTTAATTATAGTATTAATCTCACTGATCAATGTGATTTATTCTGTAAATCAGGCCATATCAGAGTTTTTGAGCAGCAGAATATTGTGGTGTCTGTTGGAGACTTTCCCGGGTTTATTGATGGCCCATCAAGGGGAGGGGCTCCGCCCTCTGCACCTGCACAGTGCATGCATGCTGCTGTATGAATGCTGTTGTTCATGTGTTAGCATGAAATCAAGGTTATTCCACCAAATATTGATTTCTAAACTCTACCTAAGTTAAAGCTTAGTATTCAGTTGTGTAAAATGCACTGTACATTTTGCAGTGATCTCTTCATTTCTTGAAAAGAAAGGACTCTGTAGAGAAATGACTTGCAATCACCAGGGGCCTCATTTATAAAGGGATATACGCTCAAAAAATGGCGTACGCCAGTTTCTACGCAATGTTTGCGATTTATAAAATATTAACTTGACGGGAAAATGTGCGGTCCTCCACACAAACTCTGACACATGCGTACGCACTAAGCACAAAAACGGGAGAGACGAGAAACTGCGACACCGTTGGCAGAAGGAAGAATGGAGAGAAATATGTGGAAACTAGAGAATGCAATTCCTGAAGAAATTGCTAGTGGGAATGCTTTATGCTGAAAAGCTGACGCTAAACTGCTATGCTGAAATGTAATGTGTAAGAAGAAAGTGAAGAATTTAGATTGAAATGATACATGAACACTGGGGGCTTGAATGTGTGATGAGTGAAGAAAAGAAAGTAAAAAGGCTTGGAAAAGCAGCAGAATATTTGAACTGCAAACTTTTGAACTAACTTGATGGTGAATGATCTGTCGCCATGGCAACGGCATTTGATGACACCCCATAATACGCTTAGATGCGTTGATGGCTGCATCGTTACCAAACCTGTGAAGTTTTGGGCCGTTTGGAACATTTTCACTGAAGTTATGAGAAAACCATGTTTCATGGCGAGCATTGTGTTGCCATGGCAACGGCATTTGAAGAAACCCCATAATTGACGTAGAGCTGTTAAGGGCTGGACCGGTGATATACAAGCGAAGTTTGGGGGACGATCGGACCGTTTCCATTGGACTTACAGCGACATCGTGCTTCATGGCGAGTGGTCTGTCGCCATGGCAACGGCATTTGATGACACCCCATAATACGCTTAGATGCGTTGATGGCTGCATCGTTACCAAACCTGGGAAGTTTTGGGCCGTTTGGAACATTGTGTGAGATATAATTTTGTCCGTAGAAGAACATATAGTTGGAATGCTGTATCAGCATTCCCACTAAACTAGAGTGCGTGATGTCACAGCTAGAGGGTAGGAAATCTTGAAATTTGCCTTCATATTTTTTTTATTAAACTGCCATAATTCCCAAACCCTACATTCCTGAGACATAATTTTTCATGACAAACGTAGGAAAACATCTCGTAGCTTGAAAAATGACAAATAATTAAAGGGGACCTATCATGCAAAATGCACTTTTGTACGTCTTTTATACATGAATATGTGTCTCCGGTGTTCCAGGGAACTCACCAAGTGTCAGAAAACACAACCCTCTCTATTTTCCTCCATACCCAAATCTCTAAAAAAGGGGCTGCAACGGATCTGATAAAAACTGATCCAGATTTGAACACTGTCCTGACGTCAGGACAGTGGCGCTACGGCTATTGGTCCAACTCCACCAATCAGGAGGAGACAGCCACGGCCATTGCCGTTCGGAAGCGCTGGAGACGCTGTAGTACATATGCCAGGCCTGTAGATGGTGCTGTTCTCACAGAATCTGCCCTTGCAAAAACAGAGCTAAAAAATGTCAAATTGAGCAAAATGAGGCATGGCTAAAATGCATGATCAGTTTGGTATTTTGAAAAAAAAAAAGTATAAGACTGATTCTATAATTTAGGGTGCATTTCACATCAACAAAACAGTACAAAGAAAGTGTTCTTTCTCAATAGAACAATCAGTGGTTCAAGTTAGTATATTCCTCAGTGTAACATATCCACTAGTTGCAAAGCTTAAACATTTTTATTTATTTTTTTATTTTAAGGGAAAGGATGTTTTCACTACTCAGTTTGTCAACTATGTTACGGACAAACTTGATGTCATTACAATCATTTGATTAAGTCCTGCACTTCAAGTAAAATCAAATTTGAAAGGCTCTTGAGTCTATTCTACCATATATCCAAAGATTTTTTAAAGTTTAAAAATAATTGTATTAAAGTTTTGTTTTTTTCATGTGATATGTTCAGCACTGTCATTAAGTTTAGGGATATTTTGTATTATAAAACTACCATACAGGTCATTTTGATAGTTTTAAGAGATGTCATGTAAAACTCCAACCTGTGTAGATATACATTATACTATAAAGGATATCAGAAGCACTATTTTAGATATTTTAAATTTGAAAAAATGAGGTGCAACATACACATTATTAACCATCAGCACTATGTTAATTTCAAGGCAGAAGTGCAAAATTCCATTGATAATGATGTGTAATGACGTCTACATGTCATACAAATTGTCAACTAGGTTACCTGTCAACTAAGTTACTACAGTTATTACAGTACTGGGTAACTTAGTTGACAGGTAACCTAGTTGACAATTTCCCTATTTTGACCCATCATTTCAATGGTAGGCCTTGCCTGGATGACCACATGTCATTTTCTTGAACAGGTTAACATCACATTTGAACATATAATTGAATTAAAATCATTAAACAATTGTAAACCATAACAATGTACGTAACATTGTTGATGGTCAATTAATATACTCATTGACAATGTGCTATTATACATAAAATATTGTAAAACATTAGAGGACAATCACCACAGTGTGTTCAAAATGTCTGCCAAAGAGGAACATGGCATCATGTGATGCTGGTGACATGGTATTGGGACAAACCATTTTTGAGTTAAAGGGGGAAGTTCTGTTAGTAACATAGTTGACAGAACTTTTGCGGACATTCATATATTAAGATATTTAAATTATTTAAAGGGGGAAATCAATTAAAAATATGTTATTATTCTTTAGTATTTAGACTTTTGAAATAAATGAATCATTTTTTAAATTTACTTTAATGGTTTTTATTCATTATTTTGAAACCAAGACACCCTCAACTGAAAAACGGACATAGCAAAAACTGACAATTTAAGAACATCATGACACATTTCAAGCTAAATAAAGCATAGGATGCACATACAGATGGGGCATCTTATTTCGGACGCCAGCATACAGCTTCCTGCCTACTGCCAGCCAGTTACCTGCCTAAGACCTGCCAAAGACCAGTATCCAGGAATGTTAAGCCCTCCCACTATTCTCCAATTTCAGGGTTTAACCAGGAGATGGCGCTATATATTAAATAACTATGGCCAAACTAAGACTTAGTTTTTCACAAGAGAAAATGCAGATATTATATAAAAAACTAAAGTTAAAATCTTGTTTTTAATGCCCCAAGAGCAATACATCACCGACCCCCCTCTGAGTGAATACCTGTTAACTTAACATCTTTTCACAAGCTTTTTGGAAGAAAAGACTGACCCAAGAGACCTGTAGTTGACTAATTACAGGCCTCAATAAAGTTCTGCCATTGGTTGTGAAAAACAACGGTGGACATAGTGGAAAGTGAAATTGACATTGTCGAAAAACACTTGTTAAAAAAATCCTGAGTGAGGCTTTCATAAATTGCATTTAGCTGACGCTTTTATCCAAAGCAACTTACTATTTGATAAATGATTATTCATAACAAATATGAGTGATGTGTGATTATTATTCATGCTATATACTGATATAGGGCTAAGTAAGCAATCAATCCTGCAAATGAACCCTTAGTTGTTTAATATATTTATTCAGACAATGTGAGTAGAAATACAGAAATTCTGCTCCCACCTAAGGCCAACGTTGCAATATTACAACATTTCCCTAAAAACTTACCAAAACGTAAACATTTTTTAAAACTCTTTCATTTCTGCTCCAGAGCAGTTAAATTGGGATTTGATATGTGGGGGGGGGGGGTTCTGTTAGAAGGTGCGACGGGGGAGGGGGGAGAGACTCTCGTGAATTGTCAACGGGGGGGGCCTCTCTGCACGGAGGAGCCGCGGAGAAGAGACACACGTTCACTAAGCCGAATCACAGTGATCTGCTATTTTAAAGTAAATTCAACACATATTGACCCTAAATATAGCATATATTAAGAACGAGAAAGTGTTAACATCGTTTTTTGTAAACATATGACAAATGTGCGAGGGTGATGACATCAGAGCATCGTCCTATGGGCTTAGCCCCGGACAGGTACAACAGGTATTCACTCAGAGGGGGGTAGTTAACCATTTACATGTCAAAAAGCAACATACAGTAGGCGGGTGGGGGATGGTGAACGTTTACATTTAATTTAAGGGGAGCAGTTACTGAGAAGTATATAATGAGAACTGCTACCAATGGTGGCCTATTTAGTTAAAACAAATGAATAACGACTATATATTATAATAAAATAAACACCGGCTGTTGTTATGCCTGCTGTAACGTTAACTTACTCCGTTCTCCGCTTAAGTAATTATGCCGTTACAAGCTCCATAGTTGTATTTATCATCTAAATTTGCCGACTTCAATACAGCAACACCATGGAAACCATGGTGTTGCTGTATTGAAGTCCGAGTGGAAACAGTCGTATTTGGAGCGTTATGTTAGAATAAAACAGCGAGGTTGTGACTCACAAAAAAAAAGTGTTACTTCACTAACTGTAAGCTTGTCACTCAGAGTAACCTACAGTTAACTTAACTGTTGGAAAAGAAAGATCAGGGGGGGGGGAGAGCTGTGATGGGTCATTAGGAGTGTAAACACTCTGAGAGAGCTGCCGTTTCATTCTGACTGTTTAAAAAACGGTAACAACGGACTATTTTTCTTAGCGGATGCATGTAAATTTAAATCAATACATACAACTATTTTTTAAATCAATAAAAATATTTTGTAAATCCATAAAAGCATTTGAATTAATATTGGGAGTCATGTCGTTACTTTGTTGAGAATGTGGCCATGTAATAAGCGGGATAATTTGCAGCGACTTGGTCATTATGGGGAAAAAATAACACCCAGGGATCAAGATCCCTCCGCGACGCGACACGGAGGGATCAGTAATTTTTAGTGAATTACTGAGTTTAGGCACGTTAATAACATTTTAATGAAGTTGAATACAGTCAACTGTAAATAAAAAGTCATGAAAGAGATAAGGAGGAGAAAAGGTTTAAGGAAGTAAGCAAGGAATACAGAATGTTTCGTTACGTAACTTTGTTGAGAATGTGGCCATGTAATACACGGGAAAAATAACACCCATCCTGATCGTTTCAATGAAGTTGAATACAGAATATTCATATTTGTCAGTGATTTCATGTCAATTCGGCGAACATAAACAATGATGATGATTAAATTAGGATTAAAAATCGGGAGAGCCGGCTCGTTCGTTTTTTTCGACTAAACAACATTATTTTGTTAAATAACAACATGGTGATGTTTTGTAAATGATTACATGTCTTATTTAGCACAGACTATGATCCTATCCGTGACATATGGATCTTAACAAAGATCCGCTATACATTAGTACCAGACATACTGTACAAGACTCCACACATGACTCCAGTGTGGAACCCCACTGCACCCCCTGGTGGATCAATGATCCATTGCAGCTGGCTTCACAATAATTACATTTATTTATCACGGGGGCGGTATCAAGTCAGACTGGGGGCCGGCCGGCCATCACGGACCGTGCACGAACCAATCACGACCCTCGCGTTTTAAACTGTCCAAAATAAGACGCTCCATCTGTAATATTTGTGTGATATTATAACATGCTTTCTAATAATAGGCAAAATATAATATTTTTGAAAGAAAATAGTTAGAATAATTAGAATTATCATCAATGGACATCAATGGACATGGAATGTACCCTAAATTGTAGAATCATAAATATGCCTTATATAGGTATGGTCCTACACTATATTATTCAAATATAGCATGATAGGTCCACTTTAAGCAAAAAATGATTAAACAAAATGCCTCTTGAGGGCATGAAGTGACACAAACGTTCAACATGTCTCCATTAAAACCCATTGTAATTTCAGGCTGATATTTCCTCACAGCAGCAGCCGGTGTTTGAACTGAGTTTCTGCGATGTTGAATGCAGGAGGAGAAGAGGTGCAAAGTTCCGGCGGAATAATAATAATTTTGTCCGTAGAAGAACATATAGTTGGAATGCTGTATCAGAATTCCCACTAAATAATACCATCAATAGAATGTTCTCATTTATCATATATGAAGAATTACTTTTCAAACATTGATTAAAGTCAATCTTAAAATGATTTAACAAACGCCTGTTTGAGACTCCTCAGTGCACACAAAAACATAACTTGGAGAAATAAATAAATACGGATATGTTATTTAAAACCACCTCGAATATGTTGTGTTAATGTTATGAAATGTTTTCTCATAAATGATGCGGTAAGCAGGACAGAATTACGTCTAACTGACGCCGTTTCGCATTTCTATAGGTTGTAGATACGAGCATGGTTTTATATACTATCATGTTTAATCGTGTTTTATGCTGTTTGCCAAGACTTGATAAGTCACTCGTAAAACACAGGAGGTATGGAAACTAAGAACACCATATGTGGTAAATTGTACAGCTAATATAACACAACACATTAGTTGTATTTCCTTTAACTGGTGGATTATGGATATATAGTTGCTGATCGACAGCTGGAACACAAACCACCAAATACAAAAAAATAATTCAGATCCAGTCGTCATGACCCGATCATTTCTTACAGTTTCTCATCAAGGGGGGGGTCTCCTGTCCCCGGTACAAACACACTGCCTGAGGAAGGTTATGTGTATTTTTGTTGTCATCAACCTTTTTCGGACCACTTGTTTATTTATTTTGGTGACGATCTGACCTCCATGCTGCTACTCTGGTTCAAACTGCATCCACCAAACAATATGATTTATCTCCACCTCCCCAAAATAACCAAAATCTGACACGGTGTGAGATGTATTTTTTAGCTGTTCTGTCGTCATTTCCTGCGATCTTCTTCATGCAGTCAGTCAAAATGAATGAATGAATGGGCGTTTCTTTGACTATTTATAGGCAAATATGGGCGTTATGTGAAGCCCGCAAAAGCTGCGCCGCATTTCGAGTCGATTGTGATTCATAAAGGGAAACAGGCGTAGGAAGTGCCGTACGCACTTCCCTCGCCGGTACGCAATGTTTTGTGAATCGGAAAATGTCGGAACATTTCTGTACCTATTTTTTTGCTTTGTACTACGTAAGCAATCTTTCCACGTGAATCCTACGCAAGTCGTTATAAATGAGGCCCCAGGACACTTTATGATGCATGGTCATTTTTCAGTGACACAAATATGAGAAACTAATATAAAATATCATCTGTATTTTGACAATAGAGAACATGTGTGCATATTTCTGTATTTTCCTAATTCCTACACACTGAATGTGTGCTTTTGTAATCATTGCCTCCCAATTTTTATATACTTTAAACTTATATTTCTGTTTAAACTTTAATTGTTTACTTTATAACTTAAGTATTTTTAATGCTTTTACTTTAATTATAGTATTAATCTCACTGATCAATGTGATTTATTCTGTAAATCAGGCCATATCAGAGTTTTTTGAGCAGCAGAATATTGTGGTGTCTGTTGGAGACTTTCCCAGATTTATTTGATGGCCGATCAAGGGGAGGGGCATGGAGTGATTTCAGAGAAGACTTGAACCTCTAAAAGTTCAGCACAAAAGATGTGAAAAGCAGCTTTCTCCTAGTTTCAGTACAGGTAAGATATTAACCTGTTACGCACCGCCCCCCCGGTACCGGGCGGATAAACGCGTTATTTGCAGGAAACAACATCTAAGGAATCTTAATATTTAATAAAACTATGAATGTTTTATATCCATGTACGGGAAGAAACTCAGCTAACTGATCTTTTTAATTTTTATTTTCAAAAAAAACCCACAATGCTAACACTCAGCCTCTGAATTAGCCACGAGCGAAAAAAATGCTAACCTATCACTGCACCTAAACTCACTCAGAACTCCCTTATTACTTATCCTAGATGCACAGCCAACCGATCGATTAGCATCGCCTGGAGACACAGAATCTGGGGGTGCCCACCTCAACACTCAGTGATAAAACATTTGCGACGCTATAAACGAAAACGTACATCAAAACATGTAGCGCTAGGTAGCTACAAACGCTAACATGGCTTACCTTGGTCAAAACTGGTCTTCAATGGCATTAAAACGATAAAAACGATGCTGGCGGTTAATCCAATGTGTCTGTGTCCTCTTTGAAATGATTTCTGATAATCCATAAGCAATAAAACTGCTTTTTCGTTTCCAGATGTCAGAGCGAGAGATCGCTTCACTCTGGTGCAAACCTGCATGCGCGAAGCCCTCACCGTTTGTTTTCACAACGAGTGTGTGTGGGGGCATCCCCCTTCGATTCTATTGGCTCTAACGGTCAGAAAGAGGTGTCAACCATCAAAATCGAACCAAGGGGGGCCAGAGATATGAAAAAAAAAAACAATTTTCACCCAAATCACCTCAGAGGTGGGGTGGTTTTGGCTAAACCTCTCTAAAAAGGTCAAATGTAACTTGTTTTGCATCAATCTTGATACAGGGTACTTATTATATGTTGTACTTTGGATTCCTAAAGCTTTTAGTCTACTAACCCATCATCCAAGGGTAGTTTTCACTATAAGTAAAAAAGAATTTTTGGACGGACACTATAATTTACAGTTTTTTACTATGTAAAATCTGAATTTTCTTTAAAATAAAAAACATCTATATTGATTCTGACTTTTCTACATCCAACTCACAGGTTTATCATTACTTTGAGATTTTTTTTAATTAATTTAACCCTTTACTGTAGAAGGGAAGATATGGTCATTTGTTCTGGGAATGTCATTTTCGAGCCTGAGACCTGAAAAATAGGCTCAGAGCTTAACAGGTTAAGATAATTTATTTGTGATTGTTGATTCTACATGCCTTAATGAATGCTAACCTCGCAATATGCTATTTTACCATGAAGAAAATCATCACATCTAAAACATTTATTGCAGAAAGAAATTGTCTAATTTATTTGTACTATTTAAGAGTTTTAAGCATTTTTAAAAACAATAATGTGAAATGTCTTCTATTTTGTGATCATAATATGTGCCTGTGGTTCTCTAGAAAAGTATTTGATGTAGTGCTTTGTGTAGTATCCGCTGGTTTCTTGTATATCATGCTATATTTTGGATTTGAGTGATTTTTTTTGGACGTTTCACTTGGTATAGATAACTGGAAAAAATAAAGCATTGATATTGTGGCATGAAAGCTTCAAATGTGAACTCCATGTCGTCAGTTTTTAAGACAGCAACATATTTTTAGAGATTAGCTTACTTCCACCTAAGATAAGTCACTCTCAAATTCATCATTTGCAGTTAAATTGATTTTGCACCATTACTTTTTTCTCACTCACTTCCACCTATGTGAATATTATTATTGTATTGTACTGTACTTAAGTTTAATTCAGAGGGACGTGTACTTTATTTGAGTATTTCCATTGTATGCTACTGTGTACTTCTACTCCACTGCAGTTCAGAGGTACATGGTGTACTCACTCCCCTCACTACAGGACATATACAACACCCGCCTCACCCGCAAAGCACTCAGCATTGTGGGTGACTCCACCCACCCTCCAACAGCCTCTTCAGCCTCCTGCCTTCAGGAAGAAGGTTCCTCAGCCTCAGCTCGCGCACCTCCAGGCTGGGCAACAGCTTCCTCCACCAGGCGGTCAGGATGCTGAACTCTCTCCCCTCCCTCCCTCTCTCCCCCTCTCTCCACCCTGCCTCCGACCTTTCTCCCCTGCCCCAAATGGTCCTGGACTCTAACCCCCTAACTCACTTTTCTGCCCATCTCCGCTGCTACTGCACTGAAACTGTACTTTGAACACTTAAATTATATTATTAACATTTTAAACTGTATACCCCGTTATCTAGGCCCTTTGTTTTGGTTTAATGTATACCCCGTTTATCTAGGCCCTTTTTGTTTTTGTTTGATGTATATATGTCACACTGTAGGACTGCGGGAAACGATATTTCGAGATTTCTGATGTACAACATGTAGAATTCTTGACAATAAAGCTGACTTTGACTTTGACTTTTACTCCACTACATCTTTTTTGGCTGATCGTACAATTCTGGGCCTTTCTTTTATGAAAATAAAACTGCCGTTTCAGTCAAACTCAGAAATCCGGCTCTTCCACTAGTACATGTGGACTTCCAATTGTGTCAAATTTTGCAATTTCCTCTGAGAATGGCATAAATTAACATAGTGCCGTTTCGTGTAAAACGTACAATTCTGGCCATTCTTTTGGAAAAACTTAAAAAGCCGTATTTTCAACTAGTAATTCTGGCTCCAGCCTCAAACGGAAAAGGACTAATGCCGCTTTTCCACCAAACCGGTTCCGGGCTAGAATAGAATCACAAGTGTCACAAGTTCGACACATTTATAGTTGTTTTTTGGTTTGGAACATCTTAACTTGCAATCAGCTCACTCCCCTCACCTGGGGTGTTTCTCAATCGCGAGTACGCTTGCTTGGTAGCACATGTCTGCCGAGCATCTTGCTTCAGAAGCGAGGCAAGAATACTTCCTGCCATTCGGAAAACAAAGAGTGGAACAGGCTAGCAAGTGTGCAGGTGTGCGTCATATGAGAGGTCCCGCCTTACATCTTCCGCCACAGATTTGGGGAAATTGGTCCATGCGCAAAGCATTGTGGGGATTTTAAGACCGCGGAGTCTACACATGTGCAGCTTCGATATTTCTCCAAACGGAGTACGCCGGGCTCGGTAGATTTCCAAGTATGCTGGAGATTGGAACAGTACTTCGGCGGCACTCGATGACGTAGTATGCTTGAAATAGTGGCTCTGAAGCAGCTTTACTCGCGATTGAGAAACACCCCTGGTCTCCCCAGCCCTTCCCCTCACCTGCTACTCATTCCCTCATTAACTCCACAGTATATATACCACCTCACTCTCACTTGTCCTCTGCCAGATTGTCTTGTGTATTTTGCCAAGCTCTCCAGCGTTTCGTTATCTTTTGCCTAGTTATCTGTCCTGCCCGGTTTGTTACCCTTCCTGCCTGTTCGTGCCCCCTGATTGGATTCGTTTGCCTGTCTGACGGATCGCCTGGCTCTGAGCCCTGTTCTGCCTGCCCCTTCTTGGATTTGTTTGCCTGACTTCTGGATCTCCTGGTTTTGACCCTGCCTGTCCCTGACCCGAATAAACTGAACATTCTGAACACTGGTTGTATCTGTGTCGTGCTATTGGGTTCTAATCTGTACCTGTGAGCGTGACACTTAGTGTGATTCTGTTTATTTTACCTACTTTGACCATCCGTTCGCTTTTATTGATGATTGTGAAGAGCAAGGCAGACGTTTTCCTGTTGTTTTGTATTATAGCAGCTATCGAATGGAATCAATACATGGCTTCACAGGTTGTCATGTCCGACTATCACAAGTAGAATCATAATGAAAAATATGCCTGTAGAAAACGGCTCAATTCAAATTAGCTCATAGTGCCACCATGTTGAATTTAAACATTTTCAAAAAAAAGTGCCCTGACCAAACCATGGTCCAAAATAATCCCATCTTACGAATCCGGCCTTCCCAGACGTCAACAGGATATAACATGGGGTCCCGGAAAATGTAGGGGGGTGCGACATAATTATGAATATATATTTAAATTAGAAAATAATTTATGGACATGGCTTCCTATACAGAATCTTGCTTCTCATCCTGCGAGAAATCAGACACATGCACGATAAAACTAGTTATTGTCGCCCACCGTCTGTTTTTTTTGTCAGTCGGGGCTCTGATCATGGAAGAAGGAGAACACCAGACAACTGTAATGTGGATTACAGCCCTGAAAGAGTGAGTGCCAGCCATCAGCCCTGTGGTTCCAGGTTGACAAGCTTAAAGTTAAAACCCTGCAGCTAAAACATATCTGTTTGAGCAGAAGGTTCATCCTTTCAAAATGTCTATCCTGCTCAATTAGGGGTGATGAGTGAGGCTACGGCTCAATGATTAATGCCACCTAATCCCATTAAACACTCAAAGCTAACACTGAATATTATCAATTCTCTGCAGATGTACGTGTTTTTTTCTCTTTCACAATGTATGTGGTTTGAGTAGGATCAGATGAAGAGTATCATTTGTTTTCAGCTTTTTCCACAGAAACACCAGCCGGTTCTAGCCCTGATGTACTCTTCGGACATGATCCCTAAGTGGTAAAATGGTTGTCTACCAATCAGAAGGTCAGAGATTCGATCCCTAGTCCTTGCAGTCAGCATGTCGAAGACTCCTTGGCAAGATATTGGACCCTAAATAGCTCCCGCAGGCATGGCCAACAGTGTACAGGTGCACTGTGAGTCACTTTAGTAAGAGGTGTCAGCCAAAGGAATGTAATCACAAACATTGAATTCATTTTTCAGATTAACAATACTCAAACTGCCACCTGGTTACATTATGGTTTAATTGAGCTTGTGATTGTTTTCACAAACACTAACTAGGGGAGGAGAGAGATAGCACAAGGAGGAGAGAGTAGAGAGGAGAAGTGTGTGTGTGTGTGTGTGTGTGTGTGTGGTGTGTGTGTGTGTGGTGTGGTGTGTGTGTGTGTGTGTGGTGTGTGTGTGTGTGTGTGTGTGTGTGGTGTGGGGCGTGGCTTCCCCTGCAGCAGGCTGATTAAACTCACCTGTCAGACGAGAATTATACACACACGAACCAATTGACAAATACACATACCAAAGACAATAACACCAAACTGCTTATTGCTGACTCATCAATCAGGATGTAAGCACTTTAGAAAAATACTCGTAAGAACTTTTTACAACAAAAATGGATATATAATATGGACATAGCAGCAAGAGGAAGAGGAGGGAGGATAAGAGAGAGGGAGGATGAACTGAGAATGTGAATTGTGTTGGACAAAGTGTCTTGTACTATAAATGAAGTGTGTGCCATTTGGTGCAAACGTTTGGTTTTGGTAATTGTTTATGTAGTTGTGGGTGCAGTGCTTCATTTTGCAAGATATGAGGTAATTTTGCACTTTTGTGAACTGTTAAAGGTGGGGTATGTAATTTATTTCAGAAAACACTTTTTGTTAATATTCCATGGAATGCTCTTAACATCCCGCTAGCAATGAATATATTAAATGCTTTGAAAAATAAATACATTAACATTTTTTTCTGTGGAAGCCGTGGTGCTGTAAAAAGCAGGACCAATCATTTTAGAGCCGGCCCGGCTAAAATAACTGATGGCCTACCTGCCTGTCAGCCTTCCATCTCGTGCACAAACTTATCTCGTGCCCTCATTGGTCATGTTCGTGTGTGTTGGAGGAGGGGCTCTGTAAGGAAGTCTGAAGGAAGAGGCAGATTTTTTACAGGTAAGCCATGTTAGCGTTTGTAGCTACCTAGCGCCACATGTTTTGATGTACGTTTTCAGTCGAAGTTTTTATCATGGAGTGTTGAGGTGGGCACCCATCGATTCTGTGTCTCCTTACGATCATAATCGATATGTTGGATGTGCATCTAGGATAAATAATAAGGGAGTTATGAGTGAGTTTAGGTGCAGTGATAGGTTAGTATTTTTTCGCTGGTGGCTAATTCAGAGGCTGAGTGTTAGCATTGTGTTTTTTTTTTTTTTAAATAAATAAAAAAGATCAGTTAGCTGAGTTTCTTCCCGTTACATGGATATAAAACATTCATAGTTTATTAAATATTAACATTCCTTAGATTTTGTTCCTGCAAATGAACCGTGGTACTGTAAAAAGCACAACCAATCATAGTTCTGTAAGGAAGTGGCCGATTTTTTCCGGTTGCGTATTTTCAAATTCTAGCTCACTACGAGCTGGTTTCATCCAAAATTACCTTCCCCACCTTTAAGCAGCCTCCGCTTCCAGCTCTGAGCCTGTCAAGTCAAGACAAGAATAAACACACCACGTTTATCCAAGATGCTTAAACTCAAGAGGTATAACGGTCGAAATAACTCTACTATCTGGATTTCTGTTTGGTTTCCTGTAGCACAAACTGGAGGCTGTACGTGTAACATTGGTTTGGAGACGAGGGGGGATTCTTGTATTTGTTTCTTCCTCACTATCGCCTCTATAGGAACAAGTGGTGTTACAAAATAGATAAGTCAGAGCTAGTTAGCAATAGCATGCTAACTTCAGTGGATACCTCTGCAAAAACAAATACACAGACATCTTTGAAATACATTCAACACTAACCTCTTCACATTCTGTTGTTAATGTTTATTTTATTTAGGTTAATATTCTGGAAAAACAACACATTTGACCTTTAAACAAGTCTCTTCAGAGGCTGCTCAAGGGCCCAGATTTGTAATGAACTGCAAATCCATCCAGACAACAATGTGAGACAGTATGTGGTTGAATGTGGATTGGTGTACAAAAGCATCTGTTTGTTGTCAATGTCTAGGTCTGCTTTCAATGTGGCCTTATTGCAAGTGTAATGCCATAATCCTGATCCTGAGCTTTCACAGTGACTTGTCAACGTTAGCGTTGTAAAACCTTTCAAAAGTAAAGAAAATCGGTTAACAAACAAAGAACTGACATTTTAATTAATTTTTCTGCAGTACCAAACTAATATCCCAACAGGGTTGGGACGGTTACTTTAAAAGTGTAATCCGTTACAATTACTAATTACCTGTAAAAAGCAAGTGATGTTCAGTAACCTAACCTGAGAATAAAAAATGTAATGTAATCTGATTACTTTCCTTTACTTTGGATTACCTCAATATCAAATGCAATGCAAACAAATACAAGAGAAATAAATATCAATAATATGTTTTTACTTATGTGTATTATGTAAGACAACAGATGTTTTTCATGTAAAAAGTAATCTGAATAAATGTTTTCTTATGTAAGTGTAAGGAATACCGATTATGTAATCCCGTTACATGTAATCCGTTACTCCCCAAACCTGGATATGATCGAATATCCAAACAATGACATAATCCTCCCTCCCAGTGGTTATTATTGGATGTTCAGTGCTTCTCCACTAGGGGCCGCTGTGACACCGCTGCCTCCCTGTTATGAAACCTTTGTTCCTCTTTGTTTGACTGCAGCACTGCTGCAATGTAGACAGACAGGGGTGGGGACCTTCTCCTCACTGCTCTGTGCATCCTCTGTGTGTGTGTACATGTGCATGGATGTGTGTGAGAGTGCATGTGTGTTTTGTCTTACTGCAGCAGTCCTGTGCTGTACACTTTGTAGGGTGGGGTCTCTCCTTCTGTCTGTTTCCACTCTATTTCATTTCTCTTCATTTACTGTCATGACTACTTTTCAGAGACTGTAGGACACCAAAGAAAAAAGCATGAATACACACACCCAATTGTCAATAAAACACATCTTTAAATATGTGATTTGCTTTTATCATGTGAGTAACTCTTGAGCAGTATTATTATTCTTGTCAGGCCTGGCTCCTCTCATTGATCTCTGGCAACTAGATTAAGCAGACGTCTGATGCTGGTGCTCATCATGAATGAAACAGACACACATCTAAAACAAAGGCAAGAAAGGCGTGGTTCACGCAGGACATGGATCTTTGTTCTCAGCTCACATATTGACAGTGACAGTGCTCTCTGTCTTCACTGTGACCTCAGATTACCCCCCGCTCTGTCTGGCTGCATCCTGCTGCAATGTACCGCGCAGCACTGACCAATACACAACCATTCACATCCTGCAGGAGAGAAAAAATAATAAAGAGCAGCAGATGTAAACACTGCAGCCCCCCAGGGGGGGGGGGGGGGGGGGGGGGGGGTTAGAGTGCAGATCTATTAGGGAGCTGATAAGACAGCTCTGCTAATTGCTGCTCATTATCTTCTTACATTTGCAGCAGAAACTGCACTTAACTGGGGAGTGTACTGGACCCACTGACCCACTTAGAATGGGAGAGATGGGAGACCGCACCCATGGGAGCTCCAGCCTGCTTCAGATGCTGAGGTAGAATGTTGGATTTCTGTTCAGTAAAGTGTGTGTGCTGAAGACCCAGTTACAGCGGTTAACTGTCAGCTGTCTGCACTAGCAATGACCTCATTCTGACAGCTGTCAGTCACTGTGTGATGTTGGCTGTGTGGGTTTCTCTCTTGTTGTTGACAGCCAGCTATGAAACTGGACTTTTAAAAAAAGCAGCAAAGAAATACCATTACAGAGAAAGAAAAAAAAAGGTACAGAGCAAAGCCAGACATGTGTTGCTACTAACTCATTATTAAACAAATTCCAAATAAATGGTTGAAAGATAAAAAAAACTAATCAATCAATCAATCAAAACACTTTGTGAATCCCAGGGGGAAATTAGGTTTTGTGACAGTTGCACCATATTAGAATAAATGACCCAGCGTCTGAGGCACAGGAACGAGACCCCCACAGCACAGAGACCGTCAGAAGTATCAGGCTGATGATGAAGACATGATGAAGACTCAGGCTCATGGTGAAGACATGATGAAAACTCAGACTCATAGTGAAGACATGATGAAGACTCAGGCTCATGATGAAGACTCAGTCTCATGATGAAGACTAGGGTGCATTCACACCTAATAGTCCACTTCTCTGGTGCGCACCAGACGACAGTTTGTTACATTGTTTCATTTTTCAGAAGGTTCGGTTTGCGTTCACACCAAGCGGCAAACTCTGGGAAGAGCCGGGACGCCAATACGGAAGTGCCACAAACTGCAGTTCATATATTGGCCGATAGGAGATGACTGCAGAAAGGAGCAATTTCCATAGACCCCCATGTTAAAATGCCCAATTTTAACAGCCTAAAAAAACATGTTTCTACCCCTGGATCCAATAAATATTATTATAGGATATAGTTAGATTCCACCTTCATGATTATGGATCTGTGAGTGAATTGTTTTCTAACATGACCCTTTTATTTATATTAGGTCTTAATGTTTTTGCATAAATTAGGGCGTGGTCACATTGAGTGACAGCTCTGTCAAGTGACTGCTGCTGTTAGCTTCTTGTCTCAGTGCTAGCTGCTCCGTCTCCGTGAAGCTACAGGGACTCTGCCTGCTCAGTTCATCCAGGGAACACAACTTGACCCCGGGCCGTGTTTGTTTGTTCTTCATGCTTATATATCGACTATTGTGACTCGCTCTGCGGTTAAAACAGACGGTGCATGAATGCGGTAAGTGAAATTCGAGTACTTTATTTATGTGTTCATGATTTTAAATCAGCTACGTAATGAATGTGTTAGCGTGTAAGCGAGTGGTAGCTACATCGGTGCTAACGATGCTAATCGTAGCCTGCAAGTTAAAACCATAGACTGTATATATAAAGGTTAAAAAACGAAATAGACAAGTGTTAAGTGAGATAGTACTGTAGAACAAAAGGCTTCTGTTTGAGGTTAATAAGTTCATCCTTGTAACTTAGAGAGATATGTTATTATGTAGGAACTGTATGCATCACTAAGGTTAATTTAAATTGGCTATGCTCAAGTATGTAGAAAAAGCTAACGTCAAAGTAGTGTATGTGAAATCAAACCTCACAATAAGATGTGTGTATATTACAATTATTAATGTCATATTTCAAGATGGATTACTTAGATAGTACAATATGGTTGGTTGAGCTGGAGTTCATTATTGTGCTTACACGTTAACGTCAACAGTCATCTGAAGAACGAACCCAAACCTTGTTATTTTTATTAATTGCATTACCAAATTGGTATCAAATAAACAGTAATCATTGGTAACCAACTTCCAAAGTTACAGTAAAATAAAAAGGACCCTGACCTCGGACAATACACAATCCAACATGTTCAACAGAAGAGAATAAGTTATATTGTTTGTACACATGGTACTTTACATATATATCTGTTTGTTTAAAGTGTCCAGGTGATGCAGACAGGCTGGACCAGAGAGTGAGAGACAGAACTGGACTCCTCACAGCAGTGAACTTCAGCACAGGTACAAATACTCTTTTTTCATACTGTACAAAGAATCAAGAAAGATATTGGTTTAAATAAATGAAGTATTGACTTTAATACACTGATATACATTCCATTAAACAATACTAAATACTAGATCACCTACACATCAGTGAAGTTGAGGGTTTTTTCCATGCAAAAGGTTACATTTAGATGTTAACAAGCAATATGACTTGTCAGCTTTCTAATGTAATGTATTGAAGGCAAAGATATTTAACACATAGTGAGAACTGCTATTTATCTCTCAATATTGTCCTGTAAAAACGTGGTAAAAAGTTATGATTTCAGTGAGACAACAGAGCAAGCTTCTACAGTTGCACTACGTTTTGATAACAGTTCAATATTATTTTGATAATAAAATATATTTCAATGTTGATGCATTTCATACTGTTCATTCATAATCTGATTGTCTTTGTAGCTCACTGTTGAAATAAAAAACAAACATACAAAACATATAAAATAATTATATCTACAGCCCCTAAACACACAAACACACCGCTTTCATAAATAACACAATAATAATATGTTTTATGTTTCCTGTAATTTTTGTTAGGAAAGGACATGCCTGAAAGACACGACTCAACATCTCCTCTTTCTCTGAGGGTTCAAGAAGAACATCCAAGAGGAAAATTAAAAGCTGATGTTATGAGATGTTAAGACCAGTACAGGACATTCACTAAGAAACTACTTTTATTGTGAAAACAAAGTCAGCTGATCGAATGCACCTATTTCCACATCTACACTCCATCAGCTGATTATTTCTATTTGCCTCACTTCATGAGCTTCACAACATGTACCTTGTACCGCAAGAGTTTGCAAACGTCACAAATAAATGGGGCCAATCTTCAGTCAGATGTGAATGTGTAATCTAACATTTTCAGTAGAATAATGGACAAAAGGAGTGCAAAATACAAATTCAATTTATTGAAATGTGAACCAAAAGTTAATCAAACATGTTTTAAATAAAAAAGCACATATGGACAGAAGGTGTAAACCTATTAAATGTATAAGTAAACACATTTAGTCAAATAAAGTGACAGTCTAGGCCTGATCAGGTGGTATCAGCTATGCCCAGCATGGGCTCCTCCATCAGGCCTGGTCCTCCTCGCTGAGGAAAGACCCTCAGTCCTCTCCAAACCAACAGACAGGACGTCCATCACACGGAGGTTTCTCCCTGAAGTCTCTGCAGCTCTCTGGACACCACGCTGTCTCAATCCGTCCACACTGAATATGAGAGGGGAAAAATGAAAATAATAAATGCTTTAGACAATAAGAAATATAAAGTTGACTGTTGAGTTGCTCAGTTTGTTTAGATTGTCAATACTATTACTGTATAACTAATATCTCAGGTTAAGAGGCACATTCAAATAAAGATGGGTCTTTAATACATTTTGTCTTTTGAATTGTTTGTCTAAAGTCAAGGATCTAGAACTGGTACTTATAGTTTTAATGATACAGTCCTGGTTATAATGCTGTTTGGAGGAGGCCTCACAGGTAAGAGCACTAACTAGCTACCATCACATGCACCTTAGCTTAACTTAAATGTATTAAACGTATAATTAAGTGATAGCAAAATGTAAATAACTAATGTCATGCAAACATATTAATATTTGCTTGATTCCAGTGTTGCATTTAGCACATTGCATAAAAACGTTAAGGGATTTTAAGATTCTGAGGTATTATGCTAAAAACTCAATAACTTAGATTATTATTTATAGTTTTGCTGAATAGTTTCATGTCCGCTTACCTTAGAAACGTAAAATGTGACGGCAGATGGGGAGTATGTTAGCTTAGCTTCTTAGCTTGAGCTAGCTCTGTTACTTCCAGCTCAGAGGCAGCAGGTCCCGGTCCTCGGCTTCCGCCTCTTTGCCCTTATTTGGAGCAGGGCGGGGAGTTAGACTCTGACGTCACTGTCGAGCCGTTAGTGGCCGACTCCGCCTACTAAGGGCTTCTCGGCAACTCTGCAGAATCCTATGGGTGACGTCACTGACCCTACGTCCATTATATATACAGTCTATGGTTCACAACAGGCAAAATTCAAACGGACTATAAACTTTAAACATAAGTCATGTGCTCGGAAATGCTGTTCAACAATTGGTCAGACATTAAGGGGGTAAAAACGCAAATCCCGGCAATTTCTACCGGAGCCTCTGCCATGGAGCATCGGCAGGTTATTTTCATGCTGTTGTTAATCTGGAGAGCATATCAACAGCAACGGCGCATATGATTATATAATCAGACAACGTGCGATAAAAAACATTATAACACATATAATGATAGACGTTCTGCAGTAAAGAGGGGGGTTTCACCGACGGCAGGTTGGCTCTGACTTTTATGTATAGTTTTTTAGTTTGATAGTTGTTTTTACTTACACGACACTGTTCAACACTTCATTCTGCTTCACTCTTTCACTAAAGAAATGAAAGACACCCGCGTTCTTGTGACACATAAATACTACGCTTCCTATGTTTTGGTGCGGACTGCGTTCACACCAGCAATGAACCGCTCCAGAGTTTCGCAAGCAAGCGTTCCGAGACCACCTATTTTAGCGGACCAGAGTCCGGTTGTTTAGTTCACTTAAGAGGTCTCGGACTGTGTTCACACCAACCCAAATGACATGATGAAGACTCATGGTGAAGACATGATGAAGACTCAGATTCATGGTGAAGACATGATGAAGACTCAGGCTCATGGTGAAGACATGATGAAGACTCAGACTCATGATGAAGACATGATGCAGGCTCATGGTGAAGACATGATGAAGACTCAGGCTCATGGTGAAGACATGATGAAGACTCAGACTCATGGTGAAGACATGATGAAGACTCAGACTCATGATGAAGGCTCAGGCTCATGGTGAAGACATGATGAAGACTCAGGCTCATGGTGAAGACATGATGAAGACTCAGGCTCATGGTTAAGACATGATGAAGACTCAGGCTCATGATGAAGACATGATGAAGACTCAGGCTCATGGTGAAGACATGATGAAGACTCAGGCTCATGATGAAGAAATGATGAAGACTCAGGCTCATGGTGAAGACATGATGAAGACTCAGACTCATGGTGAAGACATGATGAAGACTCATGCTCATGGTGAAGACATGATGAAGACTTAGGCTCAAAGTACATGATAACAATTTGGTTCACTGACTTTTAATCAACTGAACTTGATGAATAAAAGAAACTACAGATATAAAACAAATGTACATTCAATTATATTTTCAAAAGACTGTTAAATGTGAGATTGCTAGGGTCAATTGACATGCAGTTTCAAACCCACATTCAATGATATGATCCTGCAGTCACCTTGCCATTTAGCTCAGGATGCCCAGAAATCATTTCCCCTTTTCAAACCAAACCACAATCATGCAGGAACATGTGATAGCACAGCAATTTTTCACTTTAGATAAACTCGCCTCCATTCCCACATTGGGCTAGTTCCACCTTAGGCTATAATAACAAGTGTCAGCATAACATCTGGCTCTTTATTAACTTGAATAAATGCCACCTAAATATAAACTCTGTGTGAGGATAAAGTTAGGCCCTTATGTATTTTAACACTGCCACAAGCTCTGTTTATGCATTCCCTTTAAGACATATAATATAAGCAATAAAGCGAATAAGTGTTAATAATTGAATACATTCTGCTGGAGCTATGGAGATGCTAGTGGAAAGGTGACCCTGCAGCAGATATCGTTTTTCAAACCCAGTTTAGATTTGACCACGCCCACTTTAAGAAAAACTGTTTGAGCGACAGTGAACTGACACTTGCTAAAGCTATTTCAGTCTGCCGTATACACGAAATGACAGAGGAAAGCAGCAGGACGTTAGCCGTTCAAGCTACCAGTGTTTGATGCAGTGAGACCTGTTTCTAGGCAGAAGGTATTAGCCAAAGCCACAGTCACTCGCTCACTCCCAGATCATCTCTAACTGTAATAATTGCGGAGGAAGCCATGCAGCTATGCGAGAAAAGTGTCCAGCTTTCGGGCAAAAGTAACTGTGAAAAAGTGAATCACTACAAAAAATGCAGCAAGTCTAAACCACGCAGCTACAGTCATTCAAATAGAATAATTTTTAAACAGTCTGTACCTGAAGTAACAGTGGAAGAGCCCACAACACACAGAGAAGACACGTTCTACGTGGATGGCGTAGATATCGAAAGACGTGTTGATAGTGTTAATCCTCAAGCTAAAGACAAAGAAGAAGGATTTGTTACAATTCACATTAATGGCATACTAGGGCTGTGCGATTATGGCAAAAATCATAATGACGATTATTTGGGTCGATAATTGATATCACGATTATTTTGACGATTATTCATTGACCATTTATTGAACTTTAAAACAAATAATATTTACCAATAACAAGATCAACACATATGTTGGAGCGCACTTCCAAAAACCATACTAAACATATATTAATATGATAAATACAAATAAATTAGACCAAAAATAAATTAAATCAAATATGTTGCAGTGGCACTGTCACAAACCTACTGAAAACTCCTTAACATATAGCTAACATGGCCACCATGGCAAATGCTGGTAGGGCTGCTCATGTCATCTCTTAAAGATATTTTGCAAGAAAAACCAGCCTGTTTACATGGTCTGGTTTCAGAGACGAGCACAGGCAGGTGACAATATTGCCACCTGTACTGAAGACCCTCTCTGAAGAGGAACTTGTGGCTGGGATGCACTAGGGATGCCAGAAAACTGACCATGATCAAATTCGAAAATCGGACAGCCCTGGCGAATATTAATCGATTCTAACAAACAGTAGCGAGTGAGTCTTTTAGGCTCCAAATAATACAAATTAAATCAGCTTCACTTGCAACAACAAAACATCTTACTATTTAGTTCTTGTTCTAAAAGATGAGCTGGTCGACGTGGTCAGGGTGTAGGCGAGAGCGCAGCCGGTTAAGGATTAGTCCTTCCGCCGAAAAAACCCTTTCCGAGGGCACAGACGTGGCTGGCACACACAAATATGACCTCGCAAGTTGTGCCAACCTTTCGTACTTCGTCTCATTTACTCTCCACCAATCGAGGGGATCCAAATGGGGAGCGATGCACTTTTCATCACAGTAGTGGCTTAATTCCATTTCAGGCGTTACAGGTGTCTCCACGTGGTATTCTTCGCCAAACAATGTTAGCATTGCAGACTTGTTGTCGTATCGTGGTCTCTTGGCCGCTGCAGACCCACCCCGCTGAAGACCCCCCGCTGATTCAGACTCAGAGGAGTCCTCCTCGGTGATCTCTGGTTTGGCGTCTGCTCCCACAGCTAAGGCTGAAAGCAGCTCCTTGACTCTGGCCTTGACAGCATCCCTGAGCGCATCGTTAAGCAAACTTTAGATGTTTATGCCGCAGGTCAAGAAACGATGCGATGAACGGAAACTTTCTTGGCACTCTCCACTTCGTCGGGTTTCAGTCGCCGTTTTCAGTGACACAGACACGGTTTGCTTGTACTCCACAACCTTTTTAGACTCTTCTGGAGCAACAGGCCAGGTGTTTGGTCAGCAAAGTTGCATGTGTGACAGGATAAATCATAGAGCTGAAACCCCTGACTCTCCACACAGGGCAGTAGTAGCGCATTTCAGGGAGCGCAACACCGGCAGCATCTCTTCCATCACGATCCAGCTGTCATCGGCCAGGTCAAGGGTCCTAGCGTCTGACAGAGTTGTGACACTTCGGTCTGAAAGAACCGTAGCAACAGCCCAGCGCTGCTCCAGCAGGCGATCAAACATGTCGTAGATGGAATTCCACCTCGTATGACAGTACTGTATCAGGCGGTGATCTGGCAGTGTTTGATCAACCTGAATCATAATCAGAATCAAAAATTAGCTTTATTGTCACATCACAGGTTTAAAAGAAAAGAAGCAAAAATGTGGTTTTATGCAAGTTCTATCGTTTTTGTTACTTCCATAAAAATAAAAGGAAAAAGAAAGGGGGGTGCAAAGAAACAAACAAACCTGTTTCTGACAAGCGCCTGTGTTGCTACTGTGCTGTGGTGGAAATGGGACACAAGTCCGACTGGCACCGGCGACAATATGATGTATGGGCTTCAGCTTGAATCCATCATTTATTGCAAGTTGGAGTGTATGGGCATAACATGGACTTGAATCCCAATCCAAGTACTCATTGTTGGCGAGAGTACATTGCTCGCGTTGTCATGCACACACGCAGTCACTTTCTCCAGTATCCCCCCAGGACTCGGTAGCACTGCGGAGCCCTCAGCTAAATTCTCTGCCGTGTGCCGTTCGGCGCGTTGCACGGGTCTGTAGAACCGCACTCTTCATCTCCCATTCACTATAGCGATATAATGGCAGGTTATGGTGCCGTCCACCCGTCGGTGGTTATATCTCTCACAGGCTCCGCCCTCTACTGCACTCTATGGGTACTACTCTCTATCATGCTGTGCATGCTTTCACCTACTGAATTACGTAAACGTAGCCGGCCAATCGGGGCGAGCCTACCTGAATGCGCGCGCAGGCCCACAGTATATCAGGCGGCTACAGCCGCCGCCCCACTATCCTTTTTCTCTTCAGACGAGCTGACAACCGAAGAGTTAAATAAACGTACGAAGATTAGAAGAAACGAAAAATGGACTCACCATTACTGGAATATCGGCCATGCCCCACCTGCCTTGGTTTGATCGCGGGCACCGATCTCCACCACCTCTGTTAGAGTGTTTGGGGGACCAGGATATGGCCGAGGCGGTGCCATTCACGTTCGCCATTCCAGCGGGGGCGGATGGCTCCGTTTGCCGTTGTCAAGGCACTTCCGGGTTCGGTCCATGGAGGTCCACCGCCCTAGGTGATGACCATGGCGGCGGAGCGCAGCTGCTCCCAGCGGGCAGCAGGCTGGGCAGGGAGCTGAAAAGAGCTCTGCATACGCTAACCGCTTGACAGGGCGACTGCAGATAAACACGGGTGTGTTGGGCATCTCGCTCATTGCTGGAGATGCCCCCACCTCGCCAGATCAGCGCGATTATTTGTAGCTTGATCGTGGCCGCCGTGTGATATCCCGGTGAGGGATCACGCCGCATGACACTTTTCAAAAAGGACCGTGTTGATCTCCTGGGAGCCCCCGTGTTTACGGAAGGGCTCTTTGGATCGATCTCCTTGGTCACGTGGCACACTCCCCGCCCTCTCTGTAAACTCCAGTATACGTTATTTCTCTCTAAGAGAAAACAGCATATGGTGGAAGCGCAGCGCTCTCACGGGAGCATGCTGTGGTGCGTTCAGGGACCTCAGTTAAAAATCGGCCGTTTTTTCTCTGAGTGGAAACTACATTATAGAAAAACGGCCCTTTCTGTGTCAGCCCCCCATGGGTCAAACTTCCTTTTATGGAGGGTTTTGACGGCGGAGTGGGCCACCAGAGAGTACCACCAGCTTCATAGCTGGCGGCGCCGCAGCTGAATTGCACATCCCCTAACACAATGTTATGGGGAATGGAAAATCAGTGGTGTATTAACAGAGCGCATGGACAGGACACGGGGACTGGGTTATTCACTCCAGTTTTGCAGCATCCCTCCTCCGTTCAGAGGCAGGAGAGAAGCACATCTGTCATCCCAGGAGGAGGTTTCCTCTCAGCATGTGCACTCTCAAGTCAGAGAGAAGGGGCATTATTCCCTGTACTTCCTGGTTCCCAAGAAGACAGGAGAATTCAGGCCCATTCCTGGATCTTCAATGCCTGAACCAGCACATTGCATGCAAGAAGTTCCATATGTTAACTATGAAACAGTTAACTGAGACTGGGGCAGCCAGGCGATTGGTTCACAACCATCGACCTGAAGAACGCTTACTTTCATGGCGAAATTGCTCCAAGAGCACAGAAAGTATTCGCGTTTGCTTCCAGGGGGTAAGCCTACGAGTACAAACAGACTGCCGTTCGGCTACTCCCTATCCCCACGCACGTTCAGCCACGACGCTGCAACCGCTGCGGGACCATGGCATGAGGGGACGACCTCATAGTTATGGCCAGGTCCAGGGAATGGGCAATACTGCACACAGCCCAATTGATCCTACACCTAACCAAGTTGGGTTGAAAAAGAAGTTGCGGGTCAATTGGAAGAAAGAGCTCCCCCATACCTCACCAGCAGGTAGAATATCTGGGGGTGATGCTCGATGCAGGCAGACTACGTGTCACCCTGACAGAAAGCAGACAGGCATCCCTGCTGAGCGGGCAGTCTGCAGGCTGTGTCAGGGGGCGACGGTGACGCTTTGATCATCATGCAGACTTTGGGTCTCATGACGGCTGCTCACTCCGTAGTGCCACTCGGACTGCTGCATGCACGTCGCATGCAGATGTGGTTTTACCGCCTTCGTTTAGATCTTAAGACACAAACGACGTCTGGTGGCCATCCCCCCCCCTCAGTAGAGAGCAAACCTCCGATTCTGGGGGGTCCCCAGAGAATCTGCGGAGGGGAGCTCCACTGGGGCAGGTAACCTCCTATATCAAAGTCTTCACAGACGCTTCAAAGAAAAAGAAAGTGACAGGATGGGGGGGGGACGTGTCTAGAAAGGGCTGTGGGTGGTTGCTGGCCTCTGGCGGCACAGCAACCTCCTGGAGCTGCAAGCAGTGATGTTGGTCCTACAGCACTGCAAACCCTTAATACAGGGCAAACAGGTGCTAGTAAGGAGCGACAACCGCACCACAGTGGCGTACATCAACAGGCAGGGCGGAGTCCGCTCAATAGCCTGGTTGACCGCAGCAGAGAACCTGTGGCTGTGGGTTTCACAGATTGTGTTGTCTCTAAGGGCTCTTCACATCCCGGGACGGGAGAACAGGGGGGCCGACCTCATGTCAAGAGGCGGACCCCTGCCAGACGAGTGGAGGCTTCACCCGGAGGTGGTGAAGCAGGTCTGGACTCAGTTCGGTAGAGCAGAGGTGGACCTGTTCGCCAATCGGCGTAACAGCCACTGTGCCCTGTGGTTCTCCCTGGCTCGGTGGGACAACCCGCCCTTGGGGGTCGACACGTTTGCACACGAGCCATGGCCAAGAAAGCGTGCTTTACGCCTTTCCACCGCTGCACCTTATCCCCCCCTCCTGGAGAGGGTGAGGCGGGAACAGCTGTCAATCATCCTGGTGGCCCCAGATCGCCGCCTGGCGCCGTGGTAACGCGGGGGTAAACACAGATGATGGTGGGGTCAAGCCCTGGGCGATTCCTCAGGTCTGGGGGAGCGCTGTCTCAGGAAGCATGTGCAATAGGGGCGTTACCCACTCTGGGGCCAACCTCTCCAGGCTTGGCTCCTGAGAGGGACAGGCTGAGACAGGTGGGGCTGTCTGATAACGTTATTCAGACATCCAAGCAGCAAGAGCAGAATCCACCACAGCTTGTTACAGGCCAAAGTGGGCGGGATTCCGGCGATGGTGTGAAGGGAAGGAGTCTAGAGCCTCTGTCGTGCACGCTGGGCTCTATTCTTACCTACTTACAGATACTGGTGGACAGGGGGCTGGCTCATTCCACAATTAAGGTGTATGCAGCAGCCATTTCGTTCCTGCCATGAGGGATTTGGAGGCAGGTCAGCCTTCAGTCAGCCGCTTATGACGCGGTTTTTGCAGGGGGTCAGGAGGCAGCGCCCAGTAGTGCACGCCTCCGCCCCGCAGTGGGACCTGCCGTTGGTGCTCGAGGCTCTGGTCACAAACCATTTGAGCCTCTGGAGCTCTCCTCCCTGAAAGCACTGTCATGGAGACAGCATTGCTACTTGCCTTGACTTCGGCTAAAAAAGTGTCCGGGCTGACCGCTCTGTCGGTAGGCCCGTTCATAAAATGTTATCTCCTGGACATGTCTGGCTCCTTCTCGTCGTCGGTGCTTGCCTCTGGTGAGAGGGGGGTGGCTGTGGGTCAGCAGGTATCTGACCCCGCCCCTGGACATAAAGCACTTGTGTTTTCCCATGCTCCTGAGGGACTCGGGAGACATGGTGTACAATCAGCCCCATACAGGGCTGGAGGACTCTCCCCGCCTGCCTGGGAGAGCCTTCCTCACTATTGTCCATACCCACTCTACACGGAGCGTGTGTGAGTGTGGGGGATGTGGTGCACTTATGTTTTCCCATGCTCCTGAGGGACCTGGGGAACATGGTGCGCGGTAGGCTCCAGACGGAGTCTCCGCACAATTTTTTTTCTTCCATGCACACTCTACACGAGGTAAGCGTGTGTGAGTGTGCCTTATCCAAGTTGCGGCCCCGACTTCTCCACGGTTACAACCGGATGGGAGGAAGTGGGGATGCAGTGGATATTAGCCAAAAGCCGGTCAGGGACGGTGTGGTGGGTCGATGTTGTTGGACGACAGGGCGTTTATACATCGGGGCTCCGCCCACTGTACCCATAGAGTCCAGTAGAGGGCGGAGCCTGTGAGAGATATAACGGGGGGTTACGTATTGTAACCCTAGTTATATAAACACAGGCGGAGCCCTCTACCTGGAGGCCCTGTCTTTCCTAGTCCGCTCGCTGAAGAGTGTATAGGATAGTGGGGCGGCGGCTGTAGCCGCCTGATATACTGTGGGCCTGCGCGCGCATTCAGGTAGGCTCGCCCCGATTGGCCGGCTACGTTTACGTAATTCAGTAGGTGAAAGCACGCACAGCATGATAGAGAGTAGTACCCATAGAGTCCAGTAGAGGGCTCCGCCTGTGTTTATATAACTAGGGTTACAATACGTAACCCCCCGTTATCGACACCTTTGAGACAGTTGATAAGCTTCTGCGCAGATCTTCTGCCTTATCTTTGTACAGCTTTTCAATTTGTTTGGTCAATGTAGTACGGCCCGGGACCCTGTAATCTGGTTCCACGCTTGCCATAAGCTCAAGGAAACCAGTTAGATCACCGGACGACAGAGTCGGTCTCCGTGTGCACAGACAGGGCTGCTGTTAACGTCGGTCTGTACAGCAGCACTGCGCTACAACAGCTGATCACAACGTGCTCTGTGGTCAACTAACACCCCCCCGTTGACATTCGCGAAGCTCTGTACTCCACTACCACAACCTCGGGTCCAGGGCAGAGGCCATGTCAAGCAGCTCTTGTGTCGCTGCGTCATCTATTTGTCATTGAGTATAGTATCTTCTTTTTATGCTTTTTGTGAGGTCTGTGTCATCCTCCTGCACTGCCAGCAATGAGTTGTTGAAGAGGTGCGGGTTGGTTTAAAAAAGACACACTTACATATTCTCTCCAGAAAGTGCGTCTGTGAATTCCACCAGAGGGCTAAGCGACTTATTGATTGCCTCCAGTACATCAACGTCCTGCCACGTGAGGGAGAGATGTCTGGTTTTTCGGTCGCTGGAAAGGACCTGGGTAATGGCCTTCTGCTGCTCGAGGACCCTGTCGATCATGGCCTGCCTAGATCCCCATCTGGTTGGACATTCTGTCTTTAGGGAGTGTTCAGGCAGATTCAGCTGCTGCTGTGCCACTGCAAGTTCCCTCTTCTTTTTCCAACTGTAGGAGAAGCTGCTGACCAGCTTCTTGCAAAGCCCCATTGGCCGGCCGATCTGGGATCCTTCATTGCATTCTCTAAGATTACAACAAATACATATTATTTAGTATCATGATGATAATCATGATCTTCATCAAAGCATAATTTGGTGTGTTTGTGGTGTGAGAGAGAGGAGAGGAGGGAAGAGAGAGAAAGAAAAAAGAGAGATGACAGAGTAGCTCACACATAACAAATAATAATAATAATAATAATAATATGTAATTAATATTATCATATTAAGAGAGAGATCATCAATGTTAATGACTTACTATTGCTATTATTGTTGTTGCTGTTGTTAAAATGACATATTACATACAACAGGAGGAAGGAATCCTGCTCACTGCCTCATCCATCCATTGACCTCAGCCGCCAGCTTTATATTTGCGGCATATGGTCCGTAGTCATACAGACGAGTTTATCCTCTTTTAACCCCCAAGCAGCCATCGCTTCCCTCAGTCCATGGGCGATGTTTTGCCCCGTGTGGTCTTCAGGGAAAAATGCGGTTTGAGACACTTTGTCTTCAAATTGAAATCGGCATCGAATAATGAACTGTGAGGCACATGTATGGCTCCATGGTGCAGCTAGACCATAGGTCCGTTGTGGTGGCAAAGTAGTCAGCTGAAGCCACATCTCTCTCAACTTCCCCACGGCATTTGTCATATAGCGCAGGCAGCGCAGACCTGCTGAAATAATACCGAGACGGCATCGCGTAACGCTTGTCCAACATGTTGACAAGTTGCTTAAAGCCCTGGTTGCTAACAGTGCTAACTGGGCACATATCTTTAGCGATGTGAAATGTAATGGCACCTGTAATATCTCTGTGTCTCTGCGAGCTGGTCGCGTAGGCCGTTGCTCTGTACAATGCGTCCTGAATCGATGACTGTGATGATGTGGTGGATGAAGTCAAGCGGGCATCTGCTTTTTGGTCTGCTTTTTGTTGTATTATTGCCCGGTCGTATTGCACTTTGTGGTTCAACACATCCTCACTCCCAGGTCGGCGTATGTTGACGTTATGTCAAGGTCCCCTGTGGTCTTTTTCCAACGCAAGGGGGGCGGCCCTTAGTGTACATTTTCAACTTTCCGGGATGTCCATAGGCTTCTTGAGATTGCGAGCGAATGCTTCCCGCCGCGGGCCATTCTCTGCTGAAGCATACGTTGCTGCATTGCATTAAAAACATTATGCTCTCTATATATTGTCTTTATTATGCTTTAAACAGTGTCTTTGGCTATAGGGCGGCTCAAAGTATTTTGTCCGGCCGTTGTGAAGAAGACTGCTTTGTTTATTGTCCTTGTTTTGTTTTAAATAAAGCATTTTCAATCCAGGCACGCCAAACATGTGACGTCATATGACGCGTCGCACAGGGAGCATGGATGTGTTGGAGGGAGACCCAGGGGAGACCCCGAGATCCGTATTCCCCGTATCTTTTAAATAAAGAGATGTTCAATCACGGGCGCGCATCAAACGTGTGACGTAATGTGGTATTAAAAGAGGTAAAAATCACTACAAGTCTGGGCATGTTGAGAGCTGTACATACACACACATTTCATAGTCTTATATTTCAACAGTTTTACGACAAACTGTGACTTTTTTGACATGGAAATTATTATTTAAGATTGACAAACATCATATGTGTAATTCGTGGCACAATTCAAACGGGATCGAAAGATAATCTTTCTCTCTCCATTGACTTCAATGCATACTTTTTCCGAAATAAGGTCCCATGGAGGAACCTGGAAGTTTGACGGATATTACCCACAATCCTCTTTAGCAACCATAGACTGTATAAACAAATTAAATAATACTTTATTCCGAGTGTGCTTGCTTTTCTCTTTGAAAGTCATCACATAACGGCATTGTAATACACGTTTCGGCTGCATTAAATATGACATATCTGCCGTAGTTAACTCTATGTATAGAGCCCTGATGAGAAGACTTCTAGACAAGCAGGAACTGCCGCCAAAACTGAAAACTTGACGTGGATCTTAAATATATAAGCAATTAAACAACATCTTACATTTCTTTTCACACAATACGTCTCCTTGCAGTATCAACACTAATTCGGCTGACTTTTATATTTGATCCAATTGGTAGATAGGCTGTATTTACGCCATAACGGTGCACAGCTGATAGAAAGGGACACCTACTGGTTAAAGCACGTTATTGCATTTTATAATTGTATTATTAGATATTAATAGGATCCCTATAAAGTATATTCTTTACTCGTCGTTATTCTCTACTAATAGTTAATCAAAAACTGTATATAATGACTATTTTGCACATCCCTTTCAAGATTTCAAGATTTTCTAAGGTTTATTGACATATCATATTATACACAACTACGGTGTAGTTATGCAATGAATGAAAAACTTGGATCGCAGGTTCCTCAACAGTGCATTACAAGACATCTATCAATATGTGTGTACCTCCACCATTACATTGTCATATTCTGCACATTTCTTATACTATCTACATACATCTTATAAGAGTATAATACATATGTATAATATCAGTTAAAATAAGTGCTTAAACATAGTTAACATTGCAGGAAAGCAATATATTAGACGTTAAGTACTTTGTCAGGCTTAATATTTATCTGTAGATACAAATGTCAACTGTGTGTGCTGTGTGCCTCTGCATGTGTGACCATCAAAGAGGGTTTCATCCCTCCATATTCATCTTCTATAACCCCCAAAGCTTTTTTCTTATTCAAAAGAAGACCTTAACCTAAAGTATTCTTTATGTTTAAATAAAGCCTTATTAGTTTGTCTGTTTTGCACATCCTCCTATTAATATCTAATAATACAATTATAAAATGCAATAACATGCTTTAAGCCAGTAGGTGTCCCTTTCTATCAGCTGTGCACCGTTATGGCGTAAATACAGCCTATCTACCAATTGGATCAAATATAAAAGTCAGCCGAATTAGTGTTGATACTGCAAGGAGACGTATTGTGTGAAAAGAAATGTAAGATGTTGTTTAATTGCTGATATATTTAAGATCCACGTCAAGTTTTCAGTTTTGGCGGCAGTTCCTGTTTGTCTAGAAGTCTTCTCATCAGGGCTCTATAAATAGAGTTAACTACGGCAGATATGTCATATTTAATGCAGCCGAAACGTGTATTACAATGCCGTTATGTGATGACTTTCAAAGAGAAAAGCAAGCACACTCGGAATAATGTATTATTTAATTTTTTTATACAGTCTATGGTTGCTACAGAGGATTGTGGGTAATGTAATGTCTTCAGCCATCCAAAACTCATAGAAAACGACTTGTTTCTCAGAATTGAAGGGGAAAACGTGACAAAAGCATTGTACACACACTAAAACCTATCAATGTCGTTTAATTAACAAGGATAATCTGGTGTTTTTGAGTTGATGAGTAGTGGAGATATCACTGTCAAATCAATCGACAGTAAGGGGAATACTTACTTCCGGGTGTACAATTCTCCGTTATCCAATGGGAATGGACGCTCACATTGCCTTTAACAGCCTCCGACACAAACGAATGCCGTGCTTCCATGCGCGTCAAATCCCGCCGCAGATGGGAATACGTTGCAATCAGTTGAAAGCTATTTGCGTCTGTTTATGAAGCTGAAGGAGCCTAGGAGCGTCCCAACTGCACGCCTCGGGACCCTGACCAAGCGTCGCTCCTGGACGTTTATGGAGTGAGAGTGTGTTGCGCTGGCTGCTGCTGTCCTGCCCTGCTGGCTGCTGTCAGTCAGCTTGATAATCGGCGTTCAGGCAGGGAGCGCGCTGCGCGTGTGCAAGCCTCGAGGAAAGGAGGACAGCAGTGGAGAGAGAAGAAAAGAGCGCATATACTTGTGTTCGTCTGCACATAGTTTTTGATGAAATTGACGAGTAGAGGAGAGGAAAAAAAAAAGTATAAAACGTAACGTAATATCGGAAGTATCGATATTTTGGGATCGATCCGCCCACCACTACTGTGAGCTACATCTCCACAGCCCACCTGGAAGAACTCAGAAAGCACACAGCAGAGGACGAAGATCTGCAAGCCCTCAGTGCAGTCATTAATAGAGGATGGCCCATCCGACAGAATCAGCTCCAACCTGCTGTCCGTCTCTTCTTTCCCTACAGAGATGAAATGACAGTAGAAGAGGGAATTGTCATGAAAGGCCACAAAACTGTCATCCTCAGTCCCTGCACAGAGAGTACATCAAAATAGTGCACAGAGGACACCCCGGCATTGAAGCAACCAAACGCAGAGCAAGAAGCATCATCTTTTGGCCAGAAATGTCTAGAGACATCACTGAGGAGTTGCTTTCATGTGCAGTGTGCAACAGCACCAGATCCCATCAGCAAAAGGAGCCTCTCCAGCTTCATCCTGTGCCAGACCTCAAGATTTCGACCCTCAAAACACTGACCCTCTATGATGGACTGTCTACCCCACACACCACAAACACCTGAGAGAAACAGCAGGCTGACACAGAACAGTTCCCCTTCACTACCAAGACACACATCACATTTCCCTTGCAACAACAGTGACACACCATACATAACACGATCAGGGCGCACATGCAAACCAAACCCTAATATGTGCAGTAACGCTGTTGGACAATACTTGTTAAAGTGATATGTTTTAGTCATTTCCTTTTCCTGTTACATGGTAAGGTATTTAGTAATGGTTTATTGTTTGTGTCACCAAATGCTAAAGGAATGTTCAATATCATCTGCCTTAAATGTTATTTACTTTCGGATAGAAACATCAGCTAAAGAGAAGGGATGTAGATCATTCTCATATGATTAAGTTTGTCCTTTGCAGGCCACTGTAGCTAGTGCGCCACCCGGTGACGTGTTAAGGTATTAGGCATTCAGTTGTTAGTCGGCATGCAACGTACATGTTCACTGTACATGCTGTGGTCATAAATAAAGCCACCACTTGCCTATGCATTGTGCATTCCTTGTACATACATACACACATGCATGTATTAAGAAGTATCAACAACTTCTACATTACCTAGCATCTTTGCTGTTTGTGCTGCACTTTTTTGCGATTATAATTGGGCCCATAGAGTAAGACATAAAGAATCAAGGCAAAACCACATGTGACGGTGAAAGTAAAATAATGTTGTCTAAAGGTAAAATTAATTGTGTAAAGTCATTGGTCCTCCATTGTCACTGCTCACTGGAAGCTATGTCTGTTTATCCTGTAACTATTCATTTCATAACGCTGAAACAACTGCTTACTGAAAGAACTGCATTCCAGATGATGTTGAAGTCAAGTCCTTTCTTACTTTCTTTCTTGCCTTGCCATATTTTTAATTTCATAATATTGAATTAATTGTTTTGGCAAGCTCCTCCTTTAACATGTATATAACACCACTCTGAAACTTCTTGAATGGTTCCTCCTGCTCTGGCAACTTCTTTTATCATCATGATCAAAAAAGTAGTTTTAAATGATCAATGTTCTCTGTTGTAAATGCCCAGTGCTGTCTGTTCCTTTCTCTGAAACCAAAAGCATCCCGAGGAGAAGTCCCATTGGATGTGCGCTCTGTGATAGATAGCATTATCGATGCCTCAGTCTGGTCTGGTGCTTAATGAGGCTGGCCAATCCCCAACTCCACCCTGTTGTTTGTTCTGTCTGTACCTGCAGGTGTCCTCCACTGACCCTGAACCAGCCCGAGGGAGGAAAGAGAACTCTTTCTTCTTAGAGGATTAAATAAAGAAGATGAAATCAAACTCCTGGTCTTCAAACAGATTAGAATAATATGCATGTGATTAATGGCCCGCAGCCGCAGGGTTCTGATAAATGAGCTTCCTGTCTGTGATCGTGTCGTCTCAGGTGAAGTCTTCCTCACACCAGTTCTGCTGCCAGTGGACTCACTGTTACTGACTCTGTGCAAGTCAACGTAACACCCCGCACACCTTGAACTATATTGTAAAAGGACTCAATCCACACACTAAACAGAAGATGAAATTATTCAGGAAAACAGTAAACGCTTCATCTCAAGGTCCATGTAATAACAGTTGGTTAATGGGTAATAAAGCCCATGGAAGCTCAAAGAAGATGTTTTATACAGTTATTATGTATTAATAAGACTTTATAAGATATAATATAATATATTATAAGACTGCTAAACAATGTTAAAGAGACCATGTTGTGCTTTTTGCGGTTTTCCCTTTCGTGTAGTGTGCTATAGGATAACGTTTTTTATAGCATAACAAACACATTTATTGAGTTTAACCATCTGACCTGTCATTCTTAAGACTCCCAGTTACTGGGATTTTGAAAGCAGTCGGCTTTTAGGGAAATTTCAGGTGGCTGAATCTTAGTGAGCTGTCTGTTATATTTATTGAGAATTGCTGCATTTTGCCATAACCTTACACATTAAGGCACCTCCACTTCTCAAGGGAACATGGTGTCCTTGTACTAAGCAATAGAGTTGTAGTGCTGCTGTACAATCGGAGAGATGCTCTTCTATTTGGTTGCTGATGAAAGGAGTCAGCAATTGCGGCGTTGGAGATGTTGTCATGCCAGTATGACTTGGCTTTGTTGTAATGGTCAAAAAAACTGCATGCAGTGGATAACACATAATGACAAATCCTCTAAACTAATAGTCTGTATCAGTGAACTGTACAGTATCTACTTAAAATGCAGGAATTAACAGCTAACAGTTGACCTGGTGCAACCATTAGCATCTTGAGCACAGACGTGCGTTTTGCTCGAATACTAACCCAAGGCTATATTCTTTAGCTAAAATAATTATAGCCAACATATATGTAAAGCTAGCATTTCACTTACTGAAAAACAGCCTCAATGGATGATTTGTTTTAACCTCACAGCAAACCATAAGATAAGTCTGATATTTTCAACACTCCCCAGAAAGGACCAACATAAACACGACAGAGAGGTCACCAGCATTTGCACTGAACAATCTCTGGGGCACAGGGCTGTCACTCATAATGTGAGTAGCCAATAGGGGCGCACCCCAGAAAAACCTGCCCACATGATAGGTTTGTTGCAGAAGCACAAACAAAAAGTGACAGAGCGCAGACGAGAGAGATGCAGCGAAACCGAAAAGCATGCAAAAGTCTGCTCAGTGAGAACGAAACAAAGGGAAGTGTAAACAAAAAGATAAGTTATAAAAAGGAAAAAACTATAGTTTTAAATTATTGCATACATTTTTGATTGCAAGTTATACGTTTTACTTTTGAGAATTGTTTTGCTTCCCTGATTTTTTCTTCTCTGCATTTGTTTATTTTTGCGTGATTCTGAAAACATTTTTGCTTGATTGTATTGGAACAAATCTGATTCCATAAACTAAGACTATAAAAAGTGGGTTGCGTTGCAAACCAAACCATACATGAATTTGAGGTTTAGGCAGCCCCAGATATTGATACCTTAGCCCAGGATAAGCAGTGTATATTCCTCCCCCAGGGAAAGGTTACATATGTGAGGCATGGCAAAGAAGCAGTGAGACGACAACGTGCAGTATGGGTGAAAGTGAGTAAAGGTCAATAGCTGTTGGTAACTTCAACCATTAATGATGACCTCAGTAGTGTACAACACATCAGTAGCTGAGTGTTTTTGCCACTAATGATGACATGAATAATGTTCGTATCTCGTTGCAATAGCATTAGGTAGCAAACAAAATACAAATTGGCCTGGGTAGGAAACGGGTCTGAGGACATAAATAAGGCAGCCGCTGGATTTACTCTCAATTGCCCAGGCTTCTCTGTGGCTAATGAGCAGGGCTAAACATGTCACTAACAAGCACACAAATATCATCAGAAAGTAACAGCCTGAAACCCAGAGAGAGACTCGATCTGATGTTCATGTTTGTCCCTCACAGTGGAGCTTTCAGCATGCAGGGAGGAGCAGCGGTAATGATGTCTAATGATAGAAACTATTTAGACCTCCAGATGTAGGTCCGAGAGTGTGTGCCAGCCAGACATCCATTTCTGATCCTGTGTTTATTTTACGGCCTGTTCGCCCTATATGTTACTCCAGCTCTGTGCAGCTGGCCTGACTGACTGCCTTTGTTCACAGTATCCCGGCACCACCCCCAACCCTCACCCCTCTCGGCTCCCCCTCCTGCTTCTCAGCCTCCACTCCCAAACACGCTGCTGTACTTTTATTTTTCCTGGCAGTGCTCACCTCCTGCAGCTCTGTCAGTCTGTCAGAGGAAAGCACAATACTGTGGGAGAGAAGCAGAGGAGATACCTCTCCATGCAAATCACAACCAGATGCTTTCCTCTCCTTCCAAATGTCCTCTTTTTCCCCTCCGTCTTATTTTTTAAATTATTTTCTCCCCTTCCTTCAGGAAAACATTTAGCAGACTTGCAAGCATGACAGCTTTACTAACATAAACAGTCCATTTCAAATCTCTCAGTTCATTCAACACTTTAACAACAGATACATATCAAATCTTCAAAAGTGAAACATCTTTTCAGAATTGGCGAATATTGTATAAAGGACAGTGAAGACAGCTTTCTAACATACTTTGTAGGTTTTTCTCTTTAAACTATCCCAAACGTTTTTTCTCTGTGGTCTGTTCTTCATTGCTCAGCTCGCTCTCCTTTTTTCCCCCTGAAAACTTAAAGGTCTTGAATATTTGCCCAAGGAAGTAAAGCGAATAGGAAAAGTATTTCTTGGCTCAGCATGGAAGGGGCGGCATGTCTCCCCCCGCTACAGCCAAATCATATCCAGATGGAGTATAAAAATGGAAGGAGTCATGGATTAGCTGGAGGTAGCTGGCATGTAAATGGATGTTTCCTGTTTGTGTTAGGACAGTTCTATTTGTGATAGATGATACAGTAGGTGAGCTTCTTTATTATGGCAACCCACCGTCTGATGCCCCAATATAACAGCAGCACATCAGGCAGCCCCCGTAAAGGCACGGTCACCTGTGGATGAGTGGAACTGCTGGGGAGTCGTGTTTTCTCTGTGCATCAGGATCTGTGGTAAGCACCACTACAGACAGGAACCTTGTACTTGTGTGTATAAACATCCATTGATTCCTGAAGTGGTGTTCAAATGGCCACAGCTTAAACTCCATGAGCCAACGCATCTATCCATTACAATATGTTGAAATAGATGTGGCTCTTTTGTGTATTTTACAGCTGCATTATTTGTGTTTATGTAACTGATGTATTCCTTGACATGTTTTTCACCCAAATCTTTTTTTTGTTCATATTTTCTTTGTAAACTTGTAAATGTATATTTATGTTTGAGATGCTTTTATTTTGAAAAGTATGCTTTTATTCTGGTACTCTTGGCACCGACAATTTGTGCAGATTCAAGCTACTTTCCTCAGCCGGCTTCAGGCCCCACTGAGAAGAGGTAGGTGAAACGAGTGGTGTCATACATGTTGTATTTATTATGTTTATAAGTTGTTTAATAGAGGTTCATGTTGTACTTTGTTCAAGTCCCATTTGTTTGTAGTTAATAGACCTATTTTGCCGTTTGTAAATTAAAGTGGACCTATCATGCTATATTTGAAAAATATATTGTAGGGCCATACCTATATAAAACATGTCTCTGAAGTTTTTTTTCAAAATACCAAACAGATCATGCATTTTAGCCATGCCTCATTTCGCTCTATAGAGAACCGCAGTGACGCGTCCTAAAACCCGGAAGTAAACTTCTTCCGGTTCCTTCGACAAAAATGCAATGCAATTTCTCCATAGGATTTTGGAAAATAGCTCGAAATAAGGTCTGTGGTTGACACACATTTAAGAGACGGATCACGTTTTGTTCAGTCGGATAATCTCCACATGTCTACCCATCTCTTATAATTTTCGAATCATAAATCTATCGATCATAAATCTATCGATTAGATTTATGATTAGAAAATTATCTTTTTAAAAGATTTGGGTACGGAGGAAAAGAGAGAGGGTTTTATTTTCTGACGCTGCGTGAGTTCCCCCGACGCACCGGGGACACATATTTATGTATAAAAGACATCACAAAGTGCATTTTGCATGATAGGTCCCCTTTAAGTTCATATTATGTACAGTGTTTGGGTAGTGTTCGCCGTCTTTCTAAAGTTGAGCTATGCTAACGGAGCATGCGGGTAGTTTTTTCTAATGCTGCTCCCCAATCTCTGTTCTCCTCCACTAAAGGAATGATTGTGGAAAGCTGGAGAAGTCATCTTGCTGTAATTATATTCTGTTTCACACAGCGAATAAATCCTGGTTGGTAAGGAGGACGTTGTCTTATTCCACATCAAAACACAACGTAGAGATTATTGTGGCGTGAAATCAGACTGGTTACATTTACTATAATTCATTCACAGAACTTTTAAGGGCATGGAGAGAAAAAAGATGACCAGAGACACCGACCGTGCGGTCAGTTTTCATGTCAACACGAAGATGAATGATTTTTTTTTCCTCCACTGACAGCAGAGGCCACTAAAAACACTGCGGCCATTTTGCCTAAACAGGCAAAATGAACAATGCCATTGTTTTAAAATGAGACAATTACAATAAAAATATGAACAAACCATTTACAAGAAATTAACTGAATTTAACTCAATTGACCTGCTGTAGCATAGCCTGAACTCAAACCTTCCTCCTGGTCGCATGGACTTAAACTGGGTGCTCGTTTGTGCGTAATCAAACGCATCAAGGGAGATTGCTGCAGAGGCGATTGTCATTAGGTTTTGCGTCTTTGCCTCAGACAGACGACTTCTCATGGCCGTTTTAATATTGTTCTGAAGGCTGAACCCGCGCTCTGCTGCTACGCTGGGGCTACTTATCGTCTCTGCACAAACAAGATTAGCAAACTGAGATTCCACAGATTCCAGACATATAAGTATCATCACTGAGTGATCAGAACTCGCGACATGGGAAGCAGAAAACAGACATCAGAACATGTAGCTTCACGGAGGAAACACGGGAGAAATTCTTACCTATGCAGTTGTTCTGATCAAAAGTTGTGTTCAATGGCATTAAAACGATAAAAACACTGCTGAAGGTTAATCCATAGGTTAATCCAATGTGTCAGTGTCAGTTTGAAATGATTACTGATAATCCATCTTCATATTTATGTCAATAACGGAGATTTCATATTAGCTGCTACGAGAGTGTATGACAGCTTCCGGTTTTGGGTAATGTTTAGATGGATTTTTAGGAACTTCCCCTCGATTCTATTGGCTCTAATGGTTAAAAAGAGGTGTCAATCATCAAAATCGACCAAGGGGGGCCATAGATATGTAAAATGCACCCAAATGACCCCAGAAGTGTTTTTTTTTTCTTCTAAATCTCTCTAAAAAGGTCAAATGTCACTTGTTTTGCATCAATCTTGATACAGGGTACTTATTATATGTTATAGTTTGGATTCCTAAAGCTTTTAGTATACTATCCCATCATTCAAGGGTGGTTTTCACTATAAGTAATGTTTTTTTTTTGGACGGACAATCTGACACTATAATTTACATTTTTTTACTATGTTCAATCTGAATTTACTTTCAAATAAAAAAATTCTATATTGATTCTGACTTTTCTACATCCAACTCACAGGTTTATCATTGCTTTGAGAAAAAAGATTATTAATTTACCCCTTTTAGAAGTGAAGATATAGTCAATTGTTCTGGGAATGTCATTTTCGAGCCTGAGGCCTGAAAAACAGGCTCGGGGCTCAACTGGTTAACTGCCCTCTCCAGCGACAGCCAGCGTGTAGCCGATGGTTGTTTTAGGCTCAGCGGGTCGTGTTCCTCCATTTTGTTTTGGAGTTAATTTAGTCGGTGTGTTGGAATGGGGGAATTCTTGTAGTATACGTTATTAATAGTCATGACATATGTACTTATTTCACGCAGAGCCTTGGAGGCATCGCGGGCAGCCAATGCCGTTCCGTGCGCACTTTTTTGTAAATCATGTTTTTTTGTAAAAACCATGATTTACTGCCTTGGCATGTGTGCTTGCCGGACGGCAGCAAAACACGTTTAAAATCTGTGTGGAGATCGGATCGATCTTGCTAGGCTAAGTTTCTGTTGTAGCTGCTCGGACCACACTGTAAATAACATTATATATAGACATAAATAAGGAAGGGAAATTGTTTGCCATGCCAAAGAGAGTTTGTGGTTTGTAGACATACATTTATAAACAACACTTTTCTCCAGGTCTGAACAAATATTACTTTTGTGTGTACTACCATGAAGACCCCAATGAGGTCAGCTTTAAAGGGTGCTTTTCAAGAGTATGTGTGGCACCCCTGGGATGTGTGACCACAATAATGTGATACGTTTTATTATTGAGAGCTATAATATGCATTTATTTTCGTACATTTGTTTATTTTCATTTCACTAACGGGGTCGATAGATGCAGTGAGTAGTGAGGCGGAACGTTTGTGTTCGATTCAATGGTTCCGGGGTACCGATTAGAGGGACGGACGTTTCCGGTGTTTCCTCAGAAGTGATCAGGGTTGCGGTCGAATAGTCCATTTAGCTTAGGAACCTTCCTAACGGAGTGAAATGACCCGGAAGTCCCTCAGTGGCAGCTAGACCATATTGATGATAAGTGCCGTTCGAATTCTCTAAATTAAAAGGAAAGGAGGTTTCAAACTTCCTTTATAACCTCCTTTAGCTTAGGAACCACTGGACCTCCCTAACCGAAAGGAGAGGATAAAATGCTGCCCCACAATGCCTTGCGGCAGCGGCATTTGCCGTCACACAACAGTCGGCCGTTCACGGAAACAACCGATTATGAACGAGAAATGATATCATGAAAGTTACGGTGCTTATTAAGCATTTTAAAACGTATGTGGTAAGTTGCCAAAGTGCTTTGTTTTGAACGTTCATCAGTATTATAATCAAAAAGAGAAATATGAACGTTAGTTTTTACTGAAATGATCAAATAAAGTCAACATTTCACAGTCTTTACTGAGCTGTGTGGGGTTTGTTCAACTTTTAAAAGATGTTTGAATGGTGATATACACAGTGATAGATGTTAAGGACTAACGTTTATAATAAATACATTTGTATTGATTTTAAGATCTTTTCATACAATCATACGTATTGGGATCATTTGTATTAATGTGGACCGGAGGGAGAGGGAGACGAGCATAAGTTTCACTTTCCTTTCTTATTTCAATTCCAACTTTGGTCATGAAGAATATGTTTCTCTGTTGTCCCCGTTCATAAAGCATAAAACAACAGCATCAGAGCACGGTGCAGAGTCTCTAGATGAGTTTACAGTAGTCCCTCGTTCTTATTATACATCCATGTTGTAGTCCGCTGTATAGAAAACTGTAGTTTCCATAGTTTCCCCACAGCAGCAGGCGCACATTTATGACCTCCGCTGGCGCATCATAAACACGTCGGATAGTGAAAGTGCAGTCGGATTCTCTAAAGTACCGCAGTCTCTTCTCCTAAATCCTTTTGAATTCTCCTATCCACTATCCCTTAACCCCATGACGTTTCACTCAGAGGTCAAGGAATAGACGATAGGGTTAGAACTTAGGAGCTGTTTTTTTGGACTATTCGACCGCAACCCTGGAAGGAAACTGAACACAACGTGTCCTAATTGCTTCTGTTTCACCTGCACAATACAGGTTGGTAAACTGTGCATAAATCACAATGAATCCCCAAGAATGAATAAGGTTTGCGTAATTAATATGTGACGGCCCGCTAACAGTTAAAGAGTTTGTAGCGCTGTTTACATATGTAAAGACGTTAAATAGTGTGTGTATTAGCCAACCCAGTCTCACGGTAGCATTTCGTGTTATAGTCACGAAATTAATTTAATCTATTGATTCGTGTTCACCAACACGATTTTCGAATTTCTTTCGTGTCACACAGAACGATTTTAAAAGCAATGTATTTCTATTGGTAGTATGTTTTGTGCCTGCAACACGTCTTTTTGTCCGGTCGGGTCTTGGAAGACCGGAAGCTGTGTGGTTCATAAAAACATGTTCTTACTCAATATCTTACCCTATGCCTAACCCTAACCCTTTTATTTTAAATTGTATAATGTCGGAGTTTTTTTTGCCGTCAGTGAGGAAAAGAAATGGCTCAGAGCCTCAGAATACTGACATCTGTATTTTGTCATCTTTTTTTCCTTCTAATTTGTTATTATTTGGTGCAGGCACGAAACATACTACCAATAGAAATACATTGCTTCTAAAATCGTTCTGTGTCAGAATACTGAAATCTGTATTTTTTTTATCTGTTTTTCCTTCTAATTTGTTATTATTTACATTGCTTTTAAAATCGTTCTGTGTGAAACGAAAACAATGGCGAAATCGTGTTGGTGAACACGAATCAATAGATTAATTTCGTGACTATAACACGAAATGCCGTGAGACTGTGTTGGTATTAGCATAGCTTCCCCGGTACGGCGCCATTTTGGGGACAACGTGGTCTGACGCAGTAAGGATACAAGTTTGTCAGTATGTCTGAAGGCTTCCGCACACTGAGTATTTACATACATGTATAGTGATTGTGAGTTTGTAATAAATATGTACTTTGTAAGGGTTATAAATTAGTTACTGTTGGTAAAACAGTAAGGTTGTTTGTTACACTTAAAGGGGACCTATCATGCAAAATGCACTTTTGTACGTCTTTTATACATGAATATGTGTCCCCGGTGTTCCAGGGAACTCACCAAGTGTCAGAAAACACAACCCTCTCTATTTTCCTCCATACCCAAATCTCTAAAAAAGGGGCTGCAACGGATCTGATAAAAACTGATCCAGATTTGAACACTTTCCTGACGTCAGGACAGTGGCGCTACGGCTATTGGGCCAACTCCACCATAGTAACATACAGAGTGAAGGTATGTGAATGGTTTATTGAGGAATGTAAATGGAAACTGAAATGCATAAGATAATTAATATGTTTACATGATTTTGTGTAATAAAACAACTGCAGAAGTGATCTGGAAGGAAACTGAACACAACGTGTCCTCATTGCTTCTGTTCCACCTGCACAATACAGGTATTATTACTGGTACTGTGGTCCTCATATCGGGGACCCGTAACATATGCAACTTTGTCTTCTGAAATGTGTTGGCCAGCAGGTTTTAAACCACCGTTCTTGTTCATACTTGGAAAGAGCTGTCAACCCTGTCTTCTGCATTTGGTCACAAGCTTTCATCCACATCCTTACACCATGCCCCATCCATCCCCGGGGATCTTCTGCAGATATGTCAAGTCACCCAGCCAGGCCCGGTTCCAGAACAAAATGACTCAGGGTGCATCTGAGATTAGAGAGGGTGCAGTGGTAAAGTGCTATTTTTCTAAGTGGGGAGTGGACCTAACACCCTCTAGGGAGGTCCTCACCTCCTCTAGGGGGGGTCCGGGGGCATGCTCCCCCGGGAAGATTTAGTTTTAAATATTTAAGTTAAAAGCATCAATCTGGTGCACTTTGATAGCAAAATGAAGAGATCTATGGATACATCTCAACACCCAAACGAAACAGAACTGTAAACAGATTTACTTTTTCTTTATGGATATTTTACAAATCACTCCCCTTTAAAGACCGAAATGTCTACATGCATAGCAGAAGATGGCATCTTTTTTACATGAATATTCCAGCCAATCTCTGTTTTGAAACCATAAGCTGCAAAATGAGCGCCTTACCCCACTGTACAGGGCAGGCGAGTTGTGTACTTTTTTAAATATACCTGGGCAGGCTCTGTTTTGCCGAGGTCCTCTGGCACTTGCGGGCCGCCGAGGGGTGGCGGTGTTTGGGGCAACAAAGACGGCTGCGGCTGCTCCTCCTCCGTGGGCGAGGCAGGGCAAAGCCGGCGAGTCGGGCGGGAGGACGTTAGTGTCCACGACAGTGGCCGCGGGTAACGTAATGTCCCCATGATCTGAACTGTTATTACCTGCAGTAGATGCAGTGTTACTGCTGGCGATAAGGGCTGGTTGTTTTAACCATTTTCTGATGTCCATCATTGACTGCTGTGTAAGCACCTTGCAGATGATGAACGCGCATCGGCACAGGTCACGCGCACCTGACATAATAACGTTACTTACCGTTTAAATCAGGGGTGGGGAACCTTTTTCCTCTCAAGGGCCATTTCAATTTTTTCAACGTTCTCCGAGGGCCGTACAAATGATTGACCTCTGCTTAAAAAAACTAAAATCACAGCCCATTCATTTGGCCTTTCTTTCATGCTGTGCAAAGAAAAAGCAACCTCTTAATCCAGATATCTTACCATGACTCGCGCATGCATGCACGTGCACAGTTGTGGCATGACCACTAAAACAGAAAGATATGGACACAAGATGTGTGCAAATGTATTTAGTTTCCTATCCATGTGGACATGATTTAAGTGGAGGGGGGACCTAACCTCCTCTAGGGGGGTCCGGGGGCATGCTCCCCGGGAAGATTTTTGTTTAAATGTTGAAGTTGAAAGCATCAATCTGGTGCACTTTGAGAGCAACATTAAGAGATCTATGGATACATCTCTCAACATCCATATGAAACAGAACTGTAAGCAGATTTTTTGTCTTTATGGATATTTTACAAATCACTCCCCTTTCAAACTGTATTCTTGTTTATTAATAACAACTTTTTTTTACTGTAATATAGTATGTTATACCTGTTTACTTTATTCTCTTATTTTTCTTATTCTCTAACTATAATGATAAAGATGTGCCTTTACCTCACTGGTTGTAGAAGCTTCTTATATTCGTTAGCATAGCTAGCTAACCAGATGCTAATAACAACAACGTTATTGACTGTATGATCAGTATGACAGATGAGCAGATCGCCACTGGGCTTTCAACTAAAGACACAGCCACGCAAAAACTGTGGCATGTGTACGGCTCCTTATGGGTACTGCAATTTTTGGAAGTGGCGGAGCGGTGTTCTGGTGCTCTCTGGCAGAACTGCACCCCTGTCAGACCAGACATATACCACGTGATGACACGTTAGGCTTGTGTTGTGTTCAAGGACCCTGACCTTGGCCAGGAAAAACAGGCACTCGCTTGTTTAATTTGTTTGCGGTCTAGATTTCTTACATTTTTTTCTTTTTTGCGTGTGTTTATAAATTACCTCGAGGGCCGTACCAAATGGTCTCGCGGGCCGTAGACGGCCCGGGGGCCGGAGGTTCCCCACCCCTGGTTTAAATTGACCAAATAAATGCAGCTATGCATGTTATTTAACTTCAATTACAATTTATTTTATTTCAACTATATTCTTCTTCTTCTTCTTCTTCTTCTTCTTCTTCTTCTTCTTATTCTTATTATTATTATTATTATTATTATTATTATTATTGTTATTGTTATTATATATGTAATATTTTTCACTTTTCATTTTTCAAATGAGGGTGCATAATGACTCAACTGAGGGTGCAATGCACCCTTATGCACCCCCGTAGAACCGGGCATGCACCCAGCATTCTTTGAGTCAGAGTGGAAAATATGAACATGGTCAAAAACCTTCACCTCCATGAGGAAAATAATTCCTCTTAAGTGTTGAGGGATGGAGAGTGGGATGAAGGAAAAGTTACACAATCCATCAGTACTTAGGTCGCTTTCACACCAGCCTTGTTTAGTCCGGTTGAATCGAACCCTGGAGCATTTAACCCCTTGGTGGGGTTTGTTTGGGTTGGTGTGAACACAGACCTCTGATGTGAGCTAAACAACCGGACTCTGGTCCCCCTAAAAGAGGTGTTCTCGGACCGCTTGCTAGTGAACTCTGGAGCGGTTCATCGCTGGTGTGAATGCAGTTCAGTTTTTCCATGGTGGAGGCTACGGTAGAAATTGCCGGGATTTGCGTTTTTACCCGCTTAATGTCTGACCAATTGTTGAATAGCATTTCCGTACTGTTGTTTACAGTTTATAGTTTATAGTCCGTTTGAGGTTTGCCTGTGCAAACTGAACCTTCTGAAAAATGAAACAATGTAACAAACTCGCGTCTGGTGTGCACCAAAGAAGCGGAAGTGTGAATGCGACCTTAGACAATACATATTAAACTTCCTTCATTTAAAATGCAAATAGTTACTGAAATGCAAAACATACAATCACATTGTTAATTTCTCCAATACTGAGTGGTCACACCACGGTTTTAAATGTTTCCTTACATACGAGTGTAGGGATCACGGTCATGTGCCACAATAAATACAGCCCTGCATTCAGTGCAGATTGTGACTGCCTTCAGTTCAGAAGTCATTTCATAAGCTTATATCTATTATGTATGGCTTAGTTTACAGATTATGATTGCTTCTGTGGCTTTTGCAGTCTTTGTTTTTCAAGAAAGTAGTGTGAATCCCAGCTGCTCTGTCAGTGTCACTGTCAGTCACCAGCAAGGGGAGCTGCACTGCTAAAAGCTCCTAATTCAGTCAGTGACAATGATGCAGGAGTCAGCTAAGATTAACTGATTTGTTTTAATCAGTGAATCATCTTCTGATAAAATGATTTAAATGCCAGACATTTACCTATAATTGAGTATTTTCCTCTTTTTGTAATGCCACTTTAGCTGAAGTAAAGGTTTTCCATTTGTCCACCTCTCATGAGCACACTGCCAGTATTTCTGCCGGTGGAGGTACTCTGCTGCAGTCCTGATCAGATGATTTGTTTTTTTTCCTTCAGCTTTAAACACAGATCCTGCATCCTGGCTTTTTCACACTGATACCATGATTCCCTTTATAGATATGCAAGTGAATAAACATTCATAAATGCTGAATGAACCGTCTGGTTCAACGGTGACTCAACCAACCCACTGCCAGACTCAGTCAGGAAACTGACCTGAATTACAGCTTTGAGAGAAGAGAGAATTGCAGAGTAGGAAAACTCTGTTACACATCAATGGTCATTCCATCAAACTGATAGACGTGGACAGGGCTGTTAGAGGAACGAAATGTCAATGTTATTATTGTAATAAACGCACCAATTGCAATTTTCCTGGACACTACAGATTTGACCCATAATCCAACATTGCTCCGTGTGTTCAGGATTGTAGCTGGAGTCCATCTTCTCTGTCAACCACAAAAAGTACAACTTACATTTGTTGAATAGACCCGAGCATACATTTAACATAAATGTAGCGAGTTGAAGTAGAGGCAACTGCAGAGGTCCTTGTCTGATGACTGAATGTTAATACTGCAACAGAGCAGTGTTATGGCCTATATATGTAGATTGTGCAATACAGATAGTGGGTAATGGTGATAACTTGCTTTGCTTTGGACTTTGCATGCAAACATTCGCAAGTATCCCTGAGGCTGATGGGAGTATCATTAGTTTGGCAGGTATTTGGTCCTAAACAAAACTGATGGACCAAGTGACATTTTGACCTAAAGTTTTGACATATTGACATTCTCACAGCTTGTATGGGTTTTTTAGTGATTGTTGCACAGCGACACTGAAATTTGTACGGCTGCAAGCAGTATAATACATTATTCATACATTGATGATGCAAAAGCAAATAACCACATTATAACATGGATTTTATATAAAGCAGTGTAAAGGTAACTAAAAAAAAAACCTCTTGGAGGTCAATAAACCTTTTTGGGACACATCTCAGCCATATAGACACCCATCACTAATCACATCATTAATCACACACACACACACACACACACACACACACACAAAATAGTAACATGATGTACTTGTGTTTGTGTTGTTTGCAGTATCCTTTGACTTGATTTCTCAGTTTTATCCTGATGCCACAAGGGGAGATTCCTTGTCTCACGGCCACCACTGGCCTGTAACATCAGAGTCCAGTCAGGCATGAAGCGGTGGCATTAGAGGACTGGGTCGAATGTCACCAGAGATGGAGGACCCTCGGCCCCCCTCCACTGTGCCCTGACCCAGCAGATCGCCTCTCAAAGGTCTTATTGTGAGAGAGAGACCATCAATCTTCTGCCTCAACCAGCATGCTCAGGAAAAGCATTGTGGTGCAGAGGATGCCAGACGTCAGAGTTAAATAGGGCTGGCATTCTTCATGCACGCATAGATGCACACCAATGCCAGAAAGTGCACATTCATCCAGGCACACACACACCTCCGACTGCATGCAGTGTCCAACACAGTTTAAAGTGGGAAACCTCTGAAACAGAATGTGTACCTGCATTTAAAAAAATGTGCCAACCCTGATTTTTTACCAATCGAATAAATGGGCGCGGTGAGCAAAGAGGAAATTGCGTATCATGTTGATGCAGATTCAGAAGCAGTGAACAACTACTATTCAGCGCCTGGGAGAAGTGTGGGGCGATTCTTGCTCAAGAGCACCTAAATGAAAACATTATATCATGTATATATCTTTATTATCTTTTTGCTTCAAATATGGTGATTGATGAAGTAAACTTGTATGGTCATTGCGGCTCTGAGCCTTACTGACTTTAATGGCCAGTGCTGAGATCTGGCTCTCCTCTGGAATACCATAATAATTTTCAGCCACATCTAGAACTACATTACATCATCAGCGTAGAGCAGGGGTCTCCAACACGTCGATCGCGAGCTACCGGTAGCTCGCAAGCCCTCAATAAGTAGCTCGCCAAGCAAATCCAAAATGTAAAAAATACACCAAAAATAAAGGAAATGTAATTAAAAGAATCTACCCTATGCATAAATGAAACCTAAATCATAGCGAACTCTATCTACTTACTACAACTCTATATCTATCTAACACCCCTCCTCCCCCCACCCCCCACAATGAATATCGACCAATCACGTTCTTGCTTGATTTGCGGGACCAGCGTTGCAGTCTGGAAGAAAAGCAATGTGGAGCGGCAGCTCACCGCTTCATAAGGAGTTGAACCTTTCCTTCTGGCAGAATCTACACAACACATCAGCCCCATTGAACAGCCTAGTCGTGCCAGCCTTTACAACACATGAGGGGCAGAGTTTTACTCTGTGTGTGTGTTGCAACTTGCATATTTATTGCACTTGACGCACACACACGCATGGCGTAATTTCCACTGGGGACAGGGGTGACATGTCCCCCCCACTTTTCGAAATCCCGTTTGTGTCCCCCCACATTACAAATATGTTTATTTTTATTTTTTAACGCAAGCCGCCATCGCCATGGAGGAGCACACAGCCTCTGTGAGCGAGCGAGCGCGAGAGAGAGAGAGAGAGAGACAGAGAGACAGAGAGAGACAGAGACAGAAAGAGAGAGCACACCTTTATCTATTTAATATAGTTGTAACAAATAAAGTGAGAAATCATTCCAATGTGTACTATATTGTATTTAAAAGGGGAGTGATTAGTAAAATATGCATAAATAAAAAGAAAGAATGCTATAGGTAACATAAGATAAGAATAAACAAGTTTAAATGATTTGTTATTGGTTGTGATCATATTCTAAAGATGTTTGGATTATTGAAAAGTATACAGCTCCCTTTCATCTGAGTGTTGAGAGCTGTATCCATCAATTCATGTTGTGCTCAAAGTGCACCAGATTGATGCATTTAACTTCAACATTTAAAAATAATCTAAGCAGTCAAAATAATTCAATTTAATATATTTTCTTTTAGTAAACACTAAAAACGGGTCCCACAGACCCAAACAGCACACAAAGGTTAAAGGTCAGCAGATAATAATGTTAAAATGTGCTAAATATATACACTGCAAAAAACAATAAAAAGAGGAGTAAAAGTAGCTCACGACTTGTTTTATTTTTTGAAAGTAGCTCTCATCCTAAAAAAGGTTGGAGACCCCTGGCGTAGAGCATGAACTAGATGTAAATATCTTGAGGAGTAAGACCTGGGGCTGCAGATTGTTCCGTTGGAGTCAATTCTGTCATGATCCTGGTGTTAATTTAGTTTCTTATTTGAAGATGTATTTTCTCTTGTTTTACCGCCTGTTTGACTGTCTGATTGTTTTCACCTGCTGCCCTCCCCAGCTGTGTCTTTTTATATGCCTGTTTTTCCTTGTGTTCTCTGTCGGTTTGTTTTCAGTTTCCTGATGTGGTGTTATTTCGTACCTGCCTGATTCCCGTGTTCCTTGTTTTTTGTGCCTTCTCTGCTCGTACTTGATCAGTTTTTCTTTGTTTTCTTTGTTTTGTTTTACATTGTCTAGTCCAGGGGTCTGCAACCTTTTTGACAAAAGAGCCATTTTGCCCCCTTTTCCACCAATTATTTTTGTCTGGAGCCTCAAAACATATTTGATAGCTTGATAGCTTATAATGTTGTATATATTGTTACATCAAAGACAACAACTACAGTTTTTTTGCATTTATTATATTATAGAAAACTATTTACCTCGAATAATAAACAAAGAACTCATATAAGGAGAATTTATAAAATACACAGGCCTACTTTAAAATAAATCAACACAGCACTTGGGGAGTCACATTTTAAGAAAATGAATATAATTAAAATGAAATAAATAAAACATATAGCTGCACCCTAAAAAGAGTTAACTGATTGAATTATGACTGAAGATCGTCAGCTGTCTTCCTCTTCCGTGTTTTCCCTCCAATACGTAAAGGCTGCAGCACCTTTGACAACTTCTCTCCACATATCAAACATACCGGTAAGCCAGCATCGTTTGCTGTGAAAGCATATAACTCTAACCACGCAGAATTAAACCCTCTGTGTTCCTCCGATACTTTTATTTTCTTTGATTTATCCATAGTTCGCTCATCGAGCCGGGGGTCAGGTTATTCGCCTGTAAGAAAATGCGCTGGTGCGGGACCGTAGCAGGATGTGACGCATCTTTTAGTTGACCTAATTAAAACCATTTTTATTTTTTTTATGTGTCACAGTATCACCTCAAAATACAAGATACGAAACATTTTCAACCGTGCAACAAAATATAAATAGTCCTACAAATATTTTTATTTTATTTTCTTCTTATTTTTGTCCAAGCTCAAGGGAGCCAGAGTAGATGGCTCTCGAGACGCAGTTTTGGTTCCTTAAAAGCTTGCTTTGTGTTAGATATACCTGCCTCCCTCTTTGTTCATGTGTTTTGAAGTAAAAATATATGATTCTAAACTGTATTAGAGTAAACATGTATTGTTTGAACTGTTTTAAGTAATCCCATATAGAAATGATATTCTCACTTACAACTCACTGACACAGAGATCCTGTTTCACACATACACAGCTCCTTTTCACCAGAGCGCACACACATGTTCTTTTCAAGGTTCAGTATGTTCTTTCTGGGCTCATTATATCTGTATACAATGTTTAATTGTCTGAGAGTAACAGTTTATGTGAAAGATGCCATTGGAAAATAAGGGAGTGAATACCGGTGCAGAGATAAGATTGACTTTGACCTTGTAGAACCTTAGTATCTCACGTTCTGGTCAGAACTCTGATTCGCTGTATTGAACCCGGCCAGAGGTGGATCCAACCAGTAAGGACACCTGGGGGAGTGAGCAGCTCACACAGCTCCTCCCCACAGACTCTCTGATTCGCTTCGGAGTAAAATGGGAAGGAAGAGTCGACACATCTCCGCCCCAAAATATGGATATAAATACTGTTGTTTTTGTATGTAAAAGTACTTCTGGTTTGCTGAGTTGGTTGGTCCCGAAACTTGTATCCGCATCGCATCACAAACCTGAAGTCCGGAGTACTCTGTATAACTTGTATATGTGTTTGGTTTCCTACCAGAGTAAACTCAGATAATTGTTATAACTTTTGATTCCGGTGTTTTCAATTCCTTTCTTTATTTAATAGAGATCAGCCTCATCCAACGAACGGCGCGTAGCAGAGGGGGTGGCTATCAGCCACCCCAATAGGTGTTCTGCTCCAACAGTTTGGGTCTAACCTTCAGCCCAAACCCTGACAAATTCATTCATGTTTATGTTGAATTGTTCGACTCTGCTCCCGTCTCACACCATGACTTTTTAAAAACGTATTATAAAAACTTTGTGATATTGCTTTGTGCCAGGATCTACTTCTATGTAACTTCTCTCATTGTCAGGTCTTAGATAAGATATTGAAATATTAAGATGTGACCTTATGACAGGAAATTAGTTATTTCACTATGGAGAAAAATCTCCTCAGTGTTATATAGGGAAATTGTGAGGGCTGTATATAGACTGCAAACAAAACGTTTGAAGCGTAACTGCAAATGGACAAAATAAAAAGCAAATGTAATGCTGTAAACAAACTACATCACCGTTGCCTGGCTGCGCTCCACCAGCACTAAGCTAAAGGTGGACTCGGGTCGGTGTGATGACGTTTTTATTAAATAACAAGGAACAAACTTTGTGATGACACACAGAAGCTTTGGAGATTCACCAGTGGGTTAATTACTGACGTTTCTTATGTCGTAGAACAAAACATGCAAATCTCCCCTGTTTTTCTTACATTTTAACAGTACAGTACAAACCCTTGATATTCAAAATCATAGTTGAGGATGATTTTCATGCGGTATCGTCTAATATTACTAAGTATTTTAATCTTCAATATACATATTAGATATATTTGTGTATCTATGAACAAATGGGGGCTTATAATGTTAAAATAGCTCATTATCTACTTATAAACCATGCATATGAATGGAGTGCCAGCAGCTAGCTAAAACAGGCTACATGAACAGATGGTGGAGCGATGATGCCGGTGGGAGAATGACAGTCAGTGGATTAATCATCCATCCACAGCTCCGAGGGAGCAAACTCAGCCAGGATGTTTAGGAGATGTTTATTAAGTCACTCACACTGTACCTGTATATAGTCGAGACAATATTTTTATTGAACATTACTTTTACTCCATCTCAAATCTTGAAATCTTTTTTCCGACTTACATTGTTGCATTGGAGTTAAGCCATGTATTTATAAAGATCTATATTGTTACTGGACAGGTTGAACAAAGGTATATATTGGTACATTTTCTCACACACATCCACGCATTTCTACTGGGCTTTTACACAGCAGCCTCCTAATTTAAAAAAATTAAAATGGTGTCCCCTACACCCCCTCCCCTGTAATGTGTATATTCATTGTGCATTCATGTAAGAATGGCAACCGCTCAGGCCTGTCAGAATTTAAGGTCAAAACACTGGTAGAAATATTGTATTCGACAGTTTAAAGGTCACCTATCATGCTATTTTTAGGCAATAGCATAGGTCTCAGATATATAAAAATATATAAAAAACATGTCTATGAAGTGTTTTGCTCAAAATACCAAACAGATCACCCATTCTAACCATGCCTCATATCCCTCTATTTCACTTCCTGTTTCAAAAGTGCTTATTTTGGGTATAAAGCTTTAAAAAAAAGAAAAAAGGAGGGGGCTGAGCTCATGCGGGACCCGGCAGCTACTGTCTAAACTAAATACTGCCGTGATGAAACGCCATATCATGGATTATCAAGGATTATTCCTGAAACAGTATGGAGCTCAAAGGCTTTCTCTCTTGCCGGTTATACTACAAGGTGAGTTCCTCTGTATTTCCTGCTTCTTCACACACATGCTCTCCAGTACAGATTAGCTCTGAGTGTTAGCGATGCTAATGTAAACACCGACCATATTACGTCCAAAACAGTCGGGCATTGTTTGATAGCAACTTTCTGATAGTGCCGTGGGTCCACATTTCCGATATGACGTCATATCGGACGCAAATCTGGATCAGCTCCGTTGTACCCCCGTTTTTAGAGATTTGGGTACGGAGGAAAAGAGAGAGGGTTTTATTTTCTGACGCTGCGTGAGTTCCCTGACACACCGGGGACACATATTTACGTATAAAGCTGGCTACACACCAACCCGATTTTGGGAGTCAGAGGCCGTCAGAGGCAGTCGGGCATTCGCGGCGCCCTACTCAGGTTGGTGTGTCCCGCACCGTCGTCTCTTTACGGCACCTTTTCACACTCCCCCAACATGTTGAATCGGCCGCGGGAGGTCAGAGAAAGTCGGCCCAAGCAATCACTCTGATTGGCTGTTCACACTACCGCTGCCTGCTGGTAAGGACAGTTATTGCCACTCGTCGACTGAAGTATTTGCGGTGTGTTCGTAGCGGGCGGCGTAGCCGACGCAGGCGACGTAGCTGACGTAAAAGTCGGGACGCCTTCGGTACGCATTCTTTGGTCTCAGGTGGGTGTGTAGCGGCCTTTAAAGACATCAAAAAGTGCATTTTGCATGATAGGTCCCCTTTAATTTTACTTTTAAATAAATAAATGCCTGGGATAACTACTTTTGTTACTGCTGTAAGGGATATTAAAATGTATGTATTTTGAAAAACCTATTGGGTTGGTTCAAATACTGCTTACACATTACATTTCAGCATAGCAATTCAGCATCAGATTTTCAGCATAAAGCATTCCCACTAGCAATTTCTTCAGGAATTGCATTCTCTAGTTTAAGATAATGTTGTATTTATAACAGAATCACTGAAAGTGTGTTTGCTGTCCCCAGTTATAACACTATGAGGGGCCGTGTAGGCCAAAATTTAAACTAACCTCGCACACACACTACTGAAAACATCTGGCCTTGCACAAACACTATTGAAATACTCTCACATTCACTAGTGAACACCTCACACACACACAACTGAAAATTAACCTCACACACACACTACTGAAATACTCTCACATTCACTACTGAACACCTCACACACACACACAACTGAAAATTAAACCTCACACACATACTACTGAAAATTAACCTCACACATACGCAACTGAGAACATTTTACTGAAATGTTCTAGGGAATGTGCATGTGTTTCACCTATGTGTGTGTGGGGGGGGATTCTTGCTGTAACGGAAGTCATTGTAATGAAACGGAAGTCATTGTAATGAAACGGAAGTAACAAAGAACAATGCTGCAGTGATACAGTAGGTGGCGATAATTCTCGTCTACTCTGTTTGGAAGTCGCCATTAAAGAAGAAGAATGAAACAGAAGGTCCAATTCAGCATGGATTTATAGAGAAACAGCACCGCAGCTGTAGGCTGGACCCTAGACTGAGCAGTCTACAAACTGAGACGGTCTGGTCTATGGAGGTGTTCTTGTTTACATCACCTAACGCAGCTCGTGAGGTGGCCTAGCAACCTGCTAGCAACATGCACAGCTGCAATAAGCTAACAAGCTAACTAAACCGAAATTGAGCCAGAACCAGGGGCGCGGGAAGGGGGGTGCTGAGGGTGCTGCAGCACGTGCGGAGCTCCCCTGTCTGCAAATTTATTTTTATTTTATATATATTTATTTCATTTCATTGTGCCTGAGATTATATTTTATATTATATGTTATTATTTAAATGATAATTTAAAACTATATAATAAATTATTTTACTTCAGGGAAGAAAAATAAAAAAGATATGGAAAAAAGGTTTTTTAGTCGGCTACTTTTAACGTGACGCACAACAACACAAGTAACTGACATGGCGCAAAAACGTATCTCGGAATTTTTTCTCTCTAAAAACGCTAAATCTGCAGAATCATGTGCATAATCTGTATACTGGTCAATATCATGTTTGTGGTATTTGAGTTATTATTTTATGGTTTATGGTTAGGCTGAGAGGACAATGGCCAGTTAAATATGGTTGATTAAGCTGTGTACTTCTAGCCAACAGTTATGTTAGCATTAGTTAGTTAACAGTAAGTAAATATAGGAGTAACCGATGTACTCCAGCCTCCAGATACAAATAAGGGCAAAGAGGCGGGTCCTGCTGCCACCAACTGGAAGCTCCAGAGCTAGCTGAGGCTAACAAGCTAAGCTAACATGCTCAGCAGTGCTGCTCTTTGATGCTAGCCGGCTAACCTACGTCTGTTGCTCCCGGTCTGCACGTTTTACGTTGCTTAAGGTAAGTGAACATGAAACTATTAACAGGAATGCAAACTCATCAGGTATGAAAAAGGTGACAAGGATCCGAGCCCCCCGACCCCACGGAATAACAGAGGATTTTAGCAGTCAGAACAACTAAAGCAGTTAATAACAGAAACGCCAAAGAGTCACATCTAATAGACATTTATAAAAGCATTTATTTTAATTGTGTAGCAGTCAGTTTATAATTTTGGCAGCACTGTTGAGCATTTTGAAAATGTATTTTCATGCCTCTGTGCAAGGCTTAGTCTTTCTATCTTTATAGCCAGTGGTGTAAAGTAACTAAGTCTCCCCATCCCACTCAAATGACTCGTATGATTCGGATCTCTTCAATGACTGACTCAGAAGACTCCGAGTCCGTAAAAGGATCCGGATTTGCCATCTCTAGTCGAGGAGGGGAAATTAGAGTATTGAGAAGCCTCTAATGACTTCCGTTACAGCAAGAATCCCCCTCACACACATAGGTGAAACACATCCACATTCCCTACTGAGAACATTTCAGTAAAATGTTTTCAGGAGTGTGTGTGTGAGGTTTTCAGTAGGGAATGTGAGAGTATTTCAGTAGTATGTGTGTGAGGTTAATTTTCAGTTGCGTGTGTGTGAGGTTTAATTTTCAGTTGTGTATGCGAGGTGTTCACTAGTGAATGTGAGAATATTTCAATTGTGTGGGTGTGAGGTTAATTTTCAGTTGTATGTGTGTGAGGTTTAATTTTCAGTAGTATGTGTGTGAGGTTTAATTTTCAGTTGTGTGTGTGTGAGGTTCATTTTCAGTATTATGTGTGTGAGGTTTAATTTTCAGTTGTGTGTGTGTGTGAGGTTAATTTTCAGTAGTATGTATATGAGGTTTAATGTTCAGTTGTGTGTGTGTGAGGTTAATTTTCAGTAGTATGTGTGTGAGGTTTAATTTTCAGTTGTGTGTGTGAGGTGTTCAGTAGTGAATGTGAGAGTATTTCAGTTGTGTGTGTGTGCAAGGCCAGATGTTTTCAGTAGTGTGTGTGCGAGGTGAGAATTTTGGCCTACACGGCCCTTAATATAACACGTGTCTGTTTGAACAGAACTCTAGAACCTGCATTAATAATCACCAAACAACAAATAAACCAGGACTGAAATCTTAAGGATTAAACAAGGAACTCTTCCAGCTTGTAGTACGTATGGCTGTGTGTATGAGTGTGTGTGAGGACAGTTCAACCTGGTCTCACCAGAATGCGTGACTCCACCACGACTCCTTAACACCGCAGTGCGTGGTGGAGTCACGAACTTTGCTACATTTACGTGTCTGCACCACGCAAACAACCCCAATGTAAAGTGAATGAGGCTCCTTTGTCGTGGTGCACACGCGCATTTCTACAACGTCCCGCAGTGAGCTTTTATTCTATACAACGTTTTTAAAATCTACTTTATAGCTTGTAGTAACTCACAGGAGGCTTCTTTTATTAGGGTCTGAGACCATAGGTCGGCGAAGACCCTATTGAAATCGGTCGCGCAGCGACCGATAAACCTGCTAAAAACACCCAAAAACAGGGAAAACGACCGACAAAAGCACAGAAAAGGTTCGGAAATAGTGACGGCAGATAGTCCGCGCGAGCCCACTCACGTGGGCGAAGCCCACGTGAGTGCAACTCGCATAATTAATATCGTTACGATCAATTTAGTCGCTCGCAAAGCGAGCGATAACCATGCAAAACCCACTAAAAACAGGGAAAAAGACGGGTAAAAGCCCATTAAAAGTGGCCTAAATCATGACAGTAGGTAGCCCACGCGAACCTAGTCACATGGGCGCTTCGCGCCCATGTGACTAACTTGCGCATTATTGATATTGGTCCGATTATTATTAGGGTCTGAGACCATAGGTCGGCGAAGACCCTATTGAAATCGGTCGCGCAGCGACCGATAAACCTGCTAAAAACACCCAAAAACAGGGAAAACGACCGACAAAAGCACAGAAAAGGTTCGGAAATAGTGACGGCAGATAGTCCGCGCGAGCCCAGTCACGTGGGCGAAGCCCACGTGATTGCAACTCGCATAATTAATATCGTTACGATCAATTTAGTCGCTCGCGAAGCGAGCGATAACCATGCAAAACCCACTAAAAACAGGGGAAAAGACGGGTAAAAGCCCATTAAAAGTGGCCTAAATCATGACAGTAGGTAGCCCAACGGCCTACAGTGACGTGGGCGTAGCCCACGTCACTGTAAACGAGCACATTATTGATATTGGTCCGATTATTTATTATTAGGGTCTGAGACCATAGGTCGGCGAAGACCCTATTGAAATCGGTCGCGCAGCGACCGATAAACCTGCTAAAAACACCCAAAAACAGGGAAAACGACCGACAAAAGCACAGAAAAGGTTCGGAAATAGTGACGGCAGATAGTCCGCGCGAGCCCACTCACGTGGGCGAAGCCCACGTGAGTGCAACTCGCATAATTAATATCGTTACGATCAATTTAGTCGCTCGCGAAGCGAGCGACAACCATGCAAAACCCACTAAAAACAGGGGAAAAGACGGGTAAAAGCCCATTAAAAGTGGCCTAAATCATGACAGTAGGTAGCCCAACGGCCTACAGTGACGTGGGCGTAGCCCACGTCACTGTTAAACTAGCACATTATTGATATTGGTCCGATTATTTATTAGGGTCTGAGACCATAGGTCGGCGAAGACCCTATTGAAATCGGTCGCGCAGCGACCGATAAACCTGCGAAAAACACATAAAAACAGGGAAAACGACCGGCAAAAGCACAGAAAAGGTTCGGAAATAGTGACGGCAGATAGTCCGCGCGAGCCCACTCACGTGGGCTTCGCCCACGTGAGTGCAACTCGCATAATTAATATCGTTACGATCAATTTAGTCGCTCGCGAAGCGAGCGATAACCATGCAAAACCCACTAAAAACAGGGTAAAATAGGGGTAAAAGCCCATTAAAAGTGGCCTAAATCATGACAGTAGGTAGGCCAACGGCCTACAGTGACGTGGGCGTAGCCCACGTCACTGTAAACGAGCACATTATTGATATTGGTCCGATTATTTATTATTAGGGTCTGAGACCATAGGTCGGCGAAGACCCTATTGAAATCGGTCGCGCAGCGACCGATAAACCTGCTAAAAACACCCAAAAACAGGGAAAACGACCGACAAAAGCACAGAAAAGGTTCGGAAATAGTGACGGCAGATAGTCCGCGCGAGCCCACTCACGTGGGCTTCGCCCACGTGAGTGCAACTCGCATAATTAATATCGTTACGATCAATTTAGTCGCTCGCGAAGCGAGCGACAACCATGCAAAACCCACTAAAAACAGGGGAAAAGACGGGTAAAAGCCCATTAAAAGTGGCCTAAATCATGACAGTAGGTAGCCCAACGGCCTACAGTGACGTGGGCGTAGCCCACGTCACTGTTAAACTAGCACATTATTGATATTGGTCCGATTATTTATTAGGGTCTGAGACCATAGGTCGGCGAAGACCCTATTGAAATCGGTCGCGCAGCGACCGATAAACCTGCTAAAAACACCCAAAAACAGGGAAAACGACCGGCAAAAGCACAGAAAAGGTTCGGAAATAGTAACGGCAGATAGTCCGCGCGAGCCCAGTCACGTGGGCAAAGCCCACGTGATTGCAACTCGCATAATTAATATCGTTACGATCAATTTAGTCGCTCGCGAAGCGAGCGATAACCATGCAAAACCCACTAAAAACAGGGGAAAATAGGGGTAAAAGCCCATTAAAAGTGGCCTAAATCATGACAGTAGGTAGGCCAACGGCCTACAGTGACGTGGGCGTAGCCCACGTCACTGTAAACGAGCACATTATTGATATTGGTCCGATTATTTTTATTATTATTATTATTATTTTAGAACATCGCGCGCACTTTTGACCCCCGCCACATATGTGAAAACTCACCAAATTTCGCACGCGCGTCAGAAGTGCGCAAAATTTTGATATTTAATTGGTTCCGGAATATTACGTAAAAAATTGCATAAGCCACGCCCACTTCCGTTTTTAACGTTAACTCCCCCTACTTTAACTTTCACGTAACCGAACGAAACTCGCTAAGCCTATCTAAGGTGCGGAGACAAACAAAAAAGCCTCTTGGAGGGGTATAAAATAACGTACAGGAAGTCGGCCATTTTGAATTTGGCGTCGAAAAAGGCGTCAAAAAACGCCTTTTATCGCGTTTTTCGTCCTCCGCGCAAAATCTATCTTCTCCCAGGGACTTTATCCGTACGACTCGAAATTCGTCGGGTAGCATCTCGAGACATGGGCAATTAAAAGTTATCACGGAAGTTTTTTTCTTTCGCACGGCGCAGCCGTTATTTGGCGCCAAAGTTCGCGTTCGCTCGATGCTAGGCCCATCAAACGCCATGGAACGCGATGATGTCATCACTCAAACTGACATGCTCACAACGCCACAAAACTTCACAATGTTGTCTTAAGTCAATGGAAAATGCTCCAAACTGCACCAGACTTCAGATGACAGTTAATGGTCCGGCCCTCAACACATTAATATGACAAAAGTGAGTTTTCCTCAAAAGCTGTTGCCATGGCAACGAATCCCTCGCCATAAAACACGGTGTCGCTGTAAATCCAATGGACACGGTCCCATCGTCCCCCAATCGTCACTTTTATATCACTGGTCCATGACTCAACAGCTCTACGTGAAATCTGAGATCTCACCGTATGCCGTTTCCATGGCAACGCATCCCACGCCGTAAAACACGATGTTGTCTTAATTCAATGGAAAAGGTTCCAAACCGCACCAGACTTCAGATCATGGCTACTAGTCCGGCCCTCAACAGCACTATGTCAATTATGGGGTGTCATCATATGCCGTTTCCATGGCAACGCATCCTTCGCCATAAAACACGATGTTGTCTTCATTCAATGGAAAAGCTTCCAAACGGCACCAGACTTCAGATGACAGTTAATGGTCCGGCCCTCAACACATTCATATGACAAAAGTCAGTTTTCCTCAAAAGCTGTTGCCATGGCAACGAATCCCTCGCCATAAAACACGGTGTCGCTGTAAATCCAATGGACACGGTCCCATCGTCCCCCAATCTTCACTTTTATATCACTGCTCCATGACTCAACAGCTCTACGCGAAATTTCAGATCTCACCGTATGCCGTTTCCATGGCAACGCATTCCTCGCCATAAAACACGGTGTCGCTGTAAATCCAATCGACACGGTCCCATCGTCCCACAATCTTCACTTTTATATCACTGGTCCATGACTCAACAGCTCTACGTGAAATCTGAGATCTCACCGTATGCCGTTTCCATGGCAACGCATCCCACGCCGTAAAACACGATGTTGTCTTAATTCAATGGAAAAGGTTCCAAACTGCACCAGACTTCAGATCATGGCTACTAGTCCGGCCCTCAACAGCTCTACGCGTATTCTGGGATGTCATCATATGCCGTTTCCATGGCAACGAATCACTCGCCGTAAAACACGAAGTTGTCTTAAGTCAATGGAAAATGGTCCAAACTGCACCAGACTTCAGATGACAGTTAATGGTCCGGCCCTCAACAGCACTATGCGAATTATGGGATGTCATCATATGCCGTTTCCATGGCAACTAATCACTCGCCGTAAAACACGATGTTGTCTTAAGTCAATGGAAAATGATCCAAACTGCACCAGACTTCAGATGACAGTTAATGGTCCGGCCCTCAACAGCACTATGCGAATTATGGGATGTCATCATATGCCGTTTCCATGGCAACGCATCACTCGCCATAAAACACGATGTTGTCTTAATTCAATGGAAAATGTTCCAAACTGCACCACACTTCAGATGACAGTTACGGGCCGTCTCCACGGCAGCGTTAAAAAAATCTTGGAGGTGGGCGTATCTGAGGCTTGGGGATTTTTTTGCGATCAACCAATCACATGAATCTCCCGCCCGCGACATATGAAGCCAAAAAGCCCGAAGTAAACTGGATATAAACTCTCCAAAACAGGCGAAAACATACCACTGTCTCTGCCACCTCCCTCCATGCCTGGCTCCTCCGGTTTATATACCGGTAGGTCTGGTCATAAAGCACCGGGTGATTGATTCGCTACCGCTAATTTCTCCTCCATGTTTTGGAATATGAGGAAATGACCTGCGGTCTGTCTCTCCCAGCATACACGCCGTTTGATTGGCTAGAGCTTGAACTGTCAGATTTGCATACACGGGATTTGATTGGCTGACGCTTCCTCCTCAGCTTCAAAGTTGAACATTGTTCAACTTTGGATCTTGAAAATCCTGAGAATCTCCGCTCGCCTGCCCACAATGCATTTCGGCGAAAGCGAAAAAAAGTGACGTCACCCCATTCAAAGTGAATGGGCAGAAGCGTTTCAAGATTTTTTAACGCTGCCGTGGAGACGGCCCGTTAATGGTCCGGCCATCAACAGCTCAACACTCAAAAGCTGTTGCCGTGGCAACGCATCCCTCACCGTTAAGCACGATATTGCTATAACTCCTGTGTAAATTGTCAAAAAGTGTTCAAACTTCACATGTGTGCTAACGGTACAGCCCTCGAGACATATATGTGTCAGTTTTGAGATTTCCTCAAATGCAGTTGCCATGGCAACACAATGCTCGCCATGAAACACGGTTTTCTCATATCTCAAAGGAAAACAATCCCAATGGCCACATACTTCACATTATGGTAAATACGACCTCTACAACTTCCCAACATTTCTTTCCCTATAAGTCCATAACTATTTCATTAGTGCAGTA